>NC_136265.1:177296064-177743720 GCF_964187855.1 Myxine glutinosa
ATCCCAAGCCGGCACCTTAACCGCTAAGCCAACACCAGGCTACATAATCATTGGTAATTAAATATATGAACGTATTATTTATTTATTTACATGCATGTCTTATAAGACCTTTTTTGGCCGTTTCTCTGGACCAGTCACTTCTGTTATGTTCGCTTGTGGGGCTTATTACTTAATTATTGCTTGATAATGATGCTATGTGAGGCTGGTTGCTTAGTAACAATGAAAATCAGGTGACCGTTGAGGTGTATCTCATGTGAAATGCCGGGTAAGCTGTGGGACCCGAATAGCTCCTTTTATTTATTTTCTTACAATTTTATTTTATTCTTCTGTTTGAAAGCCCTTCCTTGTCGACCTTCTCCCTCCTTTGAGGGCTCCACATAATTTAATGGGTGAGAAACTCGTGAGGGCTCTGAAAAGAGGAAGGACTTGCTGAGAGAAGGAGGCGGGCATGAACGCAGAATGCGTGGTCCGGTTTGTGCCATGAGTAACTTGGCCTGTGAGGGTCCTTGGAAGAGGGGACGAGGGGAGAGGAAGGGAGGGGGGGAGGGAGAGTGCTTCCTGTTGGAGGGGGCTGGCTGCGTGGAAGGGACTGGTGGGTAGGAGAGCCTCTTGGTGCACATGGTCTCATGTAGTAAAGAGGGAGAGAGAGAAAGAGAGAGAGAGAGAGCAGAAGCGTTTGCTCCTCGTCAAGTATCGTCTTGGCCAACCTGAGGCAACGTGCTGCTTCAGGGTGTTGCAGGAATTGCCCTGGTCCGTTGGTTTGTGAAGTCTGAGGACACATCCAGAGAGAGAGAGAGAGAGAGAGAGAGAGAAGGAGGGAGTGAATCGCCATCCTTGTGACTTGCGGCTGGGATGAGAAGAAGAAGGGGGTGGAGGCCTGATGGAACTCAATCAAGAGCAGAGAGCGAAGACTGTAGGATTAGCAGAGTATGTAAAAAGCTCAACAGACTACCAAATACAATTTGTGTACAAGTATGAACACAAGTCAGAAAAGGTATCTCTCACTCACCTTGCAAAAAAACTTCCAAAAACAGGTGTGATTGGAAGATGTCATGCATCAAACCTAAACAGCAACGAATAATACAGCCCCAACGATGGCAAAAAAATAAATACAAGATGAAATAATAAGTTCTACAATGTAGAAACAGAAAGCATGAGTCGCCTCTTATCGGGATGTAAAAAACTCATCTCAGAGCAACTGTACACACAAAGGCACAACAAGGTATGTAGAGTAATCCACTCGCACATCTGCAGAAATTTCAATATCCCAGTTCCACAAAACTCATGGAAACATGAACCATGTTTGACACACTTTAAAACAACTGTTCACCACCATCTCTTATCCCCCATCCAAAACCTTGATCTCTTCTACCCCCATCAATTCACCCCAAATCCACTTTTTTTTTTTAATTCTGACTTTTTTCTTTCCTGGAAGTTCCAGCAGTCCATGTGTTTTATACCTTTCCCACCCCCCCCCCCCCCCCGCCTTCCCATGCCTCCTCCCCCCAAGCCCTCTCCCTCCCACGGATCTTCCGTTGTCCCTGTTCTCTGCTGTTGTACTTGTGTGCTTCCCTCTCTCTCCCCCATCCTGTCTCCCGCTCCATTTTTTGTATGTTTTGTGTGTCCGTGTGTTTTTTTTGTATTTTTTTTGTGATTGATGTTAGCTCTTACACGAGCCTCGATCTTGTATACAAAAAAAAAAAATCCATCATTGAAAACAAGGAAGTACTGTAATGCTCATGTATGAACTGATGATCCCATCCAGCGTGAAAACAAATCATAGTGACCGGGCATAGAACTCAGGAACAAAAAGGAAAAGAAAGCGATTGAGATATCAGTACTTGGCGATTTTGGCCTAAATAATGCAGAAATCAAGAAAATGGCCAAAGACCAAGACCTCAAGAATGAAGTGAAGAGATCCTGGAAGCTGAAGAGCGCCGAGATATATATATATTGTTGCGGTTTTAGAACCCCTCACTTGTAAATACTTGTAAATAATTCTTGTAAATAATTCTCTTCATTTAATAAGGTCGCACCCATAGTTACTCCACAAGCAACACGTAGGACAACATAGGACTTTAGTTATTTCCTTAGTCTGTGTTTAGGTAAGGCTGTGTTCCTAATAGTTGAATCTGCGTTGTATTAATTAAATAAGATAGGTCCTTTTCAATTCCATTCATTTTGCGGCTTGACTCTCTCCAAATTGTGGTACGCGCCTTGCCAGCAGCGTTCGCTGCCTTCGCGCCGCCATTACGCATGCGGTCAAGCTTGGAGAAGAAGGGGGCGGAGCGCCCAGAACGAGGCATGGCCCTGTTAGGGGCGGAGCCGGTGAGCCCTCGCTAACCAACCAGGGCTGAGGTGAGCTCACCGGTGGGCGGAGTGCGAGAGTACGCGGCTCGATTTCAAAGCGCACTATATAACCGCAAGCGCGGCGCCTTTACACGGAGAAGTGCTGAGAGGAGAGAAGTGCTGAGAGGAGGAGGTGCTAAGAGAGAGAAGTGCTGAGAGGAGAAGAGAGAGAGGGCACGCTGAAGAGAGAGACGTGGGGGTGCTCGCATTGCTGCAATAGGCTGAGGCCCTCTAGACCCCTATTGTTTCCGGTTGTTGAGCTCGTTTGTACCAGATGCGCGAGGAATCATTAAGCGGCACTGAACACCTGAGAAGTTGAGTAAGGAGGTTATGAGCAGAGAACTGCGCATACGGACTTGCGAAGGACTACCCCCCCCCCCCCCCCGTCATATGTAAGGTCCGATCGCGCGCTAGCGACACGCAAGCTGCCTCCCATTCTTCAGCCTGGACCGGAGCCGGACCTCAACGCCTACCATCTGCCTGGACCTTCCTCCCCGACCATCTGCCTGGACCTTCTCCTCCTACCACTACCCTCCCGTGTGTCTGTTTGTTGTCCTGGGGTTAAGTAAGACTGTATAGTTAAGCTTGCTCTGTGTCCTGCTTCTTCTTCTTCTTGTATATTCTTTCCCTTTCGTTTCCTCTTTGGGTTTTTGTACATAATTAATAAATCATATTTGTTCTTCCTTTACTTTGGTTTGCTCTTATTCGATCGTCTTCGTCCTTTCTCTCCATTGAGTACCTGTGGCACGATTTGCGAAACCGCTCAGGATCGGGTTTAGTTTTATTGTTAATGGTTCGGGCTTCGGATTGCTAAACCGCTCGTGAATTTCCATCTTGTCCGCGGTCCGAGCGGGAGTTATCTCCCTGCTTTGCGGTCGGATTGGCACTCAGGTATTTGGGACTCCATTGACCAATCACCCTGGCCAATCTCGACCGGAAAGGAGCGTTATAATTTCCAGGATTAGGGGACGGCCAGCTTAAAAGACAAGGGTATTAAACCCCCCCTTGGTAAGGGGAGAGCCGACCCCCGAATCCGCAACAATATATATATATATATCCGAAGCCCATATACAAACACATACATATACAAGCATACACACTTGCAGACACACACATATATACAAACACATGCATATACAAACGCACACACTCGCAGACACACACACATATATACAAATACATACATATACAAACACACACACTCGCAGGCACCCACACACATATACAAACACATACATATACAAACACATACACTCGCAGACACACACACACATATACAAACACATACATATACAAACACACTCGCAGACACACACACACACACACACACACACACACACACACACACACACACACACACACACACACACACACACACACACACAAACATACATATACAAACACACACACTCGCAGACACAAACACATACATATACAAACACACACTCGCAGACACACACACACACACACACACACACTCGCAGACACACACACACACATATACATATACAAACACACACTCGCAGACACACACACTCATATACAAACACATACATATACAAACACACACACACATATACAAACACAGACATATACAAACACACACACTCGCAGACACACACACTTATACAAACACACACACTCGCAGACACACACACACACATATATAGATACAAACACATACATATACAAACACACACATCCATATACAAAGCTTCAATAATCATTTTCATGGAACAACACACCGCGCGCCGCCATTCATCGACGCACTTCAAGAGCCTGCCATTGGTCAATCGTTCTATGACGTAACGCGGAGCGCGCCAACATTCATCGACGCACTTCAAGAGCCTGCCATTGGTCAATCGTTCCATGACGTCACGCGAAGCGCGCCAAAGTGATTGTCAGCCGTCAGGCGAAATACGGCGCGTGGAACCTATCTCGTCTTTTGAAGTAATTCTGAAGTGAAATATTACAAAATAAAATAGAAAATTTCTAATAATTCATCAATACCATGTTTTACTTCCCAGAGGTGCTCAAGAAGCGAGGAAAGTTTGCAACGATCTGGTAAATGGAGGTTTTGTGAATCTTTTATTAATCATTTTTCCAGATTATTATTTATCTACGTTTTAATTTCTTAGTCCCGATGATTACTACTTCACAATTTCCACGTCTCTATAGACAAATGATCGTACTGAAGGAGCTGCGCTCCAACGCGAGTCGAAAGAATTGACGCGACCAAAGACGGAATTCGTCCGAGTTGCTTTATTGAAACAAAACAGCTCAGGTATTCTGACAAGCCCGTTTATCGGGCAGCAATATATATATACACATTTATGTCGGGAAGTTTGCCCGGCAAAAGCTATACCGGGCATGCCCGGGTATCAAGGGCGAGCCTTGGAAAGGCGAGTCTGGACCTGCCCGGGCGTGTTTGGCTGCGGCCTGGCAAGTCGAGGCTGGGCGTGCCCGGGCGCTCTGGGCGAGCCCTGGAAAGGCGATAGCGGGCATGCCCGGACGCTCTGGGCGAGCCATGGAAAGGCGAGAGCGGGCATGCCCGGACGCTCTGGGCGAGCCCTGGAAAGGCGATAGCGGGCATGCCCGGACGCTCTGGGCGAGCCCTGGAAAGGCGAGAGCGGGCGTGCCCGGGAGGTTCGGGCGTGCCCGGGAACAGTGAGTCCGGGCATGCCCGGGAGAGGCGCGTCTGGCCGTGTTCTGGCCGGTGCAAGGCGATTGTGTGCATCCAGCGGTAACCGCTACACACGCCCCTCCAGAATCGACCTGCACCGGCAGGGTCAATTTAAGGGGGGTCCGGATGACCCGGCCGAAGCGACCCCTGGAGGGTCGTGGGGAGGGGTCCGACGTGGTGGTGGGTGGTCGAGCGGGGGGAACTGTGGATGGGGGGCGGCCTCGCCGCGGAGGAAGGGCCAACCGTGGTGGTCGGTCGACGTCCATGTGCGCCGGTTTGAGGCGGTCCACAGAGATCCGGTCCGACCGGCCGCCAACGTCGACGACAAAGGACTTGTCGCCCCGTCGCAGGACTCGGAAGGGCCCGTCGTACGGCGGCCGGAGTGGCCCCCGGTGCGCGTCATGACGCACAAAGACGTACTCCGCTGTGCGAAGCGCCGGGGGGACGTAGGACTGGGGGCCACCGTGGCGGGACGTTGGCACGGGGGCAAATCGGCGGGCGGCCTCCTGGAGGTCCGAGCGCTGGTGTGCGGCGGACCAGGGACTGGTAGCGTCGGGCACGAACTCGCCCGGGACGCGGAGCGGCTGGCCGTAGACGAGCTCGGCGGCGGACGCCCGGAGGTCCTCCTTGGGGGCCGTGCGGAGGCCCAAAAGGACCCACGGCAGCCGGTCGGTCCAACCGTCGTCCTGAAGGCCGGCCATGAGTGCGGCCTTCATGGAGCGGTGAAACCGCTCGCACAACCCGTTGGCTTGGGGGTGGTAGGCCGTGGTGCGGTGCAGCGTGACCCCCAACGAGCGGGCGACCGCGCCCCAAAGTTCGGACGTGAACTGTGGGCCGCGGTCGGACGAGATGTCCGCCGGTGCGCCGAAGCGCGCGACCCAAGTGGCGATGAACGCCTGCGCCACGTCGGCGGTGGTGGTGGAGGTGAGGGGCACGGCCTCCGGCCACCTGGTGGTCCTGTCCACCATGGTGAGCAGGTGGGTGAACCCCCGCGATGGGGGCAGGGGACCCACCAGGTCCACGTGGACGTGGTCGAAACGCCGTGCAGGCACGGTGAAAGGTGCCAGCGGGGCCTGGGTGTGGCGGTGGACCTTGGCCCGCTGGCAGGCCGTGCAGGCGTTGGCCCAGTCGCGGACGTTCCGTCGAAGGCCGTGCCAGACGAAACGCGCCGACACCAGCTTCTGAGAAGCTTTCCGGCCCGGGTGAGAAAGGCCGTGGATGGAGGCGAAGATGCGGCGCTGCCAGGAAACGGGCACGATGGGGCGAGGCTGGCCCTGGGAGACGTCGCAGAGCAGGACGGTGCCCGCGAAGGGATGTCGGCCAGGCGGAGGCCCGTGTCCGCCGCCCGGAGGGCCTGCACCGAGGTGTCGGTGGTCTGGTCGGCCGCCATGAGCGCGAAGTCCACGCCGAGGTGGACCGCGTTCGCGGTGGCCCGAGAAAGACAGTCGGCCACAGCGTTGTCTTTGCCGGCGACGTGCCGGATGTCCGTGGTGAATTCCGACACGGCGGAGAGGTGGCGCTGCTGGCAGGCCGACCACGGCTCCGTGACTTTGGCCATTGCGTAGACCAACGGCTTGTGGTCGACGAAAGCCGTGAACGGGCGGCCCTCCAGGAGGTGTCGGAAATGGCGAACGGCCAGGAATAGACCGAGCAGCTCGCGGTCGAACGTGCTGTATTTTAACTCGTTCGGCCGGAGCTGCCGGCTGAAAAAAGCGAGTGGCTGCCAAACCCCGTCCACCCATTGTTCATGGACGGCGCCCACCACGTCGTTGGAGGCGTCCGTAGTGAGGGCGATGGGCACGTTGAGCACCGGGTGAGCCAGCAGCGTTGCGTCGGCGAGGGCCCGTTTTGCGCTCGCGAAGGCCGCGTCCATGGCCGCGGACCAAACGATGTCATGCTTGGCTGGCTTGCCCCGGAGGGCCTCGTAAAGGGGCCGCATGAGCTGAGCAGCGCGGGGCACGAATCGGTGATAAAAATTCACCATGCCGAGGAACTCTTGTAGGGCCTTGATGGAACGGGGACGCGGGAACGTGGTGATGGCCTCGACCTTGGTCGGCAGCGGCACGGCCCCGGTCTTGGTGATGCGGTGGCCCAAAAAGTCAACGGTCGTCGTGCCGAAGTGGCATTTGGCCGGGTTGACAATTAAGCCGTGCTCGCTGAGGCGACCGAACAGTGTTCGGAGGTGGAGGAGGTGCTCGGCGCGGGACGTGCTGGCGACGAGGATGTCGTCCAGATAGACGTAAATAAATGGCAGGTCGCGCAGCACGCCGTCCATTAAGCGCTGGAACGCCTGGGCCGCGTTCTTGAGGCCAAACGGCATCCTCAAAAATTCGAACAGGCCGAACGGCGTGATGACGGCTGTCTTCGGGACGTCGGCCGCCCGGACAGGTACCTGGTGGTATCCCCGTATCAGGTCAATTTTGGAAAATATGACCGTCCCGCCAAACGGGCGGAAAAGTCCTGGATGTGCGGGATCGGGTACCTGTCGGGGGTGGTAGCGTCGTTGAGGCGGCGGTAGTCGCCACACGGGCGCCATCCGCCCCCCGGCTTTGGCACGATGTGCAGTGGTGAGGCCCACGCGCTATTGGAGCGCCGCACGATGCCGAGGTGCTCCAACGCGTCGAACTCGGCCTTTGCCATGGCGAGCTTGGCCGGGTCGAGGCGGCGGGCCCTGGTGTAGACCGGCGGGCCCGTAGTGGGTATGTGGTGCTCGATCCCATGCCGCACTGCGACGGCCGAAAACGTCGGCCGTGTGAGGGCTGGGAATTCCGCGAGCAGGCGAGCGAACTCGTTCGCCGTCGGGAGGGCGCACGCCAGTTCGGTCGGCGCGGAGCTGCTCATCGTGCACGCCAGGGAGCTGAAGGTCTCGGCGTTGACAAGGCGACGACGTTTGACGTCGACCAGCAGCCCGTGCGCGCAGAGGAAGTCGGCGCCCAGCAAAGCCATGGGGACGCAGGCAGTCACAAAGGTCCACTGAAAGCGCTGGCTGCCGAAGCAGAGGGTGACGTTGCACGGGCCGAAAGTGCGTATGGCCGAGCCATTAGCAGCGACCAAAGAGGGGCCGCAAACGGCGTCCCGCCTGTCCTGCTCGGAGGCGGGTATGACGCTCAGTTGGGTGCCGGTGTCACAAAGGAAACGCCGCCCGGACGCTTTGTCCCGAATAAAAAGCAAGTTGCCCGAGTGGCCAGCGCTCATGGCTGGGAATGAACGCCGGCCCGGCGGTTTCCCGACTTGCCGAAAGTGCACGGGGGTCGGCACGTCCAAGCCTTGTGTCCGAACCTGGCGTGGTAATAACACCACGCCTGGTCAGGTGGAGGCCCCGGCCGTCGTGTCGGAAGCGGTCGGTGCGGCGTGGCGGCCGCCAGTTTCACCGGCAGTTCGGCCTCCAACCGCGCAGGGCGCTCGGGTGTCGTGGGCGTCGCCTCGGACGGCGGCAGGCTCCAGGTAGCCGCGCCGATGTGTTGGCCCGCCGAGGAGATCTTATCGGCTTCCCTGGCGAGGGCGCGGGGATCGGTGATCGACGTGCCAGCCAGGGCGAGGCGTACCGGGTGAGGCAGCTGGCAAAGGAACAACTCGCGGAACAGAAAATCCAGAGAGTGCTCACCGAGCAACGCGAGAGCATATAGTCCATGCGCTCGGACGGGCGCGTGTCGCCGAGCTCGGGCAGGTCGAGCAGGCGCCGTGCGCGTGCCGCCGGTGAGAGGGCGAAAGCGTCGAGGAGGAGCGTCTTCAGCGCGTCATACTTGTCGGCAGCCGGCGGGTGCTCGAGGAGGCTCAGGGTGCGGGCCGCGGTGGCGGAACCGAGCGCTGCCACGACGTGGTGGAAGCGGGTGTCGTCCGCGGTGATGCCTCGCAGGGCGAACTGGGAGTCCGCCTGGGCGAACCAAACAGCCGCGTGAGCCTCCCAGAAGGTAGGCAGTTTAAGAGTCACTGCCGTGTCCATGTCGGTAGGTCACCAGTGAAGGAGCTGCGCTCCAACGCGAGTCGAAAGAATTGACGCGACCAAAGACGGAATTCGTCCGAGTTGCTTTATTGAAACAAAACAGCTCAGGTATTCTCTCAAAAGCCCGTTTATCGGGCAGCAATATACATACACATTTATGTCGGGAAGTTTGCCCGGCAAAAGCTATACCGGGCATGCCCGGGTGTCAAGGGCGAGCCTTGGAAAGGCGAGTCTGGACCTGCCCGGGCGTGTTTGGCTGCGGCCTGGCAAGTCGAGGCTGGGTGTGCCCGGGCGCTCTGGACGAGCACTGGAAAGACGAGAGTGGGCATGCCCGGACGCTCTGGGCGAGCCCTGGAAAGGCGAGAGCGGGCATGCCCGGGAAAGACGAGACCGGGCGTGCCCGGGAGGTTCGGGCGTGCCCGGGAACAGTGAGTCCGGGCATGCCCGGGAGAGGCGCGTCTGGCCGTGTTCTGGCCGGTGCAAGGCGATTGTGTGCATCCAGCGGTAACCGCTACAGTACTTTGAAGTCTCCCCTATAGTAGAAGATGGGCGATGGATTATATAATATAGGATAGGGATAGGGGAGACGCTTATAGGTTAAAGGGCGTGGGGGAGTAAAATAGGACAAGGGGGTTATATAGGATAAGGAAGGGAAGCTTAGTTATACATGTATATGATAGGGGGAGCTTATCTGGGATAGGGGGGACGCTTGTATAGGATAGTGGAGGCTTTTCTCGGATAAGGGGGGATATATAGGATAAGGGGAAGGGTTATATAGGATAAGGAGGAGGGTTATATAGGATAAGGGGGGATATATAGGATAAGGGGAAGGGTCATATAGGATAAGGGGGAGGCTTATATAGGATAAGGGGGAGGCTTATATAGGATAAGGGGGAGGCTTATATAGGATAGGGGGAGGATTATATAGGATAAGGGGTATATAGGATAAGGGGGAGGGTTATATAGGATAAGGGGGGATATATAGGATAAGGGGAAGGGTTATATAGGATAAGGGGGAGGCTTATATAGGATAGGGCGAGGCTTATATAGGATAAGGGGTATATAGGATAAGGGGGAGGGTTATATAGGATAAGGGGGGAAGCTTATCTGGGATGGGGGGCTTACCTAGGATATGTGGGAGGCCTATCTAGGATAAGGGGGGCCCTTCCCCCCCCCTTCCCACGCCTCCTCCCCCCAAGCCCTCTCCCTCCCACACTTCAGCCTGCTCTCAAATGTTGTGTTTGTGTGCTTCCCCTTCTCTCCCCATCTTGTCTTCCGCTCCCTCTTTTTATATATTTTGTTTGTCTGGTTGATTTGTTTGTGAGGTAAATGTTAGCTCTTTCACGAGCCTCGATTCAGTATACAAAAAAGAAGAAAAAAAAGAAAAAAAAAAGATAGGATAAGGGGGTTATATAGAATAAGGACTAAGGAGGAGGGTTACATAGCATATAGAATAATGGAGGAGGCTTATCTTGGATAGGTGGGTTATATAGGACAAGGGGGGAGGCTTATATAGGATAGGGGGGATATAGGATAAGGGGGATATAGGATAAGGGGGGAAGCTTATCTGGGATGGGGGGCTTACCTAGGATATGTGGGAGGCCTATCTAGGATAAGGGGGGCTAGATAGGATAAGGTGGTTATATAGGATAAGGGGGAGGGTTACATAGCATATAGGATAATGGGGAGGCTTATGTTGGATAGGTGGGTTATATAGGATAGGGAGAGGCTTCCATAGGATAAAGGCTTATATAGGGTCCATAGGACGGACACCAGGACCCACTCTGAGGTTATTTAGGAGAAATAACCTAAAAACACTTTTTATGCCTCCGCCTCCAAAGGTGACCGGAGGCATTATGTTTTCGGTTTGTCCGTTCGTCCGTCCGTACGGGCTAAACCTCGTTTTTCTCAGCAACCATATGTCTGATTGAGACGAAACTTTCAAGGTAGGAGTGACATCCATGCAGAATGTTTTTCTTTTAATTGTGATGTCATTGGTCACATTGTATGGCAGCCATCTTGAATTAAACGCAAATACTTAAAGAATTATTTATCGGGAACCGCTGAATGGAAAAAATTTAAACTTGCCACATTGTCAAGTACTCCCAATGGGGAACAAAAGCATGACAATGATGACATCATCGGTGAAGTGGTATACCAGCCAAAAATGTTTTAATCGAATTCCTTATCCTAAAAATCTGAAATTGCATGCACTTGATCTATGACGCATTTGTATTGATTTTTTGTAACTTATGACATCATAGGTCACATGGTTTGGCAGCCATATTGGATTTAACAAAAAACCTTAAAAAACATCTCCCAAACCACCAAATCGATTGACTCGAAACTTTACATGTGTCATTGACTAGGCATGGCGATTAAAATATGGTCACGAAAACATCATTGGTCACATGGTGTGGCAGCCACATTGGATTGAAGAAAAATATTAAATAATTATATCTCTGTTGCATATAGTTGAAATGAGTATCATCTCGCACCACTGTTGAATATAGTTTGAAAATGATGATGTCGGAGGTCACGTGGTTTGGCAGCCATCTTGGATACAAAAACGAACCTTATCCGATCAGCACGAAACTTCACAAACGTGATCCCCTACCCATACATATGCAGAGTGTACATTTTTAAGGTCATACGTCATGTGGTGTGGCAGCCATATTAGCTTGAAAGCCGATATTTAAACCCGTTCTCTGAAACCGCTTGACCGATCGATGTGAAATCTGTCATGTCTGGTGAAAGTGTGATACTTGAAAATAGCTGAAGGGATTTAAATCAAACTTGTTTATTTTTCGGACAGTGAAGGGGGGCATCTACCTGTTGTGGGACTATGCGGATTGCGGAGGCACATTGGCGACAGTCGCATTGCTCTAGTTTGATCGTGACTTGAATAATCCTCCTCCGATTTTCATAACATTGAGTTTTCCAGACAGATTGTATGTAGGGACACATATTACTATATTAGGTTATTTCTCCGATTTCTCCGAAATAACCCCATGGAGGGGGTCCCGGTATCCAGTCGTACGTATGTGCATCTGTTAACATTTGACTAAAACATCTCACAAACTACCCGACCGATTTATGGACCAAATTTGGTACGATGCATCAGAAGGTCTCATGGGGTAGTGCTCCCCATCGGGATCCGCCACCTATAAGACGCTGAAAATGAGGGGTCTCGCCTCAAATTCAGGTAATTCCTTTTAAAATCTTCTTCAAAACCGTGGAGAAATAACTGTCAGTTCGAAGTCGCCGGAGGCATTATGTTTTCAGGTTGTCCGTCCGTCCGTCTGTCTGTCTGTCCGTCCGTCCGTCCGTGAAAGGTTTTTGTTACCGTGATAACTTGAGAACGGCTGAAGGGATCTTAGTCAAATTTGGTGCAAATATGTATAATGAGGTAAAGATCAACTGATTAGATTTTGGGGTAATGAGGTCAAAGGTCAGAGGTCATGTCAGGTCAGGTAAAAATCCTGTTACTGTCATAACCAGTGATGGGATTCTGACCAAAGTTGGTACAAATATGTATTATGATGCAAAGATGAACTGATTCGATTTTGGGGTCAAGAGGCCAAAGGTCAAATGTCAGGCGTCCTGTCAGGTAAAAATTCTGTTACCAAGCTAACTTGTGAACCAGTCATGGGATTTTCACCAAACTTGGTGTAAGTATATATTATGATGCAAAGCTGAACTAATTCGATTTTGACATCAAAGGTGAGGAGTGAGGTGATTTTGGTGAGGTCAGAGGTCATGTCAGGGAAAAATGTGATACTTGAGAGCATCTGAAGGGATTTAAATCAAACTTGATACAAGTTTTGTAATGATGTAGTAATGTGGGCGGAGGCATGTCGGTCGACGTCATGACGTCACACGTTCTAGTTTTTCACATGAATTGAGGTGTATATAACCGAAGATGTGTCGCAGTAATTTTTTCTAAAAATATTAAATATATAAAAAGGCAGGTAAGGCTACCTAACATTGCATAGCGTTTCGAAATTTTAAGCGGAAATCTGCAACGGTTACATTTAAGAAATGTGATGCTTTAAGGGGTTAATGATGTTCAGGGTGATCAAAAAGTCTCTGTGCACCTACAAGTAACTAGAGAAATACAGGTGCACAGTGACGTTTTGATCACCCGGTGTATATGTACGAATACATTGTGGCAAAAATAGGTGTTTTCGGTTTCTGTTGTTGTCATTTGAATTTCCCGATTGAACAATCAAAAAACAATAACCGACGACGACGGAATCAACGATTTGATGTTGATCTATTCAATGCTCTGTTAAATGTGTACACAAAGATATTGAGTTAGACATTGAGTGGTAGTGGACAAGTGTGCACAAAGATATTGAGTTAGACATTGAGTGGTAGTGGACAAGTGTGCACAAAGATATTGAGTTAGACATTGAGGGGTAGTGGACAAGTGTACACAAAGATATTGAGTTAGACATTGAGGGGTAGTGGACAAGTGTACACAAAGATATTGAGTTAGACATTGAAGGGTACTGGACAAGTGTACACAAAGATATTGAGTTAGACATTGAGGGGTAGTGGACAAGTGTACACAAAGATATTGAGTTAGACATTGAGGGGTAGTGGACAAGTGTACACAAAGATATTGAGTTAGACATTGAGGGGTAGTGGACAAGTGTACACAAAGATATTGAGTTAGACATTGAGGGGTAGTGGACAAGTGTACACAAAGATATTGAGTTAGACATTGAGGGGTAGTGGACAAGTGTACACAAAGATATTGAGTTAGACATTGAAGGGTACTGGACAAGTGTACACAAAGATATTGAGTTAGACATTGAGGGGTAGTGGACAAGTGTACACAAAGATATTGAGTTAGACATTGAGGGGTAGTGGACAAGTGTACACAAAGATATTGAGTTAGACATTGAGGGGTAGTGGACAAGTGTACACAAAGATATTGAGTTAGACATTGAGGGGTAGTGGACAAGTGTACACAAAGATATTGAGTTAGACATTGAGGGGTAGTGGACAAGTGTACACAAAGATATTAAGTTAGACATTGAGGGGTAGTGGACAAGTGTACACAAAGATATTGAGTTAGACATTGAGGGGTACTGGACAAGTGTACACAAAGATATTGAGTTAGACATTGAGGGGTAGTGGACAAGTGTACACAAAGATATTGAGTTAGACATTGAGGGGTAGTGGACAAGTGTACACAAAGATATTGAGTTAGACATTGAGGGGTAGTGGACAAGTGTACACAAAGATATTGAGTTAGACATTGAGGGGTACTGGACAAGTGTACACAAAGATATTGAGTTAGACATTGAGGGGTACTGGACAAGTGTACACAAAGATATTGAGTTAGACATTGAGGGGTAGTGGACAAGTGTGCACAAAGATATTGAGTTAGACATTGAGGGGTAGTGGGCAAGTGTGCACAAAGATATTGAGTTAGACATTGAGGGGTAGTGGACAAGTGTACGCAAATATATTGAGTTAGACATTGAGGGGTAGTGGACAAGTGTGCACAAAGATATTGAGTTAGACATTGAGGGGTAGTGGACAAGTGTACACAAAGATATTGAGTTAGACATTGAGGGGTAGTGGACAAGTGTACACAAAGATATTGAGTTAGACATTGAGGGGTAGTGGACAAGTGTACACAAAGATATTGAGTTAGACATTGAGGGGTAGTGGACAAGTGTACACAAAGATATTGAGTTAGACATTGAGGGGTAGTGGACAAGTGTACACAAAGATATTGAGTTAGACATTGAGGGGTAGTGGACAAGTGTACACAAAGATATTAAGTTAGACATTGAGGGGTAGTGGACAAGTGTACACAAAGATATTGAGTTAGACATTGAGGGGTACTGGACAAGTGTACACAAAGATATTGAGTTAGACATTGAGGGGTAGTGGACAAGTGTACACAAAGATATTGAGTTAGACATTGAGGGGTAGTGGACAAGTGTACACAAAGATATTGAGTTAGACATTGAGGGGTAGTGGACAAGTGTACACAAAGATATTGAGTTAGACATTGAGGGGTACTGGACAAGTGTACACAAAGATATTGAGTTAGACATTGAGGGGTACTGGACAAGTGTACACAAAGATATTGAGTTAGACATTGAGGGGTAGTGGACAAGTGTGCACAAAGATATTGAGTTAGACATTGAGGGGTAGTGGGCAAGTGTGCACAAAGATATTGAGTTAGACATTGAGGGGTAGTGGACAAGTGTACGCAAATATATTGAGTTAGACATTGAGGGGTAGTGGACAAGTGTGCACAAAGATATTGAGTTAGACATTGAGGGGTAGTGGACAAGTGTGCACAAAGATATTGAGTTAGACATTGAGGGGTACTGGACAAGTGTACACAAAGATATTGAGTTAGACATTGAGGGGTACTGGACAAGTGTACACAAAGATATTGAGTTAGACATTGAGGGGTAGTGGACAAGTGTACACAAAGATATTGAGTTAGACATTGAGGGGTAGTGGACAAGTGTACACAAAGATATTGAGTTAGACATTGAGGGGTACTGGACAAGTGTACACAAAGATATTGAGTTAGACATTGAGGGGTACTGGACAAGTGTACACAAAGATATTGAGTTAGACATTGAGGGGTAGTGGACAAGTGTGCACAAAGATATTGAGTTAGACATTGAGGGGTAGTGGGCAAGTGTGCACAAAGATATTGAGTTAGACATTGAGGGGTAGTGGACAAGTGTACGCAAATATATTGAGTTAGACATTGAGGGGTAGTGGACAAGTGTGCACAAATATATTGAGTTAGACATTGAGGGGTAGTGGACAAGTGTACACAAAGATATTGAGTTAGACATTGAGGGGTAGTGGACAAGTGTACACAAAGATATTGAGTTAGACATTGAGGGGTAGTGGACAAGTGTACACAAAGATATTGAGTTAGACATTGAGGGGTAGTGGACAAGTGTACACAAAGATATTGAGTTAGACATTGAGGGGTAGTGGACAAGTGTACACAAAGATATTGAGTTAGACATTGAGGGGTAGTGGACAAGTGTACACAAAGATATTAAGTTAGACATTGAGGGGTAGTGGACAAGTGTACACAAAGATATTGAGTTAGACATTGAGGGGTACTGGACAAGTGTACACAAAGATATTGAGTTAGACATTGAGGGGTAGTGGACAAGTGTACACAAAGATATTGAGTTAGACATTGAGGGGTAGTGGACAAGTGTACACAAAGATATTGAGTTAGACATTGAGGGGTAGTGGACAAGTGTACACAAAGATATTGAGTTAGACATTGAGGGGTACTGGACAAGTGTACACAAAGATATTGAGTTAGACATTGAGGGGTACTGGACAAGTGTACACAAAGATATTGAGTTAGACATTGAGGGGTAGTGGACAAGTGTGCACAAAGATATTGAGTTAGACATTGAGGGGTAGTGGGCAAGTGTGCACAAAGATATTGAGTTAGACATTGAGGGGTAGTGGACAAGTGTACGCAAATATATTGAGTTAGACATTGAGGGGTAGTGGACAAGTGTGCACAAAGATATTGAGTTAGACATTGAGGGGTAGTGGACAAGTGTGCACAAAGATATTGAGTTAGACATTGAGGGGTACTGGACAAGTGTACACAAAGATATTGAGTTAGACATTGAGGGGTAGTGGACAAGTGTGCAGAAAGATATTGAGTTAGACATTGAGGGGTAGTGGACAAGTGTGCACAAAGATATTGAGTTAGACATTGAGGGGTAGTGGACAAGTGCACACAAAGATATTGAGTTAGACATTGAGGGGTAGTGGACAAGTGTACACAAAGATATTGAGTTAGACATTGAGGGGTAGTGGACAAGTGTACACAAAGATATTGAGTTAGACATTGAGGGGTAGTGGACAAGTGTACACAAAGATATTGAGTTAGACATTGAGGGGTAGTGGACAAGTGTACACAAAGATATTAAGTTAGACATTGAGGGGTAGTGGACAAGTGTACACAAAGATATTGAGTTAGACATTGAGGGGTACTGGACAAGTGTACACAAAGATATTGAGTTAGACATTGAGGGGTAGTGGACAAGTGTACACAAAGATATTGAGTTAGACATTGAGGGGTAGTGGACAAGTGTACACAAAGATATTGAGTTAGACATTGAGGGGTAGTGGACAAGTGTACACAAAGATATTGAGTTAGACATTGAGGGGTACTGGACAAGTGTACACAAAGATATTGAGTTAGACATTGAGGGGTACTGGACAAGTGTACACAAAGATATTGAGTTAGACATTGAGGGGTAGTGGACAAGTGTGCACAAAGATATTGAGTTAGACATTGAGGGGTAGTGGGCAAGTGTGCACAAAGATATTGAGTTAGACATTGAGGGGTAGTGGACAAGTGTACGCAAATATATTGAGTTAGACATTGAGGGGTAGTGGACAAGTGTGCACAAAGATATTGAGTTAGACATTGAGGGGTAGTGGACAAGTGTGCACAAAGATATTGAGTTAGACATTGAGGGGTACTGGACAAGTGTACACAAAGATATTGAGTTAGACATTGAGGGGTAGTGGACAAGTGTGCAGAAAGATATTGAGTTAGACATTGAGGGGTAGTGGACAAGTGTGCACAAAGATATTGAGTTAGACATTGAGGGGTAGTGGACAAGTGCACACAAAGATATTGAGTTAGACATTGAGGGGTAGTGGACAAGTGTGCACAAAGATATTGAGTTAGACATTGAGGGGTAGTGGACAAGTGTGCACAAAGATATTGAGTTAGACATTGAGGGGTAGTGGACAAGTGTACACAAAGATATTGAGTTAGACATTGAGGGGTAGTGGGCAAGTGTACACAAAGATATTGAGTTAGACATTGAGGGGTAGTGGACAAGTGTGCACAAAGATATTGAGTTAGACATTGAGGGGTAGTGGACAAGTGTACACAAAGATATTGAGTTAGACATTGAGGGGTAGTGGGCAAGTGTACACAAAGATATTGAGTTAGACATTGAGGGGTAGTGGACAAGTGTGCACAAAGATATTGAGTTAGACATTGAGGGGTACTGGACAAGTGCACACAAAGATATTGAGTTAGACATTGAGGGGGTAGTGGACAAGTGTGCACAAAGACATTGAGGGGTAGTGGACAAGTGTGCACAAATATATTGAGTTAAACATTGAGGGGGTATTGGACAAGTGTGCACAAAGACATTGAGGGGTAGTGGACAAGTGTGCACAAATATATTGAGTTAGACATTGATGGGGTAGTGGACAAGTGTGCACAAATATATTGAGTTAGACATTGAGGGGGTAGTGGACAAGTGTGCACAAATATATTGAGTTAGACATTGAGGCGTAGTGGACAAGTGTGCACAAAGATATTGAGTTAGACATTGAGGGGTAGTGGACAAGTGTGCACAAAGATATTGAGTTAGACATTGAGGGGTAGTGGGCAAGTGTACGCAAATATATTGAGTTAGACATTGAGGTGTAGTGGGCAAGTGTACACAAATATATTGAAGGGTAGTGGACAAGTGTGCACAAAGACATTGAGGGGTAGTGGACAAGTGTACACAAAGATATTGAGTTAGACATTGAGGGGTAGTGGACAAGTGTGCACAAATATATTGAGTTAGACATTGAGGGGTAGTGGACAAGTGTACACAAAGATATTGAGTTAGACATTGAGGGGTAGTGGGCAAGTGTGCACAAAGATATTGAGTTAGACATTGAGGGGTAGTGGACAAGTGTGCACAAAGATATTGAGTTAGACATTGAGGGGTAGTGGGCAAGTGTATGCAAATATATTGAGTTAGACATTGAGGGGTAGTGGACAAGTGTGCACAAATATATTGAGGGGTAGTGGGCAAGTGTACACAAAGATATTGAGGGGTAGTGGACAACTGTGCACAAAGACATTGAGGGGTAGTGGGCAAGTGTACACAAAGACATTGAGGGGTAGTGGACAACTGTGCACAAAGACATTGAGGGGTAGTGGGCAAGTGTACACAAAGACATTGAGGGGTAGTGGGCAAGTGTACATAAATATATTGAGGGGTAGTGGACAACTGTGCACAAATATATTGAGGGGTAGTGGGCAAGTGCACACAAATATATTGAGGGGTAGTGGACAAGTGTGCACAAATATATTGAGTTAGACATTGAGGGGGTAGTGGACAAGTGTACACAAAGATATTGAGGGGTAGTGGACAAGTGTGCACAAATATATTGAGTTAGACATTGAGGGGGTAGTGGACAAGTGTGCACAAAGATATTGAGGGGGTAGTGGACAAGTGTGCACAAATATATTGAGGGGTAGTGGACAAGTGTGCACAAATATATTGAGTTAGACATTAAGGGGGTAGTGGACAAGTGTACACAAAGACATTGAGGGGTAGTGGACAAGTGTGCACAAATATATTGAGTTAGACATTGAGGGGGTAGTGGACAAGTGTGCACAAAGATATTGAGTTAGACATTGAGGGGGTAGTGGACAAGTGTGCACAAAGACATTGAGGGGTAGTGGACAAGTGTGCACAAATATATTGAGTTAGACATTGAGGGGGTATTGGACAAGTGTGCACAAAGACATTGAGGGGTAGTGGACAAGTGTGCACAAATATATTGAGTTAGACATTGAGGGGGTAGTGGACAAGTGTACACAAAGACATTGAGGGGTAGTGGACAAGTGTGCACAAATATATTGAGTTAGACATTGAGGGGGTAGTGGACAAGTGTGCACAAATATATTGAGTTAGACATTGAGGGGTAGTGGACAAGTGTGCACAAAGACATTGAGGGGTAGTGGACAAGTGTGCACAAAGATAATGAGGGGTAGTGGACAAGTGTGCACAAAGATATGGAGTTAGATATTGAGGGGTAGTGGACAATACACGAGGAAAGAATTTCTTTCCTCGTGTATGAGAGCGTTATTTGTCTATGTTTGGAATAGTCTTTAGAATTTATGACAAAAAAAACCCCCACAAACAATATTCCCCTTTTGCTCTGCTCGGTGAAATTATATTTTTTGTCCCTGCATTGTAAACCCCCCCAACCTAAAATCATGGATCCACGCCTGCTATCCATAAATGTTTAATGTCAGGGTCGTATGGTGGTCCGAAAACAATGTGGTCATTGCTTGATCGTGGGCCCAGGGTAAGTCGGGGACCATGGGAGACTGGGGGAGCCGGGGGAGCCGGGGGAGGCCGGGGGAGCCGGGGGAGACTGGGGGAGCCGGGGGAGCCGGGGGAGCCGGGGGAGACTGGGGGAGCCGGGGGAGCCGGGGGAGCCGGGGGAGCCCGGTGGAGACTGGGGGAGCCGGGGGAGACTGGGGGAGCCTGGGGAGACTGGGGGAGACCGGGGGAGACTGGGCGGAGCCGTGGGAGACTGAGGGAGACTGGGGGGAGCCGGGAGAGACTGGGGGGAGCCGTGGGAGACTGGGAGAGCCATGGGAGACTGGGGGAGCCGGAGGAGGCCGTGGGAGATTGGGGGAGACCTGGGGAGACTGGGGGAGACCAGGGGAGACTGGGGGAGACCAGGGGAGACTGGGGTAGGCCGTGGGAGACTGGGGGAGATCTGGGGAGGCCGGAGGAGACTGGGGGAGCCGGGGGAGGTCGTGGGAGACTGGGGGGAACTGGGGTAGACTGGAGGAGCCGGAGGAGGCCGTGGGAGACTGGGGGAGACCTGGGGAGGCCGTGGGAGACTGGGGGAGACCGGGGGAGACCGGGGGAGACTGGGGGAGCCGGGGGAGACTGGGGGAGGTCGTGGGAGACTGGGGGAGGCCGTGGGAGACTGGGGGAGGCCGGGGGAGACTGGGGGAGACTGGGGGAGGTCGTCGGAGACTGGGGGAGGCCGAATCAATATTATGACATCAAACCCCATATCGCAAATCTTAATGGAATACATCGGTTCCCTTTCCCGGTGTTGTTCTTTACACACCTACACGCGGTGTTTGTTCACCTGAACCCCCTCGGCCCCACCCATTTTAATACACCAATTTTTACATTGGCCCCGCCCACTACACTTCACGCCCACCCGCATCGAGTGGTCTTAACTTTTGAATTTGAATCGATAATCTATAAATAATGGAGCAAGTGTTTGTATGTATGTATGTATGTATGTATGTATGTATGTATGTATGTATGTATGTATGTATGTATGTATGTATGTCCGCTCTTCACCCATTGGTTGGACAGCTGACCTGACTCCACCCACAAATGTAACCTGAAATACTTAACCCAAAGTACCCAGAGCACCCAAAAGACCGAGAGGACCCAAAAGACCCCGATGACCCAAAAGACCCCAAGGACCCAAAGGACCCAGAGGAACCAAAAGACCCCAAAGACTAAAACGACTCTGAAGACCCAATGCACCCCAAATACCTAAAATACTCCAAGACCTAAAAGACTGAAAAGACCCAAAATACCCCAAAGACCCAAAAGACCCGGAAGACTGAAAATATTCCAAAGACCCTTAACAACTCCGAAGACCCAAAAGGCCCCGAAGACTCTTAAAGACCCCGAATACCCAAGATAACCAAAATACCCAAAAGACCCTTAAAGACCCCAAAGACCCAAGAGAAACAAAAGACCCCGAAGACCTAAAAGACCCCAAAGACCCAAAATATCCCAAAGATATTTGAAGACCCAAAAGACCGAAAGACAAAAAGACCCCGAAGACCCACGAAGAACCCAAAGACCCAAAAGACCCCAAAGATCCTTAAAGTCCCCAAAAACTCCAAAGAATGAAAAGACCCCAAATAATGAAAAGACCCTGAAGACTCAAAAGACCATCAAGACCCAAAAGACTGAAAAGATCCTGAAGACCCAAAAGATCCTTAAAGGGGAACCCAAATGCAATTTTTTTCCTGAAAAACCATCGGCAATCATTAATCATGGTCTAATTTGAAGGGAATTTTTTTTATTTGCCAATCACAAAGTGCCGAAAAAAGCCCCAGACTGTCGATTTTCGTGATTGCCAGTGACGTCACATTGTGACCTCACCGTGATCCTGCTGGCGACGATACATAGAGAAACGGTGCATTGCGAGTTTGGATTCCGATACCGATTGGGGATGATGAAGGGGGGGGGGAGGTTTGTTAGCTAGGATGACGGTTGATGTGGGATTGTGATGGGATGGTAGGGTGGGGGGGGGTTGCGGTCATGGGTATTGTTCGCTAGGGTGATGGTTGATGGGGGATTGTGAGGGGATGGGGAGGGAGGGTAAGGCGGTCATGGGTATTATTAGCTAGGGTGACGTTTGATGTTTTTGTTTTCTTCAGGAGATTTTGAGATGCCTCAAAAACCAAGGACACCTATGTTGAACAAAAATCAGCAAGAGCAACATTACCAAAGGAAATCAGCAAGAAATCCAAGTCAAAGTAGTTGTGTCAGCAGAAAATACTGTATCTCATGGGAAAAAACGTGTTGCACACTTGGAACAACATGGCCCATAGGGCGGGTACTCTGCTAGTAATAATAATAATAATGCTAGGGTGTTTATATAGCGCATGATGATAATATAATTTCCTCTACTCGGTTGTCTAAATGTCTAAATGTCTAAATGTCTAAATATCTGAATATCTAAATATCTGAATATCTAAATGTCTAAATGTCTAAATGTCTAAATATCTAAATGTCTAAATATCTGAATATCTAAATGTCTAAATATCTGAATATCTAAATGTCTAAATATCTGAATATCTAAATGTCTAAATATCTGAATATCTAAATGTCTAAATATCTGAATATCTAAATGTCTAAATATCTGAATATCTAAATGTCTAAATATCTGAATATCTAAATGTCTAAATATCTGAATATCTAAATGTCTAAATATCTGAATATCTAAATGTCTAAATATCTGAATATCTAAATGTCTAAATATCTGAATATCTAAATGTCTAAATATCTGAATATCTAAATGTCTAAATATCTGAATATCTAAATGTCTAAATATCTGAATATCTTAATATCTAAATGTCTAAATATCTAAATGTCTAAATATCTAAATGTCTAAATATCTGAATATCTGAATGTCTAAATGTCTAAATATCTAAATGTCTAAATATCTAAATGTCTAAATATCTAAATGTTTAAATATCTAAATGTCTAAATATCTGAATATCTAAATGTCTAAATATCTGAATATCTAAATGTCTAAATATCTGAATATCTAAATGTCTAAATATCTGAATATCTAAATGTCTAAATATCTGAATATCTTAATATCTAAATGTCTAAATATCTAAATGTCTAAATATCTAAATGTCTAAATATCTAAATGTCTAAATATCTGAATATCTGAATGTCTAAATGTCTAAATATCTAAATGTCTAAATATCTAAATGTCTAAATATCTAAATGTTTAAATATCTAAATGTCTAAATATCTGAATATCTAAATGTCTAAATATCTGAATATCTAAATGTCTAAATATCTGAATATCTAAATGTCTAAATATCTGAATATCTAAATGTCTAAATATCTGAATATCTAAATGTCTAAATATCTAAATGTCTAAATATCTGAATATCTAAATGTCTAAATATCTGAATATCTAAATGTCTAAATATCTGAATATCTAAATGTCTAAATGTCTAAATGTCTAAATATCTAAATGTCTAAATATCTTAATATCTAAATGTCTAAATATCTAAATGTCTAAATATCTGAATATCTAAATGTCTAAATGTCTAAATATCTAAATATCTAAATATCTAAATGTCTAAATGTCTAAATATCTAAATATCAAAGCAGCTGAACACCGATAAGAACGTTCTGTTGAGGGTCCCGACCCCGCAGACTCACCCCGAGGATTCACGGAATGTGTTTTGGATTTTTATAAATTAACATCTCTTCGTGAAGACGTGAAGATAAGGTCGAAATGAGAGCAGGAGCTTGTTTACCTGGATACTAAGGAAGGATTCACCATCTCCACTCGTTATGTTTTGTAGGCCCTACATTCTTTTTCTCGTTGTTTGAAAACTTTTGTTTTTTATTTTACTTTTCTAGGATCGCGGCCACGAAAGCTGTGAAATTGTCACGAAGACAATACATTCAAGTAAATGTTAACAAGAGCTGGTGAGTGATCATTTTACTTCAACTACCTGGGTTGTCATTTGGGGTTTCAGTTTTATAAGGTGAGTCGACACAAATGTGATCTTTCTTTGAGATGAATCGTTCCCATTTGAGGTAACCATCAATAGCACTCCAGAGCCGGGTATGATGTCAATACACATTCGCGGTGTGAGCTGAGTATGATGTCAATACACGTTCCCTCTGTGAGGCAGGTATGATGTCAATACACATTCCCTGTGTGAGCTGAGTATGATGTCAATACACGTTCCCTCTGTGAGGCAGGTATGATGTCAATACACATTCCCTGTGTGAGCTGAGTATGATGTCAATACACATTCCCTGTGTGAGCTGGGTTTGATGTCAATACACATTCCCTGTGTCAGCTGAGTATGATGTCAATACACATTCCCTGTGTGAGCTGGGTTTGATGTCAATACACATTCCCTGTGTCAGCTGAGTATGATGTCAATACACGTTCCCTCTGTGAGGCAGGTATGATGTCAATACACATTCGCGGTGTGAGCCGGGTATGATGTCAATACACATTCCCTGTGTCAGCTGAGTATGATGTCAATACACGTTCCCTCTGTGAGGCAGGTATGATGTCAATACACATTCCCTGTGTGAGCTGGGTTTGATGTCAATACACATTCCCTGTGTGAGCTGGGTATGATGTCAATACACATTCCCTGTGTGAGCTGGGTATGATGTCAATACACATTCCCTGTGTGAGCTGGGTTTGATGTCAATACACATTCCCTGTGTGAGCTGGGTATGATGTCAATACACATTCCCTGTGTGAGCTGGGTATGATGTCAATACACATTCCCTGTGTGAGCTGGGTTTGATGTCAATACACATTCCCTGTGTGAGCTGGGTATGATGTCAATACACATTCCCTGTGTGAGCTGGGTATGATGTCAATACACATTCCCTGTGTGAGCTGGGTATGATGTCAATACACATTCCCTGTGTGAGCTGGGTATGATGTCAATACACATTCCCTGTGTGAGCTGGGTATGATGTCAATACACATTCCCTGTGTGAGCTGGGTATGATGTCAATACACATTCCCTGTGTGAGCTGGGTATGATGTCAATACACATTCGCGGTGTGAGCTGGGTATGATGTCAATACACATTCCCTGTGTGAGCTGGGTATGATGTCAATACACATTCCCTGTGTGAGCTGAGTATGATGTCAATACACATTCCCTGTGTCAGCTGAGTATGATGTCAATACACGTTCCCTCTGTGAGGTGGGTTTGATGTCAATAAACATTCCCTGTGTGAGCTGGGTTTGATGTCAATAAACATTCCCTGTGTGAGCTGGGTATGATGTCAATACACATTCCCTGTGTGAGCTGGGTATGATGTCAATACACATTCCCTGTGTGAGCCGGGACAATAATGTGGTACAAACAATGTGTGAGCTGTCAATACACATTCCCTGTGTGACTTGTGTGAACTAACAACAATAGTCCTGGGGTTGAGCAACAAGGATAAATAATAACAATAGTCTTGGGGTTGCGCAACAAGGATAAATAAGGTTTTTTAACAATAGTCTTGGGGTTGAGCAAAAAGGATGAATAATAACAATAGTCTTGGGGTTGAGCAACAGGGATAAATAATAACAATAGTCATGGGGTTGAGCAACAAGGATAAATAATAACAATAGTTTTGGGGTTGAGCAACAAGGATAAATAAGAACAATAGTCTTGGGGTTGGGCAACAAGGATAAATAAGGTTTTTTAAAACAATAGTCTTGGGGTTGAGCAACAAGGATAAATAATAACAATAGTCTTGGGGTTGAGCAAGAAGGATAAATAATAACAATAGTCTTGGGGTTGAGTAAGAAGGATAAATAGCTTTTTTAACAATAGTTTTGGGGTTGAGCAAAAAGGATGAATAATAACAATAGTCTTGGGGTTGAGCAAAAAGGATAAATAATAACAATAGTCTTGGGCTGAGCAAAAAGGATGAATAATAACAATAGTCTTGGGGTTGAGCAAAAAGGATGAATAATAACAATAGTCTTGGGGTTGAGCAAAAAGGATGAATAATAACAATAGTCTTGGGGTTGAGCAAAAAGGATAAATAATAACAATAGTCTTGGGGTTGAGCAAAAAGGATGAATAATAACAATAGTCTTGGGGTTGAGTAAGAAGGATAAATAGCTTTTTTAACAATAGTTTTGGGGTTGAGCAAAAAGGATGAATAATAACAATAGTCTTGGGGTTGAGCAAAAAGGATAAATAATAACAATAGTCTTGGGGTTGAGCAAAAAGGATGAATAATAACAATAGTCTTGGGGTTGAGCAAAAAGGATAAATAATAACAATAGTCTTGGGGTTGAGCAAAAAGGATGAATAATAACAATAGTCTTGGGGTTGAGTAAGAAGGATAAATAGCTTTTTTAACAATAGTTTTGGGGTTGAGCAAAAAGGATGAATAATAACAATAGTCTTGGGGTTGAGCAAAAAGGATAAATAATAACAATAGTCTTGGAATTTAGCAACAAGGATAAATAAGCTTTTTCAACAATAGTCTTGGGGTTGAGCAAGAAGGATAAATAATAACAATAGTCTTGGGGTTGAGCAAAAAGGATGAATAATAACAATAGTCTTGGGGTTGAGCAACAAGGATAAATAATAACAATAGTCTTGGGGTTGAGCAACAAGGATAAATAAGCTTTTTTAAACAATAGTCTTGGGGTTGAGCAAGAAGGATAAATAGCTTTTTTAACAATAGTTTGGGGGTTGAGCAAAAAGGATGAATAATAACAATAGTCTTGGGGTTGAGCAACAAGGATGAATAATAACAATAGTCTTGGGGTTGAGCAAAAAGGATGAATAATAACAATAGTCTTGGGGTTGAGCAACAAGGATAAATAAGCTTTTTTAAACAATAGTCTTGGGGTTGAGCAAGAAGGATAAATAGCTTTTTTAACAATAGTTTGGGGGTTGAGCAAAAAGGATGAATAATAACAATAGTTTTGGGGTTGATAAAAAAGGATAAATAATAACAATAGTCTTGGGGTTGAGCAAAAAGGATAAATAGCTTTTTTAACAATAGTTTTGGGGTTGAGAAAAAAGGATAAATAATAACAATAGTCTTGGGGTTGAGCAAAAAGGATAAATAGCTTTTTTAACAATAGTTTTGGGGTTGAGAAAAAAGGATGAATAATAACAATAGTCTTGGGGTTGAGCAAAAAGGATAAATAATAACAATAGTCTTGGGGTTGAGCAAAAAGGATAAATAGCTTTTTTAACAATAGTTTTGGGGTTGAGCAAAAAGGATGAACAATAACAATAGTCTTGGGGTTGAGCAAAAAGGATAAATAATAACAATAGTCTTGGGGTTGAGCAACAAGGATAAATAGCTTTTTTAACAATAGTTTTGGGGTTGAGCAATAAGGTTTTAAACTTTATTATGGAGATTTTATTTCCCTAAATGGACTTGAGGCTGTAATTTCCATCAATGGGATCAAAGTAATCAGGAATTACAAATAATGATTTGTTTATCATAATTCTCGGTGTTATTTCTCCGGTTTACCTGAAATTACTTGTTAGCAAGGTTTAGATTTGTTGTGAAAATGGATGGGAGATTGTAAATTGCTTTGGTTACGGTGGTGGTGTGCAACATTTAACATTTGTGGTATTGTGTGGTTAGAGTGCACGGGGTGCTCATCTCGTTGAGTGGGAACGAGTGAGAATGTACAAAGGTACCCCTGCAGTGTTTGTCCAATCCACCTTGTGTCCACAGCGAAGACATCCTGGAGCACATCACTCTCCGTGTGCGACCACGCTTTGCCTTGTACCTCTCCGCACAGCTCATGTATGGGGTGGTGTTTATCTTCAACAAGCAGTATGCCTTCCTTGTTGGTATGACATTGCACCGGCGACTGGGAATGGGAGAATAGGGTAACATCAGCCTGTGAATTATTATGTGATTGATGGATTGGAATTGGTTACCAGAGCAGAATTGAGAGGTGGTTCACAGACTTTGATGTTTCTAGTTTAAGATGTATTTGGGGAGACACGTGGGATGTAGATTGATATTTGTGGATATATATATATATATATAAATAAAATTATAATTTAAGTTCTCCAGCCTAATCAGCGCACGCTCTGACGTCACATCTGAAATACGCACTGTCGGATGTAAGATCTGAAATACACAATGTCGGATGGCTCTTCCGGAGCTTGGCAGGCAAGGCGCACGTACGTGACGGTGACGTCACAGCGTGCGCTCATTAGGCTGGATAACTTAAATTATAATTTGATTGGTTACTCCTGGCCGCATTCAGACGACTCCATATAATGAGTGGATACCAGAGATAATGTACCGTGTGGCAGGCGGTGCTTATCGCTCCCATTAAGGTACAGCATAGCTGGATGGGATACCTTAATGGTGGTTCACCACTCATGGTATGAAGTCGCATAATGACTGATATAAATATAAATATATATATGATTTGATGTGATGTCATGCTGCCAGTTTGAACACAAATCCGTCATAATCAGGTTTAACAATTACGACTCTCTCATACCTGACCTGTCTAACTGAAGAAGAAGAAGTAAAGTAGAAATATTTACCAATCAAATTTGCAATGGTGTTGGTTCTTATTTTTCTTTCCTTCTGATCTTCACCTTCCACAGACGATATACGCAGCCACTTGGAGAGGCTCCTTCAGTCTTCACGGACTCTTCGGATAGACCTGGATGATAAACAGAAGTATGCTTAAGGCCGAAGTGGCAGCAGGATAGGTTATCTTGAATTGTGGACAAAAGAGATTATATAATTGAATGTAAACTGTATTGTCTATGTGCATTGTGCATTTTTATAAACGTTGTCACGTGTTTGATGCCCATGCACACGTGTTTGATGACCTATCGGATGTGACATCGCACTCCGTGACCGCATGCTATTGCTACCCACAGGTCTTCTTTTACCATTCCTGACATGCTGACCATGATGGAACAGACCCTAGGAGCCCCTGACCCATGGTTTGGAATTCTGAGCTTCCAACAAGGATCCCCACTGCCCAGCATGCTCCCAAAGGTGGTTTCTGACTACATTGCAAAATTGATCTCAAATAGCTCACATAATGTAATGCTAAAGAAAAACATGGGCAACTATATATCGTTTTTAGCCCTATCTCCTAATGGTGAAAAATCACTTAAACTATAATGGCACTCAGTGGAGAGCATACCTCCGCCAGGTGAACAGTTTACGTTTTGTATCCCAGAGTAGACCAGAAAATCACAATACAGAATCACATTTAATCGAAATCATCCGTTCACAACTTTTTGAGATATTCTGCTATGTATAGTTTTTGGCCACATCTCCCAATGGTGAAGCATTACTTTAAAAATTCTAGTAGCCGGATCCGGATCTTCACCAAAATTGAATCTATTTGTCCTCGCCAGACACCCAACCGGTCCACCAAGTTTCGTCCGAATCCGTCCACAACTTTTTGAGATATCCCGCTGTGTATCGTTTTTAGCCCTATCTCCCGATGGTGAAGAATCACTTTAAGAAAATTAAATAATTCTCATATCCGAATCCATATTCAGATCTTCACCAAAATTGAATCGATTCTTCCTTGTCAGACACCCAACTGGTCCACCAAGTGTCGTCCCAATCCGTCCACAACTTTTTGAGATATCCTGCTATGTATCGTTTTTGGCCCTATCTCACAATGGTGAAGAATCACTTAAATAATTAAATAATTCTCGTATCCGAATCCATGTTTACATCTTCACCAAAATCGAATCGATTCGTCTTTGTCTCACACCCAACCTGTCCACCAAGTTTCGTCCCAATCCGTCCACAACCTTTTGAGATATCCTGCTATGTATCGTTTTTGGCCCTATCTCCCAATGGTGAAGAATCACTTAGAAAATTAAATAATTCTCGTATCCGAATCCATATTCACATCTTCACCAAAATCGAATCTATTTGTCCTTGTCAGACACCCAACTGGTCCACCAAGATTCGTCCAAATCCATCCACAACTTTTTGAGATATCCTGCCGTGTATCGTTTTTGGCCCCATCTCCCAATGGTGAAGAATCACTTAAAACATTCTAGTAGCCGGATCCGAATCCGGATCTTCACCAAAATCGAATCATTTCGTCCTTGTCACATACGCTAAATCTCTGCCAAATTTCGTCCGAATCCGTCCACAACCTTTTGGGATATTCTATTCACAAACAAACAAACAAGAAATATGTCGTGCATAGCACGATACTTGGAAATCCTTAAAATAAGTTGTTGGCCTATGACGACCTCAAAAATAATTAGTGGTTGAATTCAGTGACCTGGTTTGTAAATCCTCTTAAAATTTCAAGTTAATGGTATGAAAATTTAGGATTTTAGAAACTTGGCCTATGTGGACCTTTTACCATACCTATTTACCTATTTTTACCTATGTGGATTTTTTACAACGCTTTATACTTGAAAAATCTTCGATTTTCGCAACAAACAAACAACTACAGGCAAACAGACAGGTGTGAAAACATAAATGTGTTTGGTAAACCCACCTTTGGTGGTGGAATTAATTAAAATCGAAAATAAAACGACGTTCACGTAGGCATAGCGGTCGACGTCGTGACGTCAAAGAGTGTCGGTCTTGTTTTTTAATGAGTTTTATTCTTTTTTAAAATCTTGTGCCCAAGCAGTTGTCTTTGGACATCATTGCCGAGGATGAAACGGAGGAAATCACGACCCATACCTCCAAAGCAGGTGAGTGTACACAACACAGACAATGGGTGTGACAGTTTTACAAACTCTGTATTCACTGCCAACCAGGCAAGCAACCTGAGCAGCCAAATCGCACGTGAGGTCTTGTAGCAACACCCTCAATAAACACAGGTCAATGAAACAGGGCTACCTATATTGTATGTACCTCCTCCAGGAAGCGGTCGTCTATTGTTTTTTCCTACGGAGTATGTCTTTACTTCTTTCCAACAATTACAATCGCGCACCATTCCTCCATTTTTGAACCAATCCTCTTTGGATTTAGAATGGAGATACCTTGGTCCAATACACCCAGACCCCAACCTTGGTCCAATACACCCAGACCCCAACCTTGGTCCAACACACCCAGATCCCAACCTTGGTCCAATACACCCAGACCCCAACCTTGGTCCAATACACCCAGACCGCAACCTTGGTCGAATACACCCAGACCCCAACCTTGGTCCAATACACCCAGACCGCAACCTTGGTCCAATACACCCAGACCCCAAACTTGGTCCAATAAACCCAGACCCCAACCTTGGTCCAATACACCCAGACCCCAACCTTGGTCCAATACACCCAGACCCCGATTTTGGTCCAATACACCCAGACCCCAACCTTGTTCCAATACACCCACACCCCAACTTTGGTCCAATACACCCAGACCCTGATCTTGGTCCAAGACACCCAGACCCCAACCTTAGTCCAATACACCCAGACCCCAACCTTGGTCCAATATACCCAGACCGCAACCTTGGGCCAATACACCCAGACCCCAACCTTGGTCCAATACACCCAGACCCCAACCTTGGTTCAATACACCCAGACCCTAACCTTGGTCCAATACACCCAGACCCTAACCTTGGTCCAATACACCCAGACTGCAACCTAGGTCCAATACACCCAGACCCTAACCTTGGTCCAATACACCCAGACCCCAACCTTGGTCCAATACACCCAGACCGCAACCTTGGTCCAATACACCCAGACCCTAACCTTGGTCCAATACACCCAGACCCCAACCTTGGTCCAATACACCCAGACCGCAACCTTGATCCAATACACGCCGACCACAACCTTGGTCCAATACACCCAGACCGCAACCTATGTCCAATACACCCAGACCCAACCTTGGTCCAATACACCCAGGCCCTAACCTTGGTCCAATACACCCAGACCCCAACCTTGGTCCAATACACCCAGACCCTAACCTTGGTCTAATGCACCCAGACCCTAACCTTGGTCCAATACACCCAGACCGCAACCTAGGTCCAATACACCCAGACCCCAACCTTGGTACAATACACCCAGACCCCAACCTTGGTCCAATACACCCAGACCCCAACCTAGGTCCAATACACCCAGACCCCAACCTTGGTACAATACACCCAGACCCCAACCTTGGTCCAATACATCCAGACCCCAACCTTGGTCCAATACACCCAGATCCCAACCTTGGTCTAATGCACCCAAACCCCAACCTTGGTCCAATCCACCCAGACCCAACCATAGTCCAATACAACCAGACCCTGACCTTTTTTTTTTTTTTTTTTTTTTGTATACAGAATCGAGGCTCGTGAAAGAGCTAACATTTATCACAAAAAAAAAAAATCAAACAGACAAACAAAATATATAAAAAGAGAGCGGTAGACAAGATGGGGAGAGAAGGGGAAGCACACAAACACATTTGACAGCAGGGACATCGGGAGATGTGTGGGAGGGGGAGGGCTTGGGGGGAGGAGGCGTGGTAAGGGGGGGGGGGGTGGTGGGAGAAGTATAAAACACAAGGACACAAAGGACTTCCAGGAAAGAAGTTGGTATTTCAAAAAAGTGGATTTTGGTGAAATTAGCGGGTGTAGAAACGATCAAGGTTTTGGATGGGGGAAGATAAGAGATGGTGGTGAACAGCTGTTTTGAAGACCTGGAGGGAGGAGTGGGATTGAAGAGAGTGAGGGAGTTTGTTCCAGAGGCGGGAGAAAAGAGGAATGAAGGAGTGAAGGTGAGCAGAGAGCCTTGATTTTGGCAATTTAACCATAACAGGGTTGCAGGCAGATCTTCTGCGACCTGTAGGAATATATGGGGGACAGCGCCCAGAGAGAGCTAGGGGTGCAAGACCGGAGAGGAGTCAGTAGAAGACAGAAAGACCACCAACCTGCTTGTGGTGAGTAAGTGAAAGGCCCTCGGAGATAGCTTCATCGCGGGAGATTCCAATGATTCTGAACGATTTGGTTTCAACAGCGTGAAGACGAGCTAGGTTTGAGGCAGGAGCACCGGCCCAGAGGGGAGGGCAGTACTCCATTGAGCTGTGGATGAAAGCCTTGTATGTGGTGAGGAGCTCAGATGTGCCAAGGAAGGACTTCGCACGACGGAGGATGCCCAGTCTGCGACTGGCTTTGGAGGCCAGCTTGGAAGTATGGTTTTCCCAGGAAAGATCATGGCAGATAGTGAGACCGAAAAGCTTGAGTGACAGAACTTCTTGGAGAGGATTATTCAGAAAGTGGATGGGAGGGTTGTCCAGTCGGTCTTTTCGGAGAGACATCGTAAGAGTGTGAGATTTGTCAGGATTGAAAAACATGTTCCACTTGGTTGCCCAGTCTGTGATTTTGTCCAGGTCTGTAGAGAGTGAGGAGACTGCAGACTGCCGATCTGAGGATGAGGAATGGAGCGGCAGAGAGTGGGGTCATCAGCAAAGAGATAGAGAGCATTTTCAAGAGTCAGAGAGATCATTGATGAAGACCAGAAAAAGCACAGGGCCCAGAACACTGCCTTGGGGAACTCCAGCCTGAATAGGAAGAGGAGATGAGAGAAACCCATTCAGGGCCACACGTTGACTGCGACTCGAGAGGAAGTCTGCCAGCCATGCGTGGAGATTTCCATGGATACCAAAGGAGGAGAGTTTGGTGAGAAGAGCGGGGTGCCAGTCCGTATCGAAGGCACGTGATATGTCAAGGGAGACAGCTCTAATTTCCTGTTTGGCATTGAGGACCTCCATCCATTGTTGAGACAGCAGAAGCAGCATGTCCAGAGTAGAGTGACCTGGTCTGAAACCAAATTGATGATCAGATATCAAGCCATTGGAGAAGAGGAAAGATTTCATATCCGAAGCAATGATGGATTCCATGACTCTGCTGATAATTGGGAGAAGGCTGATTGGTCTGTAGTTGCAAGGATCTGTTTTTGCACATTTTTTGTGTAAAGCGGTAATGTTGGCTGATTTCCAAGCAGATGGCAGATGACCTTGAGAAAAAGTGAAGGTGAAGAGAACAGAGAGAGGGAGTGAAAGAGCGGAAGAATAGGATTTTAGGACCTGTGGGGGCTGATTCCGTCAGGTCCAGTTGCAGAATCAAAGTCGAGTGTTGACAGAAACTTTTCCACCTTGTCAGGAGGAAAGGACACAGAGTCCAGGAGCAGCAGGGTACGACTGGGTACGGTGGGTACAGAGAGGGATGGGTTTGGGACACAAGATTTAGAGGCAAACACAGAGTTGAGGCATTCAGCTTTTTCACGTGCTGAGTCAGCTGTGTAGCCGTTTGAGGTAAGGGAGGGGCTGGAGGGGGAACAAACACCAGAAACAGATTTGACCAGATGCCACCATGATTTGGAAGAGGGAGACAGATAAGAGAGTTCGGTCTTGAGAACGGAGAGATATTGTTTCCTGGCTATCCTGAGGGTGGACGCACACTTGTTTCAGGCTTTGTGAAAGGAAATGAGATTTCCTTCCGTTGGATTTGCTTTCCAGGAGACGAAGGCAAGTTGTTTCTGGGCAGCAGCCTCACCACAAGATTCCGTGTACCATGGACGGGAGGAAGGGTATGACAACTGAAGACGAGATGGGATAAATCTGTGCATGAGAGAGAGCCATTTACTTTGGAAGAATTCCCAGGATACCTTGGTCCAATACACCCATACCCCAACCTTGGTCCAATAAACACAGACCCCCAACCTTGGTCCAATACACCCAGACCCCCAACCTTGTTCCAATACACCCAGACCCCAACCTTGGTCCAATAAACCCAGACCCCAACCTTGGTCTAATACACCCAGACCCCAACCTTGGTCTAATAAACCCAGACCCCAACCTTTGTCCAATATACCCAGACCCCGATCTTGGTCCAATGCACCCAGACCCCGATCTTGGTCCAATGCACCCAGACCGCAACCTTGGTCCAATCCACCCAGACCCCAACCTTGGTCCAATACAACCAGACCCTGATATTGGTCCAATACACCCAGACCCCACCTTGGTCCAATACACTCAGACCCCAACCTTGGTCCAATACACCCAGACCTGGATCTTGGTCCAATGCAACCAGACCCCAAGCCATGGTCCAATGCACCCAGACTGCAACCTTGGTCCAATCCACCCAGATCCCAACCTTGGTCCAATACAACCAGACCCTGACCTTGGTCCAATACACCCAGACCTCGACGTTGGTCCAATACACTCAGACCGCAACCTTGGTCCAATACACCCAGACCGCAACCTTGGTCCAATACACCCAGACCCCAACCTTGGTCCAATGCACCCAGACCCCAACCTTGGTCCAATCCACCCAGATCCCAACCTTGGTCCAATTCAACCAGACCCTGATCTTGGTCCAATACACCCAGACCCCGACCTTGGTCCAATACACCCAGACTGCAACCTTGGTCCAATACACCCAGACCGCAACCTTGGTTCAATACACCTAGTTCCAGACCCCATTTTTATTTGTCATTTTTGCAAGAAACAAGTACAATACAGTGAAAGGTTGTGTTCATTGTAACGTAAGCTCCAATTGTACACTTTTAACTGCCTGTACCATCCTGGTAAAGTTACCCGGGTTACTCACAACACCCACATCTTGGGGGGCCGTGACCATGTAAGGAGTTTGTGATCAAATAACTTCCCATTTCTTATTGGTTTGGGTGCTTGGTGAAAGCTTTGTCATTGACCCTCGGTTTGTTTTCATTTTTCATGAAGTTGCCCAACTTTTTAATTAATGGACAGATGCAAATAGGAGAATCCAATGTCGGAAGAAAAGGGCCCATCGTCTTCGAAATCTTCTTCTCTTCCCGAATCTCAGATGTAAAAATGAGCCTTCTTCACATCATTCATTCCAGTGAACCAATGACATAAGCGAGTGGAATCACGTGCTTGGGAATGTTGATGCAAAGAAAATACTTTTTAAACCTTTCGAGGTGCAGTTGTTTTCCTCGTCATCGAGTTATTTGGAATCGTTTGAAACATTCTCTTGCTTGTTGATGTTTATCACATACTCAAGCATCAAATTGCTATTCTTTCCCTGGGATTAAAAGAACTAGGGCATGCCCGTACTATATATATATCTAAAATTATATCCCCCCCCCTCTATTTACATGAAATGGTTTGGTCCAAAGCGAACGGCTTCCGGAGTTTGGTAAAGAAATCGCCATCGCGTGCACAAACGCGCAGGAAAGCGAATGAATCGCAAATTCGTTTTTATTAGTTTTAAAACATAGTTTAACGCCAACACAGTTTGCAAACGTGAAATAAATGAATACGCTCTCAAATGTGCCATCCGAGGCAGAGTGTGTCCGCCACGTTCGGCACACGCGATAGTTCGCTGCTCTCTGATTGGTTGAATCGTTTTTTGGACATAGCTCGGTAAGTAATTGTCCGATTAATATGAAACCTTGAAAAGGCACATCCTCGGGTCCCCAGCAATATACCTGGCAAGTTAAAAGTATATCGGACCCGTGGTTGTCGAGAAACAGCGGTCACAGACAAACAGACGTACAAACGTACAAACGTACAGAGATTACTGGAATTATAGATAGACTAGGGCATTGCCCGTACTATATCTATATCTAAAATTATATCCCCCCCCTCTATTTACATGAAATGGTTTGGTCCAAAGCGAACGGCTTGCGAGTACGGTGACAATCCCCCCCCTCTATTTACATGCAATGGTTTGGTCCAAAGCGAACGGCTTCCGGAGTTTGGTAAAGAAATCGCCATCGCGTGCACAAACGCGCAGGAAAGCGAATGAATCGCAAATTCGTTTTTATTAGTTTGAAAACATAGTTTAACGCCAACATAGTTTGCAAACGTGAAATAAATGAATACGCTCTCAAATGTGCCATCCGAGGCAGAGTGTGTCCTCCACGTTCGGCACACGCGATCGTTCGCTGCTCTCTGATTGGTTGAATCGTTTTTTGGACATAGCTCGGTAAGTAATTGTCCGATTAATATGAAACCTTGAAAAGGCACATCCTCGGGTCCCCAGCAATATACCTGGCAAGTTAAAAGTATATCGGACCCGTGGTTGTCGAGAAACAGCGGTCACAGACAAACAAACGTACAGACGTACAGACGTACAGAGATTACTGGAATTATAGATAGATATGCTCCTGATGGATTTCTCCACGTTGTATGATCCATGTTCTCCGTTTGCAGATTCCATCACAATGCGTCCAGTGGAGCCAATTCCTCCAGATGAGGTGTGTGCACTAACCGTTTGTAATGTGCTTGGTCATTCATTTGAAAGTAAAGTGGGTTTTTTTTCTTTTAAAAAGAGTAAAGTAGTGTTTTTTTCCTTTTAAAAAGAGTAAGGTAAAGTGCTTTTTTTCTTTAAAAAAAAGTAAAGTTTTTTTCCTTTTAAAAAGAGTAAAGTAAAGTGTTTTTTTTCTTTTAAAAAGAGTAAAGTAAAGTGTTTTTTTTCTTTTAAAAAGAGTAAAGTAAAATGTTTTTTTCTTTTAAAAGGGTAAAGTGTTTTTAATTCTAAAAAGAGTAAAGTGAAGTGTTTTTATCTTTAAAAAATAATTAAGTAAAGTGTTTTTATTTTTAAAAAGGTAAAGTAAAGGTTTTTCTTCTTTTAAAAAGAGTAGTGTTTTTTTTTCTTTTAAAAAGAGTAAAGTGGTTTTTTCTTTAAAAAAAAGGTAAAGTAAAGTGTTGTTTTTCTTTTAAAAAGAGTAAAGTAAAGTGTTTTTTATTTTAAAAAGAGTAAAGTAAAATGTTTTTTCTTTAAAAAAAAGAGTTAAGCAATGTGTTTTTTTCTTTTAAAAAGTGTAAAGTAATGTGTTTTTTCTTTTAAAAAGAGTAAAGTAAAGTGTTTTTGTCTTTTTAAAAGAGTAAAGTAAAGTGGTTTTTTTCTTTTAAAAAGAGTAAAGTAGTGTTTTTTCTTTTAAAAAGAGTAAAGTAAAGTGTTTTTTCTTTTAAAAAAAGAGTTAAGTAATGTGTTTTTTTCTTTTAAAAAGAGTAAAGTAAAGTGTTTTTTCTTTTAAAAAGAGTAAAGTAAAGTGTTTTTTCTTTAAAAAAAAGAGTTAAGTAATGTGTTTTTTCTTTTAAAAAGAGTAAAGTGTTTTTTCTTTTAAAAAGAGTAAAGTAAAGTGTTTTTTCTTTAAAAAAAAGAGTTAAGTAATGTGTTTTTTCTTTTAAAAAGAGTAAAGTAAAGTGTTTTTTCTTTTAAAAAGAGTAAAGTAAAATGTTTTTGTCTTTTTAAAAGAGTAAAGTAAAGTGGTTTTTTTCTTTTAAAAAGAGTAAAGTAGTGTTTTTTCTTTTAAAAAGAGTAAAGTAAAGTGTTTTTTCTTTTTAAAAAAGAGTTAAGTAATGTGTTTTTTTCTTTTAAAAAGAGTAAAGTAAAGTGTTTTTTCTTTTAAAAAGAGTAAAGTAAAGTGTTTTTTCTTTAAAAAAAAGAGTTAAGTAATGTGTTTTTTCTTTTAAAAAGAGTAAAGTAAAGTGTTTTTTCTTTTAAAAAGAGTAAAGTAAAGTGTTTTTTCTTTAAAAGAAAGAGTTAAGTAATGTGTTTTTTCTTTTAAAAAGAGTAAAGTAAAGTGTTTTTTCTTTTTTTAAAAGAGTTAAGTAATGTGTTTTTTTCTTTTAAAAAGAGTAAAGTAAAGTGTTTTTTCTTTTAAAAAGAGTAAAGTAAAGTGTTTTTTTTCTTTTAAAAAGAGTAAAGTAAAATGGTTTTTTTCTTTTAAAAAGAGTAAAGTAAAGTGTTTTGAAAGTAACGTCTTTTATTAATGTAAAAATTACATTGATGTTTCCTGATGCCATTGTTTTATATATTTTTTAAAGCACGCTTCTCCCTGATTGTTAAACACATTCGTTAAAACCAAAGACTTGTTCCTTCTTGGTGCTCATTGGTTTCGTGTTAAAACAATTCGTATTATACATTCAGAAAGGCCTGAGATTGAGAGATGCAACAGTCCAACACTCATCAACGTTTTCATTTTTGAATGTTGTGTTGCTTAACTTTGCCGCACTTGCTCCGTTTGTCCTTCAAACTTCGTATGACAAAACTTCTGAGCCTCACAATCAGTCACGTGTCACTGTCCTGGGCAAGCCAGGACAGTGTATGAGGAAACAGCAGTCTCCTTTACATGGATATTTGTAGACAATGGACATGTGGTACGTAGGATTTGAACCTGGGTTTCGCAGATGATGAACTGGAGGTCCAGGTGGGAATGCTAACGGACCAATCCATTCCTAGAACCGATTGAACTCGTCGGAACAACATCCATACAAACTGCAGTCATTACAGAGGGATCAAAGCAGAAATCTCTAGTGGGATCGAAGCGGTCGGCCGACGATCATTGGTGGAGAGGGAACACCGGGTGGTGATTGTGGTGATAACCTACAGCCAATGTGTGGGTAAAGAATAACAAAAATACAGAACACAGGGTATAATTAGAGTACCGACAACATTCATCTTATTCCTAACATCAGTGTTGTCCAATCCAGTATTCCCGATCAGTCTTCTGTTGCCATCATTCTCGTTTCGGACATTCGGGACGTACTGCTGTCCTGGAAAGCTTAAAAATGACTCAAAGTGTAATCAAATGTACCTTAGTTTAGGGGAATGTAAATGGTGGCCTTGGTTTGGATGTAGTAAAATAAAATAATAAATACAAGGATTATACTCCATGTTTATCCTGGTCAATGCAGTTCCATGTGTGACAATGACATGGAGCAGAGACCTCGTCATGGATGTAAACCTCGGATTTAGTAGCGTCAACGTTGTTGTGATTCACTCCTGCACATACAACGATCACGTGACACGTACAATATGACGTGGTGTAAAGTTGAGTGTACATGTGAGTGTAAAGCGATGTCAGGTGACACACTCAGTCAGTCGTACAGGGTTTATTTAAAGTTGGCACGAAAGGTTTATTAAAGTTAAATCCACAGATCGGTTGTAAATGTCCTGTTTGTCCGTACCCCGTGTATAACCGCTGCTCCATGTACAACGGGTCTTGCAGCTGATGGAGCAGGTCGATCTGCCCGAGATGACGATGAAGGAGATCGAGGCTTTGCTCTCACCTCATCTTGTTACTCCCTTTGGTCCCGGGGAGGCTGAGCGACGGAAATACGTTGGTGAGGAAATAGAACCTAATGAGTGAACGTGATCACGTTGGTGGCTGTGAGTGTAAACTTAGCAACTTGATCAATTTACAAAGTGTACAAAGTGTGGTCAATGTAAACTTAGCAACATGATCAACTTACAAAGTGTGGTCAATGTAAACTTAGCAACTTGATCAATTTACAAAGTGTACAAAGTGTGGTCAATGTAAACTTAGCAACTTGATCAATTTACAAAGTGTACAAAGTGTGGTCAATGTAAACTTAGCAACTTGATCAATTTACAAAGTGTACAAAGTGTGGTCAATGTAAACTTAGCAACTTGATCAACTTACAAAGTGTGGTCAATGTAAACTTAGCAACTTGATCAATTTACAAACTGTACAAAGTGTGGTCAATGTAAACTTAGCAACATGATCAATTTACAAAGTGTACAAAGTGTGGTCAATGTAAACTTAGCAACATGATCAACTTACAAAGTGTACAAAGTGTGGTCAATGTAAACTTAGCAACATGATCAACTTACAAAGTGTACAAAGTGTGGTCAATGTAAACTTAGCAACATGATCAACTTACAAAGTGTGGTCAATGTAAACTTAGCAACTTGATCAATTTACAAAGTGTACAAAGTGTGGTCAATGTAAACTTAGCAACATGATAAATTTACAAAGTGTGGTCAATGTAAACTTAGCAACATGATCAATTTACAAAGTGTACAAAGTGTGGTCAATGTAAACTTAGCAACATGATCAACTTACAAAGTGTACAAAGTGTGGTCAATGTAAACTTAGCAACATGATCAATTTACAAAGTGTACAAAGTGTGGTCAATGTAAACTTAGCAACATGATCAATTTACAAAGTGTACAAAGTGTGGTCAATGTAAACTTAGCAACATGATCAACTTACAAAGTGTACAAAGTGTGGTCAATGTAAACTTCGCAACATGATCAACTTACAAAGTGTACAAAGTGTGGTCAATGTAAACTTAGCAACATGATCAACTTACAAAGTGTACAAAGTGTGGTCAATGTAAACTTAGCAACATGATCAACTTACAAAGTGTGGTCAATGTAAACTTAGCAACTTGATCAATTTACAAAGTGTACAAAGTGTGGTCAATGTAAACTTAGCAACATGATCAATTTACAAAGTGTACAAAGTGTGGTCAATGTAAACTTAGCAACATGATCAATTTACAAAGTGTACAAAGTGTGGTCAATGTAAACTTAGCAACATGATCAACTTACAAAGTGTACAAAGTGTGGTCAATGTAAACTTAGCAACATGATCAACTTACAAAGTGTACAAAGTGTGGTCAATGTAAACTTAGCAACATGATAAATTTACAAAGTGTGGTCAATGTAAACTTAGCAACATGATCAACTTACAAAGTGTACAAAGTGTGGTTAATGTAAACTTAGCAACATGATCAACTTACAAAGTGTGGTCAATGTAAACGTAGCAACTTGATCAACTTACAAAGTGTACAAAGTGTGGTCAATGTAAACTTAGCAACATGATCAATTTACAAAGTGTGGTCAATGTAAACTTAGCAACATGATCAATTTACAAAGTGTACAAAGTGTGGTCAATGTAAACTTAGCAACATGATCAACTTACAAAGTGTACAAAGTGTGGTCAATGTAAACTTAGCAACATGATCAACTTACAAAGTGTACAAAGTGTGGTCAATGTAAACTTAGCAACATGATCAACTTACAAAGTGTACAAAGTGTGGTCAATGTAAACTTAGCAACATGATCAACTTACAAAGTGTGGTCAATGTAAACTTAGCAACTTGATCAACTTACAAAGTGTACAAAGTGTGGTCAATGTAAACTTAGCAACATGATAAATTTACAAAGTGTGGTCAATGTAAACTTAGCAACTTGATCAACTTACAAAGTGTACAAAGTGTGGTCAATGTAAACTTAGCAAAATGATCAACTTACAAAGTGTACAATGTGTCATCAAATGCGGGAACTTATTGAAAATATTTGTGTTAAACTTTAACAACGCAGTCAAATCTGCTTATAATGTGGAAAAAGATATCAAATTACCTCGAAGGTCAAATTACCTAGAAGTAAAATGGTTGCTAGAAGACAGAGCAGCATGTATAATATCATACTAACATAATCATAAGACTAACAAACAAACAAAAAAATACCTATTTTCGGGGGCAACACACCCCTCTCCCCCAACCTCATATATCTCCTCAGACCCCAATTTTTCTAATCCCATGAACAAACATTGGTACATCACGGGTGATGAAGGTTGTGGTGAAGTTTCATCGAAATCGTGTGTAGTTTCTGAGAAGAAAGCAAATACCTATTTTGGGGTGACAAACCTGGATCCACTTAGACCCCGATTTTTTGTGCCAAATTTGGACACCGTCAGCGGTTTTGAAGAAGTTTCAAGTGTTTACGGACTGACGGACTGGCAGACGGACGGACTGATGGACGGACTGACGGACAGATGGACAGACGGACTGACGGACTGACGGACGGACTGACTGATGGACTGAGGGACTGACGGACGGACAATGCGCCATCACATAAGCTCCCCTGACCTTCGTTCCAGGTGAGCTAATAATATAATACATCATTCTGATAGTCACAAAAGTTAATATTTTCATTACTGCGCATGCGAAGCGCAAGACGAGGTGAAGCATTTCGTTTACTCGGTCTGTCTGCACACGTTAGTCTATGATTGAGGAACTACTTGAATTAAACACTAGGAACAAACAATAGGAATTACTAAGCTGAATTGTATATTTTGAACACAAGAAATAAACAATCGGAATTACTAAGCTGAATTGCATATTTTGAACACAAGAAACAAACAATAGGAATTACTAAGCTGAATTGCATATTTTGAACACTAAAAACAAACAATAGGAATTACTTAGCTGAATTTTATATTTTGAACACTAGAAACAAACAATAGGAATTACTAAGCTGAATTGTATATTTTAAACACTAGAAACAAACAATAGGAATTACGAAGCGGAATTGTATTGTTACGGATTCGGGGGTCGGCGCTCCCCTTATCAAGGGGGGGGGGGGGGTTAATCCCCTTGTCCGTGACTGACCGACCCGAGTCCTTAGAAGTTATAACGCTCCTTCCGGTCGTTATTAGCTAGGGTCATTGGTCAATGTAGTCCCAAATACCTACTTACTAACCCGACCGTAAAGCAGGGAAATAACTCCTGCTCGAACCACGGACGTGATGGTAAATGCCGAGCGGTTAGCAATCCGTGGTCCGAGCCATTAACAAATGACTAAACCCGATTCTGAGCGGTTCCTAATCGTGCCACAGGTACTCAATTGAAAGAAAGAACTGACGCGATCGGATTAGGGAAAAACCAAGAAAGAACAAGGTAAATTTATTACAAACCAAAAAGAAGAGGAAAGGAAAGAATGTACAAGAAGAAGAAGAAGAAGAAGCAGGACACATGGCAGGCTTAACTACACAGTCTTAACTTACGACCCCAGACAAACATACACACTCACACGGAATTGTAGCTGGTAGGGTGGAAGGTCCAGGTAGATGGTCCAGGCAATGGGCTCCAGGCTCCAGGTGAGGCTCCGGTTCCGTGGGTGAAAACCCGGGAGACAGCTTCGCGCGTATCGTTCAACCATGAGTGGACCTTACATATGGCGGGGGGGAAAAGGCTAGTGTCCTTTAGCGTATGTAACAGATGGATGGTCGTGCTAAACGCTCCCTCTCTCTCAAGTTCTCATTCAGCGCCAGCGAGTGAGTCCTCCTTTTCCAATGTGCGCTCCGTATCAAAAGCAGTCCCTCACAATAGGCGCGCCTCCAACAAGTCCTGTGAAAGGGCTTTGCGCTCGCTTCAAGATCACTCCACGCTTCATCAAGCCACGCCCGCCAGTGATATTTCATCAGCCCTGGTTGGCTGGTGGGGGCTTACCGGCCACGCCCTGATGGTGAGTTGACGGGGCCGGGCCACACCTTGTTCTTGGCGTCCCGCCCCCTTCTTCCTCGAGCCGACCGCATGGTCAATGGCGGCGCCTGAGCGAACGCTAACCAAGGCGTGTAACAGAATTTGGAGAGAGGTCGCAAAATGAACAAAAGGGCCTACTCCTTATTTGATTGATGCAACGCAGATTCAACTATTGGAAACACGGCCTTATCTAAAACACATAATAAGGAAATAACTGAGTTCCTATGGTGGCCTACGTGTTACTTGTGGACTAACTAAGGGTGCTACCTTTAACCTTCACTGTCATATTTACCAGTGATTATTATTTACAAAAGTGTGGGTTTTAAAACCGCAACAGTATATTTTGAACACCAGAAACAAACAACAGGAATTACTAAGCTGAATTTTATATTTTGAACACTAAAAACAAACAATAGGAATTACTTAGCTGAATTGTATATTTTGAACATGAGAAACAAACAAGAGGAATTACTAAGCTGAATTGTATATTTTGAACACGAGAAATAAACAACAGGAATTACTAAGCTGAATTGTATATTTTGAACACGAGAAACAAACAATAGGAAATACTAAGCTGAATTGTATATTTTGAACACAAGAAACAAACAATAGGAATTACTTAGCTGAATTGTATATTTTGAACACCAGAAACAAACAATAGGAATTACTAAGCTGAATTGTATATTTTGAGCACTAGAAACAAACAATAGGAATTACTAAGCTGAATTGTATATTTTGAACACGAGAAATAAACAATAGGAATTACTAAGCTGAATTGTATATTTTGAACACCAGAAATAAACAATAGGAATTACGAAGCTGAATTGTATATTTTGAACACGAGAAATAAACAATAGGAATTACTAAGCTGAATTGTATATTTTGAACACTAGAACACAAACGATAGGAATTACAAAGCTGAATTGTATATTTTGAACACTAGAAACAAACAATAGGAATTACCTAGCTGAATTTTATATTTTAAACACTAGAAACAAACAATAGGAATTTACTAAGCTGAATTGTATATTTTGAACATTAGAACACAAACAATAGGAATTACTTCGCTGAATTGTATATTTTGAACACTCGAAACAAACAATAGTCCTGTTTTTCCTTTGGTTTGAGGTGGGGCAGAGATCGAGAGTATGTCTGTGTACATGTGTGGGGGAGGGAGGGGAGGAGGAGGGGGAGTACACATCTGTGGGTTTTGAATGGGGAGGGAGAGGATTAGGGCAAGAGTGAAGGTGTGTCTGTGTGTGTGTATGTTTGTGTATGTGTGTGCGGTGTGTGTGCGTTCGCATGATAATATAAAGCGCCATGAGGGTCGTTTACTCTGCTTGATGGGGCTATATAAGACTCCTTTATTATTATTATTATTATTATTATTATTATTATTAATAGGAATTACTAAGCTGAATTGTATATTTTGAACACTAGAACACAAACAATAGGAATTACTTAGCTGAATTTTATATTTTAAACACAAGAAACAAACAATAGGAATTTACGAAGCTGAATTGTATATTTTGAACACTAGAACACAAACAATAGGAATTACTAAGCTGAATTGTATATTTTGAACACTAGAAACAAACAATAGGAATTACGAAGCTGAATTTTATATTTTAAACACGAGGAAAAAACAATAGGAATTACTAAGCTGAATTGTATATTTTGAACACTAGAAACAAACAATAGGAATTACAAAGCTGAATTGTATATTTTGAACACTAGAAACAAACAATAGGAATTACGAAGCTGATTTTTTTTTAAACACTAGAAACAAACAATAGGAATTTACTAAGCTGAATTGTATATTTTGAACACTAGAACACAAACAATAGGAATTACTAAGCTGAATTGTATATTTTGAACACGAGAAACAAACAATAGGAATTACGAAGCTGAATTTTATATTTCAAATACGAGAAACAAACAATAGGAATTACTAAGCTGAATTGTTTATTTTGAACACGAGAAACAAACAATAGGAATTACGAAGCTGAATTTTATATTTTAAACACTAGAAACAAACAATAGGAATTACGAAGCTGAATTTTATATTTTAAACACGAGAAACAAACAATAGGAATTACTAAGCTGAATTGTATATTTTGAACACTAGAAACAAACAATAGGAATTACGAAGCTGAATTTTATATTTTAAACACTAGAAACAAAGAATAGGAATTACTAAGCTGAATTGTATATTTTGAACACTAGAAACAAACAATAGGAATTACGAAGCTGAATTTTATATTTTAAACACTAGCACATAAATTGAAACACGAACCTGCAGTTTAGGAGAACTTGGGATCTGAAATTGCCAAATTGTACGGAATCACGTCCTGATCGCACATGCGCAGAGGAGTTGGGGAATTGTTTTGATCTGTCTACCTATCTGGTAGTCAAAGGGAATTGAAAATCATTCCGAACAGGGAACGTACTGTTTTTAAGGATGTTATAAAGGACACAAACCACAGGCACAAATAACTAATGTAACGTGTTAGATCGGGTGGTGCAAAAGGCACTGCATCAACGGCGGTAAACTTCCAAAAAAAAACGTTTTTTTTTCTACATTACACAAATGTTTGCACTTCCATAAATCCTCAGCTTAGCAGTATTTGGACAAAATATTACACCATCTCGACAGATCAAATTTGCCACTCGCGGATATCGGGATTCAAACAAAATGGCCCTTTGTGCTCGGAAATGCAAAGCAAGAGTTCAAAAGAGCCTTCCCATGTTCTTTTTTCCAAGACTGCTTGTGCTAAGGTGTTCTATGAGCTCTGTACTTCCTGGTGTAATGGTGGTGGGGGCATCAACATACATGGTGGGGGCTCCAGGTAGGTTTATAATGGTTTGAAAGTCTCGTTCAGTGGAGGCTCAAATTGGTCTCTTGATCTCTCTATGAATTGTTTGCAAACTCATTATGTGAAGACTCCTCCATGCAAGTACATTCACGTGTTTCATAGCACGGGAGATATTCATTGTTGTGACGTCACTAGAAACGGCCGATGCCCCCGGGAAACAGTGACGACACGTATTGGTGAGGTCATCACTATGACGAGTGTTTGGCTGATATACCAGGTAGTACTTTACTTACGTACACTATAAACAGCCGATACGCAGATGTTGTGCGGAAATTCGTGATTCTCTAACGTCAATCTGGTAATACGTTGATCAAAGGTAGCTATTATTCACTCAACGTCATTCGCTGCAAGAACTTTGTTCCACCTGTTCGCTGCAAACAATCCAGGTTACTTTGTTCCACCAATTATACCTATTTAAGAATAAAGAAATTGAAAGACTAACCGGCAAAATAGCGTCCAGTTTACAAATACCATTTGATTACGCAATAGGTTATTATTGCACATCGGATTTTTATGTGAAAAAAAAAAAAAAAAATTTCACATAAAACGGCTTTTTTGCGCGCAAAAAAATTATTTTGCTATTTTCGGAGAAAAAAAGAATTTCGCCCTTTTTCGGGAAAAATAAAATAAAATGCCCTTTTTGGTCGAAAATGTCTGGCAACGCTAAAAAAAATTAGGGAATTTTTCGAAATTTTAAACTGCGATCAAAATTTGTAACTGCGATCGAAATTTTTAACTGCGATCGATCTCAAAAACAAAACGTTGCGTCCACTTGCGTGCGTTGCGTCCCCAGCGTGTACAGCAGTGAGGCGGTGTACTACAGTGAGAGAGTGTACACAAAGTGTGAACAAGTCTCCTATCAAGATGAGTGCTGCTCTTCGTGACAAGTGGCTGAAGGAATTCAACGCTGGCGGCGATGGGGCCACCTTCAAGTACGTGTCGAGTGACACGGCTTTCTGTCGAGCTTGTGAAAAGACTTTCCGGGCGAAGCAGAAGTCTGAGCTGGCCCAACATGTCCGAGGAGACCGCCACAGGAGCAACTTGGCCTTGAAGAAGAAGAGGACGGTCACGCAAGCCACCATGGAGGACTTTGGTGGCGGAAAGAGGCACAAGTGCGACGTCATGGCTCAGGAGCTGTGCCAGGCCATGCTGGCCGCTGGCATCCCATGGTCGAAATTGGAAAACACTGCCCTCCGGTCGTTCCTGGAAAAGCACATCACTCTCCAGATCCCCGATGAAAGCTGGATTCGAAAGCACTACCTCGACAAGTGCTACGACGAGGCCTTGGCGGGGATCCGTGCCGACCTCGGACAGCAGCCCATCTGGCTGTCCGTCGACGAGACGACCGATTCGGCAGGTCGATATGTGGCCAACATCATTGCGGGACGCTTGTCCAAGGAGGGGTACTTTCGTCCCCACCTCGTCCAGTGCATGTTTCTGGAGAAGACCAACTCCGGGGAGATCGTGCGTGCAGTCAATGACACGCTGTGCTATCTTTGGCCTGATTTCAAGCCGGAGTGCCTCGAGGTCCTCGTCAGCGACGCCGTGGCCTATATGATCAAGGCCGGCCATGCCCTGAAGGAACTCTTCCCGGACTTGCTGCATGTGACTTGCGTTGCCCACGTGCTCCACCGTGTCTGCGAGACAGTCCGAGAAATGTTCAAGGACGTCAACGACCTGATTGCCACGACGAAGAAGGTGTTCGTCAAAGCCCCGTCGCGTGTTGTCTTTTGGAAGGAGCAGCAGCCCAATCTTTCTCTCCCCCCGGAGCCCATTCTGACTCGGTGGGGGACGTGGATCGACGCCGCGGTGTTTTACGCCGAGCACTTCGAGGCCGTCAAGGACATTGTGGACCAGCTGAACGATGACGACGCGATGGCAATCCGGAGTGCCAAGGACCTGTTCGGAAAGGCGGACATCAAGCTCAGTTTGGTCTTCTTAAATGCCCACGTGTCGTTCATCCCGAAGATCCTTAAGCAGCTGGAGGAGGCCGGCATGGAGCTGGCCAAGGCCTTCCAGCTCCTTGATCAGGCCAAGGAGGAGCTCGAAAAGATCCGAGGCTGCCGTAAGGAGATCCTGCTCACCAAGTTCAAGGCGGTGCTGCAGCGCAATCCCGACATTGGTGTGCTGAGGACAGTGGCTTTGATCCTGGATGGAGATCAGCACGGATCTGAGGTTGGTGTGCCGGCTGGAGTCAAGCTTGCTGACATCCCCCTCTTGAGGTACTGCCCCATCGTCGGCGTCGACGTGGAAAGGTCCTTCTCCGTCTACAGAAACGTCCTCACCGACCGCCGACACCGCCTCACCAAGGAGAACATTACCAAGATAATGATTTCAAACACCTACTTTAACCGTTCCTAAAAGGGTCTTGTCAATTTCTTCTTGTCCTCTACTTATCAAACAATGCGGTTGCAATAAAGGTACCTGAACGTCATTTTTTACCTGTTTACTAGCCCAGAGTGTTTAATGTTGTGCAGGAAAAAGCTTACCATTTTTTGTTCTTTTTTTGACTGATTTCTGAAAAACTTGGTAATAATAAAAAATGAATAAAACGGGGGAAAAATATATTTCGGGATTTTTTCACATAAAAAAAAAAAATTCCCGCTTTTCAAAACATAAAAGGCCTATTTTCTTAACATAAAAATCCGTAGTCTAGTTATTATATATTAAAAATGCCATGCAGTATGCATACAACAACAGGTGCAGAAGAAGAGTGAACTAAAGAGTACACAACAACAGGTGCAGAAGAAGAGTGAACTAGAGAGCACACAACAGGTGCAGAAGAAGAGTGAACGAGAGAGTACACAACAACAGGTGTAGAAGAAGAGTGAACTAGAGAGTACACAACAACAGGTGTAGAAGAAGAGTGAACTAGAGAGTACACAACAACAGGTGCAGAAGAAGAGTGAACTAGAGAGCACACAACAACAGGTGTAGAAGAAAAATGAACTGGAGAGCACACAACAACAGGTGCAGAAGAATAGTGAACTAGAGAGCACACCACAGGTGCAGAAGAAGAGTGAACTAGAGAGCACACAACAACAGGTGCAGATGAAGAGTGAACTAGAGAGCACACAATAACAGGTGCAGAAGAAGAGTGAACTAGAGAGTACACCACAACAGGTGCAGAAGAAGAGTGAACTAGAGAGCACACAACAACAGGTGCAGAAGAAGAGTGAACTAGAGAGCACATAATAACAGGTGCAGAAGAAGAGTGAACTAGAGAGCACACAATAACAGGTGCAGAAGAAGAGTGAACTAGAGAGCACACAACAACAGGTGCAGAAGAAGAGTGAACTCGAGAGCACACAATAACAGGTGCAGAAGAAGAGTGAACTCGAGAGTACACAACAACAGGTGCAGAAGAAGAGTGAACTAGAGAGCACACAACAACAGGTGCAGAAGAAGAGTGAACTAGAGAGCACACAATAACAGGTGCAGAAGAAGAGTGAACTAGAGAGCACACAATAACAGGTGCAGAAGAAGAGTGAACTAGAGAGCACACAATAACAGGTGCAGAAGAAGAGTGAACTCGAGAGTACACAACAACAGGTGAAGAAGAAGAATGAACTAGAGAGCACACAACAACAGGTGCAGAAGAAGAGTGAACTAGAGAGTACACAACAACAGGTGCAGAAGAAGAGTGAACTCGAGAGTACACAACAACAGGTGTAGAAGAAGAGTGAACTAGAGAGCACACAATAACAGGTGTAGAAGAAGAGTGAACTAGAGAGTACACAACAACAGGTGCAGAAGAAGAGTGAACTCGAGAGTACACAACAACAGGTGTAGAAGAAGAGTGAACTAGAGAGCACACAACAACAGGTGTAGAAGAAGAGTGAACTAGAGAGTACACAACAACAGGTGTAGAAGAAGTGAACTAGAGAGCACACAACAACAGGTGTAGAAGAAGAGTGAACTAGAGAGTACACAACAACAGGTGTAGAAGAAGAGTGAACTAGAGAGTACACAACAACAGGTGTAGAAGAAGAGTGAACTAGAGAGTACACAACAACAGGTGCAGAAGAAGAGTGAACCAGAGAACAGGCAATCATGGCCTAGACTAGAGATGCGCACATTCACCTGCAAGGTGTCGAGCCTGGCTTGGAATTCCGACCCATGTATGAACGGTCATCCTGGTGTTTCACAAGTCGGGTGGGTCATTAGCATGTGTACCGGACGTTCCATGTGACGGAATTACTTGGTGGACGTTAAAGATCCCAGGGTGTCCTTGGTGAGGAGTAGGGCAGCCATTACCGGAACCCTGAACAGATCCCAAATTCGTGCCCCGACAACTCCTGAGTCTGAGTTTCCATCCTACCAGGATTGGGGCCTTCTCACTGTTTGGGCAGCACCGACCCCGTGCATTGGTCATGTTGGGCCTACATAATGTAAAATGGTGCATTGCGAGCATGTTCAGCCTGCATGATGTAAAATGGTTCATTGGGCATGTTAGGCCTGCATGATGTAAAATGGTTCATTGGGCATGTTTGGCATGCATGATGTAAAATGGTGCATTGGGAATGTTTGGCATGCATGATGTAAAATGGTGCATTGGGCATGTTATGCCTGCATGATGTAAAATGGTGCATTGGGCATGTTATGCCTGCAAGATGTAAAATGGTGCATTGCGAGCATGTTCAGCCTGCATGATGTAAAATGGTTCATTGGGCATGTTAGGCCTGCATGATGTAAAATGGTGCATTGGGCATGTTAGGCCTGCATGATGTAAAATGGTTCATTGGGCATGTTTGGCATGCATGATGTAAAATGGTGCATTGGGCATGTTAGGCCTGCATGATGTAAAATGGTGCATTGGGCATGTTAGGCCTGCATGATGTAAAATGGTGCATTGGGCATGTTAGGCCTGCAAGATGTAAAATGGTTCATTGGGCATGTTAGGCCTGCATGATGTAAAATGGTTCATTGGGCATGTTTGGCATGCATGATGTAAAATGGTGCATTGGGCATGTTTGGCATGCATGATGTAAAATGGTGCATTGGGCATGTTAGGCCTGCATGATGTAAAATGGTTCATTGGGCATGTTTGGCATGCATGATGTAAAATGGTTCATTGGGCATGTTTGGCATGCATGATGTAAAATGGTGCATTGGGCATGTTAGGCCTGCATGATGTAAAATGGTTCATTGGGCATGTTTGGCATGCATGATGTAAAATGGTTCATTGGGCATGTTAGGCTTGCATGATGTAAAATGGTGCATTGGGCATGTTTGGCATGCATGATGTAAAATGGTGCATTGGGAATGTTTGGCATGCATGATGTAAAATGGTTCATTGGGCATGTTAGGCATGCATGATGTAAAATGGTGCATTGGGCATGTTTGGCATGCATGATGTAAAATGGTGCATTGGGCATGTTAGGCCTGCATGATGTAAAATGGTGCATTGGGCATGTTTGGCATGCATGATGTAAAATGGTGCATTGGGCATGTTTGGCATGCATGATGTAAAATGGTGCATTGGGCATGTTAGGCATGCATGATGTAAAATGGTGCATTGGGCATGTTTGGCATGCATGATGTAAAATGGTGCATTGGGCATGTTTGGCATGCATGATGTAAAATGGTTCATTGGGCATGTTAGGCATGCATGATGTAAAATGGTGCATTGGGCATGTTAGGCCTGCATGATGTAAAATGGTGCATTGGGCATGTTTGGCATGCATGATGTAAAATGGTTCATTGGGCATGTTAGGCCTGCATGATGTAAAATGGTTCATTGGGCATGTTAGGCCTGCATGATGTAAAATGGTTCATTGGGCATGTTCGGCCTGCATGATGTAAAATGGTGCATTGGGCATGTTAGGCCTGCATGATGTAAAATGGTGCATTGGGCATGTTAGGCCTGCATGATGTAAAATGGTGCATTGGGCATGTTAGGCCTGCATGATGTAAAATGGTTCATTGGGCATGTTAGGCCTGCATGATGTAAAATGGTTCATTGGGCATGTTAGGCCTGCATGATGTAAAATGGTTCATTGGGCATGTTAGGCCTGCATGATGTAAAATGGTGCATTGGGCATGTTAGGCCTGCATGATGTAAAATGGTGCATTGGGCATGTTAGGCCTGCATGATGTAAAATGGTGCATTGGGCATGTTAGGCCTGCATGATGTAAAATGGTGCATTGGGCATGTTAGGCCTGCATGATGTAAAATGGTGCATTGGGCATGTTAGGCCTGCATGATGTAAAATGGTTAATTGGGCATGTTAGGCCTGCATGATGTAAAATGGTTAATTGGGCATGTGAGGCCTGCATGATGTAAAATGGTTCATTGGGCATGTTAGGCCTGCATGATGTAAAATCGTTTGGGAAGAAGGGAACTAGAGGAAGGATCAGTTGTTCAATGGAAGCAAAATGGAAGCTGCTTTGTGTTTAAAACTAGGATTTGTATCGACATTAACACCAATAAAAGATGTCTGTACCTATTTGCACCTGTCTTCATTCATTTATTGTATCTGCACCCTTGATGAGCCCTCCGCATCACATGCCCACTGATGTTTACGGAGGGCTGCCATGTTGTCAGGTGCTTTAAACTGATAGCTTTGACCTGTTGTTCACGTGTGCTCAATCCCACAGGTGCTTTGGAAGAGGAGGAGGAAAGGGAAGTCGTCGTGGGGAAGGTTCGGGAGGAAGAGAAGGGATTGCTGGAATCCATATTTTCAGAACAGTAAGACGATCACCTTTCAGCATTCATGTAGTTCTCACTCGGAAGGTGAATCGATTGAGAGACACATTACCTGTCCATTACCTGTCCAAACCATCGTTGTTTTAATCTTGTGAATTTTGTTAAATGTAACGTGCATGTGGTCGATGAGGTAAAAATCAGAAAAGGTGGTATTTGAACATTCGTGCATCCTTCGCAGATGTTTACCTGTATGTATATTTGCATCGTAACCACGAAACACCAAACCTCAGATATTGATTTATACCGCGGCCATCACGTCACGTGTTCGTTGGTGACCTTTACGCCAATCCTAACACAACAACCTTGGGCCAACGTCACCGAGACGTCGGTAAATAGATGTCATCACCGAGATGTCGGTAAATAGATGTCATCACCTAGATGTCGGTAAATAGATGTCATCACCTAGACGTCGGTAAATAGATGTCATCACCTAGATGTCGGTAAATAGATGTCATCACCGAGACGTCGGTAAATAGATGTCATCACCTAGATGTCGGTAAATAGATGTCATCACCAAGATGTCGGTAAATAGATGTCATCACCAAGATGTCGGTAAATAGATGTCATCACCTAGATGTCGGTAAATAGATGTCATCACCTAGACGTCGGTAAATAGATGTCATCACCTAGATGTCGGTAAATAGATGTCATCACCTAGATGTCGGTAAATAGATGTCATCACCGAGACGTCGGTAAATAGATGTCATCACCTAGATGTCGGTAAATAGATGTCATCACCAAGATGTCGGTAAATAGATGTCATCACCAAGATGTCGGTAAATAGATGTCATCACCAAGATGTCGGTAAATAGATGTCATCACCTAGATGTCGGTAAATAGATGTCATCACCTAGATGTCGGTAAATAGATGTCATCACCTAGATGTCGGTAAATAGATGTCATCACCGAGACGTCGGTAAATAGATGTCATCACCTAGATGTCGGTAAATAGATGTCATCACCAAGATGTCGGTAAATAGATGTAATCACTTAAAATCCTAGATGTCGGTAAATAGATGTCATCACCGAGATGTCGGTAAATAGATGTCATCACCTAGACGTCGGTAAATAGATGTCATCACCTAGACGTCGATAAATAGATGTCATCACCTAGACGTCGGTAAATAGATGTCATCACCTAGACGTCGGTAAATAGATGTCATCACCTAGACGTCGATAAATAGATGTCATCACCTAGACGTCGGTAAATAGATGTCATCACCAAGATGCCGGTAAATAGATGTCATCACCTAGACGTCGGTAAATAGATGTCATCACCTAGACGTCGGTAAATAGATGTCATCACCTAGATGTCGGTAAATAGATGTCATCACCGAGACGTCGGTAAATAGATGTCATCACCTAGATGTCGGTAAATAGATGTCATCACCTAGACGTCGGTAAATAGATGTCATCACCTAGACGTCGGTAAATAGATGTCATCACCTAGACGTCGGTAAATAGATGTCATCACCGAGACGTCGGGAAATAGATGTCATCACCTATATGTCGGTAAATAGATGTCATCACCTAGACGTCGGGAAATAGATGTCATCACCTAGACGTCGGGAAATAGATGTCATCACCGAGATGTCGGTAAATAGATTTCATCACCTAGACGTCGGTAAATAGATGTCATCACCTAGATGTCGGTAAATAGATGTCATCACCTAGACGTCGGTAAATAGATGTCATCACCTAGATGTGGGGAAATAGATGTCATCACCGAGACGTCGGTAAATAGATGTCATCACCGAGACGTCGGTAAATAGATGTCATCACCGAGATGTCGGTAAATAGATGTCATCACCAAGATGTCGGTAAATAGATGTCATCACTGAGATGTCGGTAAATAGATTTCATCACCTAGACGTCGGTAAATAGATGTCATCACCTAGATGTCGGTAAATAGATGTCATCACCTAGACGTCGGTAAATAGATGTCATCACCTAGATGTGGGGAAATAGATGTCATCACCGAGACGTCGGTAAATAGATGTCATCACCGAGACGTCGGCAAATAGATGTCATCACCGAGATGTCGGTAAATAGATGTCATCACCAAGATGTCGGTAAATAGATGTCATCACCGAGACGTCGGTAAATAGATGTCATCACCGAGACGTCGGTAAATAGATGTCATCACCGAGATGTCGGTAAATAGATGTCATCACCAAGATGTCGGTAAATAGATGTCATCACCTAGATGTGGGGAAATAGATGTCATCACCGAGACGTCGGTAAATAGATGTCTTCACCGAGACGTCGGTAAATAGATGTCATCACCGAGATGTCGGTAAATAGATGTCATCACCAAGATGTCGGTAAATAGATGTCATCACCGAGACGTCGGTAAATAGATGTCATCACCAAGACGTCGGTAAATAGATGTCATCTCCTAGACGTCGGTAAATAGATGTCATCACCTAGACGTCGGTAAATAGATGTCATCACCGAGACGTCGGGAAATAGATGTCATCACCTATATGTCGGTAAATAGATGTCATCACCTAGACGTCGGTAAATAGATGTCATCACCTAGACGTCGGTAAATAGATGTCATCACCGAGACGTCGGGAAATAGATGTCATCACCTATATGTCGGTAAATAGATGTCATCACCTAGACGTCGGGAAATAGATGTCATCACCTAGACGTCGGGAAATAGATGTCATCACCGAGATGTCGGTAAATAGATTTCATCACCTAGACGTCGGTAAATAGATGTCATCACCTAGATGTCGGTAAATAGATGTCATCACCTAGACGTCGGTAAATAGATGTCATCACCTAGATGTGGGGAAATAGATGTCATCACCGAGACGTCGGTAAATAGATGTCATCACCGAGACGTCGGTAAATAGATGTCATCACCGAGATGTCGGTAAATAGATGTCATCACCAAGATGTCGGTAAATAGATGTCATCACTGAGATGTCGGTAAATAGATTTCATCACCTAGACGTCGGTAAATAGATGTCATCACCTAGATGTCGGTAAATAGATGTCATCACCTAGACGTCGGTAAATAGATGTCATCACCTAGATGTGGGGAAATAGATGTCATCACCGAGACGTCGGTAAATAGATGTCATCACCGAGACGTCGGTAAATAGATGTCATCACCGAGATGTCGGTAAATAGATGTCATCACCAAGATGTCGGTAAATAGATGTCATCACCGAGACGTCGGTAAATAGATGTCATCACCGAGACGTCGGTAAATAGATGTCATCACCGAGATGTCGGTAAATAGATGTCATCACCAAGATGTCGGTAAATAGATGTCATCACCTAGATGTGGGGAAATAGATGTCATCACCGAGACGTCGGTAAATAGATGTCTTCACCGAGACGTCGGTAAATAGATGTCATCACCGAGATGTCGGTAAATAGATGTCATCACCAAGATGTCGGTAAATAGATGTCATCACCGAGACGTCGGTAAATAGATGTCATCACCGAGATGTCGGTAAATAGATGTCATCACCAAGATGTCGGTAAATAGATTTCATCACCTAGATGTCCGTAAATAGATGTCATCACCGAGACGTCGGTAAATAGATGTCTCGTTTACAACGAATAAACAACGTCACCTCGACGTCGGTAAATAGATGTCTTGTTTACAACCAATAAACAACGTCACCTCGACGTGGGTAAATAGATGTCTTGTTTACAACTAATAAACAACGTCACCTCGACGTGGGTAGATAGATATCTTGTTTACAACTAATAAACAACGTCACCTCGGCGTGGGTAAATAGATGTCTTGTTTACAACGAATAAACAACGTCACCTAGACGTGGGTAAATAGATGTCTTGGTTACAACTAATAAACAAGGTCCCCTCGACCTCGGTAAATAGATGTCTTGTTTACAACTAATAAACGTCACCAAGACGTGGGTAAATAGATGTCTTGTTTACAACTAATAAACAACGTCACCTCGACGTGGGTAAATAAATGCCTTGTTTACAACTAATAAACGTCACCAAGACGTGGGTAAATAGATATCTTGTTTACAACTAATAAACAACGTCATCTCGACGTGGGTAAATAGATGTCTTGTTTACAACTAATAAACGTCACCAAGACATGGGTAAATAGATGTCATCACCTCGACGTCGGTAAATAGATGTCTTGTTTACAACCAATAAACAACGTCTCCTCGACGTGGGTAAATAGATGTCTTGTTTACAACTAATAAACAACGTCACCTAAACGTGGGTAAATAGATGTCTTGTTTACAACCAATAAACAACGTCACCTCGACGTCGGAAAATACACGTCTTGTTTACAACTAATAAACAACGTCACCTCGACGTGGGTAAATAGATGTCTTGTTTACAACTAATAAACAACGTCCAATAAACAACCAATAAACAACGTCACCGAGATGTCGGTAAATAGATGCCTTGTTTACAACTAATAAACAACGTCACCTCGACGTGGGTAAATAGATGCCTTGTTTACAACTAATAAACAACGTCCAATAAACAACCAATAAACAACGTCACCTCGACGTCGGTAAATAGATGTCTTGTTTACAACTAATAAACAACGTCACCTCGACGTGGGTAAATAGATGCCTTGTTTACAACTAATAAACAACGTCCAATAAACAACCAATAAACAACGTCACCTCGACGTCGGTAAATAGATGTCTTGTTTACAACCAATAAACGTCACCTATATGTCAGTAAATAGATGTCTTGTTTACAACCAATAAACAACGTCACCAAGACGTCGGTAAATAGACGTCTTGTTTACAACCAATAAACAACGTCACCGAGATGTCGGTAAATAGAGGTCTTGTTTACAACTAATAAACAACGTCACCGAGACGTCGGTAAATAGATGTCTTGTTTACAACCAATAAACAACGTCACCGAGATGTCGGTAAATAGAGGTCTTGTTTACAACTAATAAACAACGTCACCGAGATGTCGGTAAATAGAGGTCTTGTTTACAACTAATAAACAACGTCACCGAGACGTCGGTAAATAGATGTCTTGTTTACAACTAATAAACAACGTCACCGAGATGTCGGTAAATAGATGTCTTGTTTACAACTAATAAACAACGTCCAATAAACAACCAATAAACAACGTCACCAAGACGTGGGTAAACAGATGTCTCGTTTCAACTAATAAACAACGTCACCGAGACGTCGGTAAATAGATGTCTTGTTTACAACTAATAAACAACGTCACCAAGATGTCGGTAAATAGATGTCTTGTTTACAACCAATAAACAACGTCACCAAGATGTCGGTAAATAGATGTCTTGTTTACAACTAATAAACAACGTCACCAAGATGTCGGTAAATAGATGTCTTGTTTACAACCAATAAACAACGTCACCGAGATGTCGGTAAATAGAGGTCTTGTTTACAACTAATAAACAACGTCACCGAGACGTCGGTAAATAGAGGTCTTGTTTACAACTAATAAACAACGTCACCGAGATGTCGGTAAATAGAGGTCTTGTTTACAACTAATAAACAACGTCACCGAGATGTCGGTAAATAGATGTCTTGTTTACAACTAATAAACAACGTCACCAAGATGTCGGTAAATAGATGTCTTGTTTACAACCAATAAACAACGTCACCGAGACGTCGGTAAATAGATGTCTTGTTTACAACCAATAAACAACGTCACCGAGACGTCGGTAAATAGACGTCTTGTTTACAACTAATAAACAACGTCACCGAGATGTCGGTAAATAGACGTCTTGTTTACAACTAATAAACAACGTCACCAAGACGTGGGTAAATAGATGTCTTGTTTACAACGAATAAACAACGTCCAATAAACAACGTCACCAAGACGTGGGTAAATAGATGTCTCGTTTCAACTAATAAACAACGTCACCGAGACGTCGGTAAATAGATGTCTTGTTTACAACTAATAAACAACGTCACCAAGATGTCGGTAAATAGATGTCTTGTTTACAACCAATAAACAACGTCACCTAGACGTGGGTAAATAGATGTCTTGTTTACAACTAATAAACAACGTCACCAAGATGTCGGTAAATAGATGTCTTGTTTAAAACTAATAAACAACGTCACCAAGATGTCGGTAAATAGATGTCTTGTTTACAACTAATAAACAACGTCACCAAGATGTCGGTAAATAGATGTCTTGTTTACAACCAATAAACAACGTCACCTAGACGTGGGTAAATAGATGTCTTGTTTACAACTAATAAACAACGTCACCAAGATGTCGGTAAATAGATGTCTTGTTTACAACCAATAAACAACGTCACCTAGACGTCGGTAAATAGATGTCTTGTTTACAACTAATAAACAACGTCACCTAGACGTCGGGAAATAGATGTCATCACCTAGACGTCGGGAAATAGATGTCATCACCGAGATGTCGGTAAATAGATTTCATCACCTAGACGTCGGTAAATAGATGTCATCACCTAGATGTCGGTAAATAGATGTCATCACCTAGACGTCGGTAAATAGATGTCATCACCTAGATGTGGGGAAATAGATGTCATCACCGAGACGTCGGTAAATAGATGTCATCACCGAGACGTCGGTAAATAGATGTCATCACCGAGATGTCGGTAAATAGATGTCATCACCAAGATGTCGGTAAATAGATGTCATCACTGAGATGTCGGTAAATAGATTTCATCACCTAGACGTCGGTAAATAGATGTCATCACCTAGATGTCGGTAAATAGATGTCATCACCTAGACGTCGGTAAATAGATGTCATCACCTAGATGTGGGGAAATAGATGTCATCACCGAGACGTCGGTAAATAGATGTCATCACCGAGACGTCGGTAAATAGATGTCATCACCGAGATGTCGGTAAATAGATGTCATCACCAAGATGTCGGTAAATAGATGTCATCACCGAGACGTCGGTAAATAGATGTCATCACCGAGACGTCGGTAAATAGATGTCATCACCGAGATGTCGGTAAATAGATGTCATCACCAAGATGTCGGTAAATAGATGTCATCACCTAGATGTGGGGAAATAGATGTCATCACCGAGACGTCGGTAAATAGATGTCTTCACCGAGACGTCGGTAAATAGATGTCATCACCGAGATGTCGGTAAATAGATGTCATCACCAAGATGTCGGTAAATAGATGTCATCACCGAGACGTCGGTAAATAGATGTCATCACCGAGATGTCGGTAAATAGATGTCATCACCAAGATGTCGGTAAATAGATTTCATCACCTAGATGTCCGTAAATAGATGTCATCACCGAGACGTCGGTAAATAGATGTCTCGTTTACAACGAATAAACAACGTCACCTCGACGTCGGTAAATAGATGTCTTGTTTACAACCAATAAACAACGTCACCTCGACGTGGGTAAATAGATGTCTTGTTTACAACTAATAAACAACGTCACCTCGACGTGGGTAGATAGATATCTTGTTTACAACTAATAAACAACGTCACCTCGGCGTGGGTAAATAGATGTCTTGTTTACAACGAATAAACAACGTCACCTAGACGTGGGTAAATAGATGTCTTGGTTACAACTAATAAACAAGGTCCCCTCGACCTCGGTAAATAGATGTCTTGTTTACAACTAATAAACGTCACCAAGACGTGGGTAAATAGATGTCTTGTTTACAACTAATAAACAACGTCACCTCGACGTGGGTAAATAAATGCCTTGTTTACAACTAATAAACGTCACCAAGACGTGGGTAAATAGATATCTTGTTTACAACTAATAAACAACGTCATCTCGACGTGGGTAAATAGATGTCTTGTTTACAACTAATAAACGTCACCAAGACATGGGTAAATAGATGTCATCACCTCGACGTCGGTAAATAGATGTCTTGTTTACAACCAATAAACAACGTCTCCTCGACGTGGGTAAATAGATGTCTTGTTTACAACTAATAAACAACGTCACCTAAACGTGGGTAAATAGATGTCTTGTTTACAACCAATAAACAACGTCACCTCGACGTCGGAAAATACACGTCTTGTTTACAACTAATAAACAACGTCACCTCGACGTGGGTAAATAGATGTCTTGTTTACAACTAATAAACAACGTCCAATAAACAACCAATAAACAACGTCACCGAGATGTCGGTAAATAGATGCCTTGTTTACAACTAATAAACAACGTCACCTCGACGTGGGTAAATAGATGCCTTGTTTACAACTAATAAACAACGTCCAATAAACAACCAATAAACAACGTCACCTCGACGTCGGTAAATAGATGTCTTGTTTACAACTAATAAACAACGTCACCTCGACGTGGGTAAATAGATGCCTTGTTTACAACTAATAAACAACGTCCAATAAACAACCAATAAACAACGTCACCTCGACGTCGGTAAATAGATGTCTTGTTTACAACCAATAAACGTCACCTATATGTCAGTAAATAGATGTCTTGTTTACAACCAATAAACAACGTCACCAAGACGTCGGTAAATAGACGTCTTGTTTACAACCAATAAACAACGTCACCGAGATGTCGGTAAATAGAGGTCTTGTTTACAACTAATAAACAACGTCACCGAGACGTCGGTAAATAGATGTCTTGTTTACAACCAATAAACAACGTCACCGAGATGTCGGTAAATAGAGGTCTTGTTTACAACTAATAAACAACGTCACCGAGATGTCGGTAAATAGAGGTCTTGTTTACAACTAATAAACAACGTCACCGAGACGTCGGTAAATAGATGTCTTGTTTACAACTAATAAACAACGTCACCGAGATGTCGGTAAATAGATGTCTTGTTTACAACTAATAAACAACGTCCAATAAACAACCAATAAACAACGTCACCAAGACGTGGGTAAACAGATGTCTCGTTTCAACTAATAAACAACGTCACCGAGACGTCGGTAAATAGATGTCTTGTTTACAACTAATAAACAACGTCACCAAGATGTCGGTAAATAGATGTCTTGTTTACAACCAATAAACAACGTCACCAAGATGTCGGTAAATAGATGTCTTGTTTACAACTAATAAACAACGTCACCAAGATGTCGGTAAATAGATGTCTTGTTTACAACCAATAAACAACGTCACCGAGATGTCGGTAAATAGAGGTCTTGTTTACAACTAATAAACAACGTCACCGAGACGTCGGTAAATAGAGGTCTTGTTTACAACTAATAAACAACGTCACCGAGATGTCGGTAAATAGAGGTCTTGTTTACAACTAATAAACAACGTCACCGAGATGTCGGTAAATAGATGTCTTGTTTACAACTAATAAACAACGTCACCAAGATGTCGGTAAATAGATGTCTTGTTTACAACCAATAAACAACGTCACCGAGACGTCGGTAAATAGATGTCTTGTTTACAACCAATAAACAACGTCACCGAGACGTCGGTAAATAGACGTCTTGTTTACAACTAATAAACAACGTCACCGAGATGTCGGTAAATAGAGGTCTTGTTTACAACTAATAAACAACGTCACCAAGACGTGGGTAAATAGATGTCTTGTTTACAACGAATAAACAACGTCCAATAAACAACGTCACCAAGACGTGGGTAAATAGATGTCTCGTTTCAACTAATAAACAACGTCACCGAGACGTCGGTAAATAGATGTCTTGTTTACAACTAATAAACAACGTCACCAAGATGTCGGTAAATAGATGTCTTGTTTACAACCAATAAACAACGTCACCTAGACGTGGGTAAATAGATGTCTTGTTTACAACTAATAAACAACGTCACCAAGATGTCGGTAAATAGATGTCTTGTTTAAAACTAATAAACAACGTCACCAAGATGTCGGTAAATAGATGTCTTGTTTACAACTAATAAACAACGTCACCAAGATGTCGGTAAATAGATGTCTTGTTTACAACCAATAAACAACGTCACCTAGACGTGGGTAAATAGATGTCTTGTTTACAACTAATAAACAACGTCACCAAGATGTCGGTAAATAGATGTCTTGTTTACAACCAATAAACAACGTCACCTAGACGTCGGTAAATAGATGTCTTGTTTACAACTAATAAACAACGTCACCAAGATGTCGGTAAATAGATGTCTTGTTTACAACCAATAAACAACGTCACCTAGACGTCGGTAAATAGATGTCTTGTTTACAACTAATAAACAACATCCAATAAACAACCAATAAACAACGTCACCAAGACGTGGGTAAATAGATGTCTCGTTTCAACTAATAAACAACGTCACCGAGACGTCGGTAAATAGATGTCTTGTTTACAACCAATAAACAACGTCACCTAGACGTGGGTAAATAGATGTCTTGTTTACAACTAATAAACAACGTCACCTCGACGTGGGTAAATAGATGTCTTGTTTACAACCAACAAACAAAATCACCAAGACGTCGGTAAATAGATGTCTTGTTTACAACCAACAAACAACATCACCAAGACGTCGGTAAATAGATGTCTTGTTCACAACCAATAAACAACGTCACCGAGACGTGGGTAAATAGATGTCTTGTTTACAACCAACAAACAACATCACCAAGACGTCGGTAAATAGATGTCTTGTTTACAACCAATAAACAACGTCACCGAGACGTCGGTAAATAGATGTCTTGTTTACAACCAACAAACAACGTCACCAAGACGTCGGTAAATAGATGTCTTGTTTACAACTAATAAACAACGTCACCAAGACGTCGGTAAATAGATGTCTTGTTTACAACTAATAAACAACGTCACCAAGACGTCGGTAAATAGATGTCTTGTTTACAACTAATAAACAACGTCACCAAGACGTGGGTATATAGATGTCTCGTTTACAACTAATAAACAACGTCACCAAGACGTCGGTAAATAGATGTCTTGTTTACAACTAATAAACAACGTCACCAAGACGTGGGTATATAGATGTCTCGTTTACAACTAATAAACAACGTCACCAAGACGTGGGTATATAGATGTCTCGTTTACAACTAATAAACAACGTCACCAAGACATGGGTATATAGATGTCTCGTTTACAACTAATAAACAACGTCACCAAGACGTGGGTATATAGATGTCTCGTTTACAACTAATAAACAACGTCACCGAGACGTCGGTAAATAGATGTCTTGTTTACAACCAACAAACAACATCACCAAGACGTCGGTAAATAGATGTCTTGTTTACAACCAATAAACAACGTCACCGAGACGTCGGTAAATAGATGTCTTGTTTACAACCAACAAACAACGTCACCAAGACGTCGGTATATAGATGTCTTGTTTACAACTAATAAACAACGTCACCAAGACGTCGGTAAATAGATGTCTTGTTTACAACTAATAAACAACGTCACCAAGACGTCGGTAAATAGATGTCTTGTTTACAACCAACAAACAACGTCACCAAGACGTCGGTAAATAGATGGCTTGTTTACAACAAATAAACAACGTCACCTAGACGTGGATAAATAGATGTCTCGTTTCAACTAATAAATAACGTCACCAAGACGTGGGTATATAGATGTCTCGTTTCAACTAATAAATAACGTCACATCGACGTCCACAATTCGCTTGTGACCAATCGACCAAATGCCAACGTCAACTGGGGACCCAAAGCCTTGCGAGTCCAAACGTTGCACCATGTTGGATATACAAATACACATCTATCCCCCAAGTGAAGGTTTCACTATTGTAGAATGAAACACCATGGAGAGGCTCCCCAAGTGAAGGTTTCACTATTATAGAATGAAACACCATGGCGAGGCTCCCCAAGTGAAGGCTTCACTATTATAGAATGAAACACCATGGCGAGGCTCCCCAAGTGAAGGTTTCACTATTATAGAATGAAACACCATGGCGAGGCTCCCCAAGTGAAGGTTTCACTATTGTGGAATGAAACACCATGGCGAGGCTCCCCAAGTGAAGGTTTCACTATTGTAGAATGAAACACCATGGCGAGGCTCCCCAAGTGAAGGCTTCACTATTATAGAATGAAACACCATGGCGAGGCTCCCCAAGTGAAGGTTTCACTATTATAGAATGAAACACCATGGCGAGGCTCCCCAAGTGAAGGTTTCACTATTATAGAATGAAACACCATGGCGAGGCTCCCCAAGTGAAGGCTTCACTATTATAGAATGAAACACCATGGCGAGGCTCCCCAAAGCTTCACTATTATGGAATGAAACACCATGGCGAGGCTCCCCCAAGTGAAGGTTTCACTATTATAGAATGAAACACCATGGAGAGGCTCCCCAAGTGAAGGCTTCACTATTATAGAATGAAACACCATGGCGAGGCTCCCCAAGTGAAGGCTTCACTATTATAGAATGAAACACCATGGCGAGGCTCCCCAAGTGAAGGCTTCACTATTATAGAATGAAACACCATGGAGAGGCTCCCCAAGCGAAGGCTTCACTATTGTAGAATGAAACACCATGCAGAGGCTCCCCAAGTGAAGGTTTCACTATTATAGAATGAAACACCATGGCGAGGCTCCCCAAGTGAAGGCTTCACTATTATGGAATGAAACACCATGGCGAGGCTCCCCCAAGTGAAGGCTTCACTATTATAGAATGAAACACCATGGCGAGGCTCCCCAAAGCTTCACTATTATGGAATGAAACACCATGGCGAGGCTCCCCAAGTGAAGGCTTCACTATTATAGAATGAAACACCATGGCGAGGCTCCCCAAGTGAAGGTTTCACTATTATAGAATGAAACACCATGGCGAGGCTCCCCAAGTGAAGGTTTCACTATTATAGAATGAAACACCATGGCGAGGCTCCCCAAGTGAAGGTTTCACTATTATAGAATGAAACACCATGGCGAGGCTCCCCAAGTGAAGGTTTCACTATTATAGAATGAAACACCATGGCGAGGCTCCCCAAGTGAAGGCTTCACTATTATAGAATGAAACACCATGGCGAGGCTCCCCAAGTGAAGGTTTCACTATTATAGAATGAAACACCATGGCGAGGCTCCCCAAGTGAAGGTTTCACTATTATAGAATGAAACACCATGGAGAGGCTCCCCCAAGTGAAGGTTTCACTATTGTAGAATGAAACACCATGGCGAGGTTCCCCAAGTGAAGGTTTCACTATTATGGAATGAAACACCATGGCGAGGCTCCCCAAGTGAAGGCTTCACTATTATAGAATGAAACCATGGAGAGGCTCCCCCAAGTGAAGGTTTCACTATTATAGAATGAAACACCATGGCGAGGCTCCCCAAGTGAAGGTTTCACTATTATGGAATGAAACACCATGGCGAGGCTCCCCAAGTGAAGGTTTCACTATTATGGAATGAAACACCATGGCGAGGCTCCCCAAGTGAAGGTTTCACTATTATAGAATGAAACCATGGAGAGGCTCCCCCAAGTGAAGGCTTCACTATTATAGAATGAAACACCATGGCGAGGCTCCCCAAGTGAAGGTTTCACTATTATAGAATGAAACACCATGGTGAGGCTCCCCCAAGTGAAGGCTTCACTATTATAGAATGAAACACCATGGTGAGGCTCCCCAAGTGAAGGTTTCACTATTATAGAATGAAACAATGGAGAGGCTCCCCCAGTGAAGGTTTCACTATTATGGAATGAAACACCATGGCGAGGCTCCCCAAGTGAAGGTTTCACTATTATGGAATGAAACACCATGGCGAGGCTCCCCAAGTGAAGGTTTCACTATTATAGAATGAAACCATGGAGAGGCTCCCCCAAGTGAAGGCTTCACTATTATAGAATGAAACACCATGGCGAGGCTCCCCAAGTGAAGGTTTCACTATTATAGAATGAAACACCATGGTGAGGCTCCCCCAAGTGAAGGCTTCACTATTATAGAATGAAACACCATGGTGAGGCTCCCCAAGTGAAGGTTTCACTATTATAGAATGAAACACCATGGTGAGGCTCCCCCAAGTGAAGGCTTCACTATTGTAGAATGAAACACCATGGCGAGGCTCCCCAAGTGAAGGTTTCACTATTATAGAATGAAACACCATGGTGAGGCTCCCCCAAGTGAAGGCTTCACTATTATAGAATGAAACACCATGGCGAGGCTCCCCAAGTGAAGGTTTCACTATTATAGAATGAAACACCATGGCGAGGCTCCCCAAGTGAAGGTTTCACTATTATAGAATGAAACACCATGGCGAGGCTCCCCAAGTGAAGGTTTCACTATTATGGAATGAAACACCATGGCGAGGCTCCCCAAGTGAAGGTTTCACTATTATAGAATGAAACCATGGAGAGGCTCCCCCAAGTGAAGGCTTCACTATTATAGAATGAAACACCATGGCGAGGCTCCCCAAGTGAAGGTTTCACTATTATAGAATGAAACACCATGGTGAGGCTCCCCCAAGTGAAGGCTTCACTATTATAGAATGAAACACCATGGTGAGGCTCCCCAAGTGAAGGTTTCACTATTATAGAATGAAACACCATGGTGAGGCTCCCCCAAGTGAAGGCTTCACTATTGTAGAATGAAACACCATGGCGAGGCTCCCCAAGTGAAGGTTTCACTATTATAGAATGAAACACCATGGTGAGGCTCCCCCAAGTGAAGGCTTCACTATTATAGAATGAAACACCATGGCGAGGCTCCCCAAGTGAAGGTTTCACTATTATAGAATGAAACACCATGGCGAGGCTCCCCAAGTGAAGGTTTCACTATTATAGAATGAAACACCATGGCGAGGCTCCCCAAGTGAAGGTTTCACTATTATAGAATGAAACCATGGAGAGGCTCCCCCAAGTGAAGGTTTCACTATTATAGAATGAAACACCATGGCGAGGTGTGCTCTGTGCCCATTATATACCTGTTTCATTCACATAAGGTGTCCGTTCTTCCATATCGTGGAATCCTCATGTTTGGGTTCGAACCCCATTATCCCCCCCATGAGTCATATAAAGAATCCTGTGTGGACTTTCTCTCATGAAGACCCTTGTTTTTTGCTGGATCTTTGCAGAGATTGGGGGTTTCCTCAAGAAGATATTTCCGCTCTTCCCGCTGCTGTTGCTTCTCCTGGTAACTCACTTCCTGTGTTTCACCAGGCAGGCACACACACACACGCGCACACACACACACACACACACACACACACACACACACACACACACACACACACACACACACACACACACACACACACACACACACACACACACACACACACACACACACACACACACACACACACACACACCTCTTGATCTACCCGAACATTTCGGTTTTTCCCTATTTAACCTGTGCAGCTGCACACCTCCGTACCTGTCTTTCTTGCATACTGTGGGTGTGCAGATTTTAAAAATGATTTGTACTAAATGTAAAACGAGTTCGTTTCCAGCGAACACCTTCATCTTCACTTCCGTTTGTTACTGAACACGTGAGCAAATGTTCGAATGTAAGCGATTGTCTGATTCTTCACCTTTCACAGAGCCAGGTCTCGCCGAGATGCCCAAAGGTCGTACCATCCCAAGCCCTCCGAGCCTGAGCCCCTCGCATCCTCTGCTGCCACCACCTCTTCACCCCGTAAGATAATCCGTCACGTGATCTCAAGAGCGGGACACGTGCCACGCGCGTTAACCGATGACGAGGTGGGAGTAATTGTTTCCTCGCCCAGGTGACAGTCAAAGCAATTTGGCCTCGAGGAAATGAAGGTGTTTGCTGAATTTTTGAGGAACAATGATTCGTGCCCGAGATGTGGATGACGTAATGTTTGTGATTTGTTTATGTCATTCAAAGAGTTTGACGAATTGTTCCACAACCACTGGGATCGGTCCAAAGTTATTGAGCAATATCTGAAAACCAAACATTTTGAACACGAATTATGATGGAATGGTAAACTTTTACAGGTGTCGTTACATCACAACTTGTGTAATTTACCTCAAACGTCATGGGGAGTGCAGTTATATTTGGTTTATTTTAATGATGGATAAACGAGGTGGAACTTGGGAAAACCTTGGTGTGGCAGTGAAACTCAGACCGGTTATTGGTTCATATCAGCACAATCACGGAGCTTCCATTGTTGATCATTGCCACCCAAGCCTGGCACTGCCTCATGTCCCCACAATAATCACGGAGCTTCCATTGTTGATCATTGCCACCCAAGCCTGGCACTGCCTCATGTCCCCACAATAATCACGGAGCTTCCATTGTTGATCATTGCCACCCAAGCCTGGCACTGCCTCATGTCCCCACGACAATCACGGAGCTTCCATTGTTGATCATTGCCACCCAACCCTGGCACTGCCTCATATCCCCACAATAATCATGGAGCTTCCATTGTTGATCATTGCCACCCAAGCCTGGCACTGCCTCATGTCCCCACGACAATCACGGAGCTTCCATTGTTGATCATTGCCACCCAAGTCTGGCACTGCCTCATGTCCCCACGACAATCACGGAGCTTCCATTGTTGATCATTGCCACCCAAGCCTGGCACTGCCTCATGTCCCCACAACAATCATGGAGCTTCCATTGTTTATCATTGCCACCCAAGCCTGGCACTGCCTCATATCCCCACGACAATCACGGAGCTTCCATTGTTGATCATTGCCACCCAAGCCTGGCACTGCCTCATGTCCCCACGACAATCACGGAGCTTCCATTGTTGATCATTGCCACCCAAGCCTGGCACTGCCTCATATCCCCACGACAATCACGGAGCTTCCATTGTTGATCATTGCCACCCAAGCCTGGCACTGCCTCATGTCCCCACGACAATCACGGAGCTTCCATTGTTGATCATTGCCACCCAAGCCTGGCACTGCCTCATATCACCACAATAATCATGGAGCTTCCATTGTTGATCATTGCCACCCAAGCCTGGCACTGCCTCATGTCCCCACAATAATCATGGAGCTTCCATTGTTGATCATTGCCACCCAAGCCTGGCACTGCCTCATATCCCCACAATAATCATGGAGCTTCCATTGTTGATCATTGCCACCCAAGCCTGGCACTGCCTCATATCCCCACAATAATCATGGAGCTTCCATTGTTGATCATTGCCACCCAAGCCTGGCACTGCCTCATATCCCCACAATAATCATGGAGCTTCCATTGTTGATCATTGCCACCCAAGCCTGGCACTGCCTCATGTCCCCACAATAATCATGGAGCTTCCATTGTTGATCATTGCCACCCAAGCCTGGCACTGCCTCATGTCCCCACAACAATCATGGAGCTTCCATTGTTGATCATTGCCACCCAAGCCTGGCACTGCCTCATATCCCCACAATAATCATGGAGCTTCCATTGTTGATCATTGCCACCCAAGCCTGGCACTGCCTCATGTCCCCACAACAATCATGGAGCTTCCATTGTTGATCATTGCCACCCAAGCCTGGCACTGCCTCATGTCCCCACAACAATCATGGAGCTTCCATTGTTGATCATTGCCACCCAAGCCTGGCACTGCCTCATGTCCCCACAACAATCATGGAGCTTCCATTGTTGATCATTGCCACCCAAGCCTGGCACTGCCTCATGTCCCCACAACAATCATGGAGCTTCCATTGTTGATCATTGCCACCCAAGCCTGGCACTGCCTCATGTCCCCACAACAATCATGGAGCTTCCATTGTTTATCATTGCCACCCAAGCCTGGCACTGCCTCATGTCCCCACAACAATCATGGAGCTTCCATTGTTGATCATTGCCACCCAAGCCTGGCACTGCCTCATGTCCCCACAACAATCATGGAGCTTCCATTGTTGATCATTGCCACCCAAGCCTGGCACTGCCTCATGTCCCCACAATAATCATGGAGCTTCCATTGTTGATCATTGCCACCCAAGCCTGGCACTGCCTCATGTCCCCACAATAATCATGGAGCTTCCATTGTTTATCATTGCCACCCAAGCCTGGCACTGCCTCATGTCCCCACAACAATCACGGAGCTTCCATTGTTGATCATTGCCACCCAAGCCTTGCACTGCCTCATGTCCCCACAATAATCATGGAGCTTCCATTGTTGATCATTGCCACCCAAGCCTGGCACTGCCTCATGTCCCCACAACAATCATGGAGCTTCCATTGTTTATCATTGCCACCCAAGCCTGGCACTGCCTCATGTCCCCACAACAATCATGGAGCTTCCATTGTTTATCATTGCCACCCAAGCCTGGCACTGCCTCATGTCCCCACAACAATCATGGAGCTTCCATTGTTGATCATTGCCACCCAAGCCTGGCACTGCCTCATGTCCCCACAATAATCATGGAGCTTCCATTGTTGATCATTGCCACCCAAGCCTGGCACTGCCTCATGTACCCACAACAATCATGGAGCTTCCATTGTTGATCATTGCCACCCAAGCCTGGCACTGCCTCATGTCCCCACAACAATCATGGAGCTTCCATTGTTGATCATTGCCACCCAAGCCTGGCACTGCCTCATGTCCCCACAACAATCATGGAGCTTCCATTGTTGATCATTGCCACCCAAGCCTGGCACTGCCTCATGTCCCCACAACAATCATGGAGCTTCCATTGTTGATCATTGCCACCCAAGCCTGGCACTGCCTCATGTCCCCACAACAATCACGGAGCTTCCATTGTTGATCATTGCCACCCAAGCCTGGCACTGCCTCATGTACCCACAACAATCATGGAGCTTCCATTGTTGATCATTGCCACCCAAGCCTGGCACTGCCTCATGTCCCCACAACAATCACGGAGCTTCCATTGTTGATCATTGCCACCCAAGCCTTGCACTGCCTCATGTCCCCACAATAATCATGGAGCTTCCATTGTTTATCATTGCCACCCAAGCCTGGCACTGCCTCATGTCCCCACAACAATCACGGAGCTTCCATTGTTGATCATTGCCACCCAAGCCTGGCACTGCCTCATGTCCCCACAACAATCACGGAGCTTCCATTGTTTATCATTGCCACCCAAGCCTGGCACTGCCTCATGTCCCCACAACAATCATGGAGCTTCCATTGTTGATCATTGCCACCCAAGCCTGGCACTGCCTCATGTCCCCACAATAATCATGGAGCTTCCATTGTTGATCATTGCCACCCAAGCCTTGCACTGCCTCATGTCCCCACAACAATCATGGAGCTTCCATTGTTGATCATTGCCACCCAAGCCTGGCACTGCCTCATGTCCCCACAACAATCATGGAGCTTCCATTGTTGATCATTGCCACCCAAGCCTGGCACTGCCTCATGTCCCCACAACAATCACGGAGCTTCCATTGTTTATCATTGCCACCCAAGCCTGGCACTGCCTCATGTCCCCACAACAATCATGGAGCTTCCATTGTTGATCATTGCCACCCAAGCCTGGCACTGCCTCATGTCCCCACAATAATCATGGAGCTTCCATTGTTGATCATTGCCACCCAAGCCTTGCACTGCCTCATGTCCCCACAACAATCATGGAGCTTCCATTGTTGATCATTGCCACCCAAGCCTGGCACTGCCTCATGTCCCCACAACAATCACGGAGCTTCCATTGTTGATCATTGCCACCCAAGCCTTGCACTGCCTCATGTCCCCACAATAATCATGGAGCTTCCATTGTTGATCATTGCCACCCAAGCCTGGCACTGCCTCATGTCCCCACAACAATCATGGAGCTTCCATTGTTGATCATTGCCACCCAAGCCTTGCACTGCCTCATGTCCCCACAACAATCATGGAGCTTCCATTGTTGATCATTGCCACCCAAGCCTGGCACTGCCTCATGTCCCCACAACAATCATGGAGCTTCCATTGTTGATCATTGCCACCCAAGCCTGGCACTGGCTTCACGTGGCCGCTCTAAGATCTTAGGGTCTTGAGTTTGAGCCCCTGTCGTGCCGTTTAAATAACTCCAGGTGAGTTGACTCAGGCTGCCATCCTTCCGAAGTTGGCAAAATGAGCACCAGCTTCCTGGTAACAGGGGCACTGCATCACTTCCAGAAAAAATGATGCGACCAACAGCCACAGGCTGCATACGAAACAGCATTCCCAAACCCCTGTTACAAATGCATGAAAACAATGGGAATGACCCACAGGTTAACTTTTAAAGTCCACACAGGTGTTCATCTAGATCAGTTTTCCTTTATTAAAAACAACTCGGGTGACGAACAGTTGTGCAGAGTTTACCGAATTCCAGTGGAACCACCTCACCTGCCCTCTCCACCTGTTATACATTTCCTGTGTGTTCACATCCACTTATACCCTCAGTCCCTTGTCTATGTACCCTCATGTCCCCACTTGTTATACATTTCCTGTGTGTACACATCCACTTATACCCTCGGTACCTTGTCTATGTACCCTCATGTCCCCACTTGTTATACATTTCCTGTGTGTTCACATCGACTTATACCCTCAGTCCCTTGTCTAAGTATCCTCATGTCCCGACTTGTTATACATTTCCTGTGTGTTCACATCCACTTATATCCTCAGTCCCTTGTCTATGTACCCTCATGTCCCCACTTGTTATACATTTCCTGTGTGTTCACATCCACACTTATACCCTCAGTCCCTTGTCTAAGTACCATCATGTCCCCACTTGTTATACATTTCCTGTGTGTTCACATCCACTTATACCCTCGGTACCTTGTCTAAGTATCCTCATGTCCCCACTTGTTATACATTTCCTGTGTGTTCACATCCACTTATACCCTCAGTCCCTTGTCTAAGTACCATCATGTCCCCACTTGTTATACATTTCCTGTGTGTTCACATCCACTTATATCCTCAGTCCCTTGTCTATGTACCCTCATGTCCCCGCTTGTTATACATTTCCTGTGTGTTCACATCCACTTATACCCTCAGTCCCTTGTCTAAGTACCATCATGTCTCCACTTGTTATACATTTCCTGTGTGTTCACATCCACTTATATCCTCAGTCCCTTGTCTATGTACCCTCATGTCCCCGCTTGTTATACATTTCCTGTGTGTTCACATCCACACTTATACCCTCAGTCCCTTGTCTAAGTACCCTCATGTCCCCACTTGTTATACATTTCCTGTGTGTTCACATCCACTTATACCCTCGGTACCTTGTCTAAGTACGCTCATGTCCCCACTTGTTATACATTTCCTGTGTGTTCACATCCACTTATATCCTCAGTCCCTTGTCTAAGTACGCTCATGTCCCCACTTGTTATACATTTCCTGTGTGTTCACATCCACTTATATCCTCAGTCCCTTGTCTATGTACCCTCATGTCCCCACTTGTTATACATTTCCTGTGTGTTCACATCCACTTATACCCTCAGCCCCTTGTCTATGTACCCTCATGTCCCCACTTGTTATACATTTCCTGTGTGTTCACATCCACTTATATCCTCAGTCCCTTGTCTAAGTACGCTCATGTCCCCACTTGTTATACATTTCCTGTGTGTTCACATCCACTTATACCCTCAGTCCCTTGTCTAAGTACCATCATGTCCCCACTTGTTATACATTTCCTGTGTGTTCACATCCACTTATATCCTCAGTCCCTTGTCTATGTACCCTCATGTCCCCGCTTGTTATACATTTCCTGTGTGTTCACATCCACACTTATACCCTCAGTCCCTTGTCTAAGTACCCTCATGTCCCCACTTGTTATACATTTCCTGTGTGTTCACATCCACTTATACCCTCGGTACCTTGTCTAAGTACGCTCATGTCCCCACTTGTTATACATTTCCTGTGTGTTCACATCCACACTTATACCCTCAGTCCCTTGTCTATGTACCCTCATGTCCCCACTTGTTATACATTTCCTGTGTGTTCACATCCACTTATACCCTCGGTACCTTGTCTAAGTACCCTCATGTCCCCACTTGTTATACATTTCCTGTGTGTTCACATCCACTTATATCCTCAGTCCCTTGTCTAAGTACCCTCATGTCCCCACTTGTTATACATTTCCTGTGTGTTCACATCGACTTATACCCTCAGCCCCTTGTCTAAGTACCCTCATGTCCCCACTTGTTATACATTTCCTGTGTGTTCACATCGACTTATACCCTCAGCCCCTTGTCTAAGTACCATCATGTCCCCACTTGTTATACATTTCCTGTGTGTTCACATCCACTTATATCCTCAGTCCCTTGTCTAAGTACCCTCATGTCCCCACTTGTTATACATTTCCTGTGTGTTCACATCGACTTATACCCTCAGCCCCTTGTCTAAGTACCCTCATGTCCCCACTTGTTATACATTTCCTGTGTGTTCACATCGACTTATACCCTCAGCCCCTTGTCTAAGTACCCTCATGTCCCCACTTGTTATACATTTCCTGTGTGTTCACATCCACTTATACCCTCAGCCCCTTGTCTAAGTATCCTCATGTCCCCACTTGTTATACATTTCCTGTGTGTTCACATCGACTTATACCCTCAGCCCCTTGTCTAAGTACCCTCATGTCCCCACTTGTTATACATTTCCTGTGTGTTCACATCGACTTATACCCTCAGCCCCTTGTCTAAGTACCCTCATGTCCCCACTTGTTATACATTTCCTGTGTGTTCACATCCACTTATACCCTCAGCCCCTTGTCTAAGTACCCTCATGTCCCCACTTGTTATACATTTCCTGTGTGTTCACATCGACTTATACCCTCAGCCCCTTGTCTAAGTACCCTCATGTCCCCACTTGTTATACATTTCCTGTGTGTTCACATCGACTTATACCCTCAGCCCCTTGTCTAAGTACCATCATGTCCCCACTTGTTATACATTTCCTGTGTGTTCACATCCACTTATATCCTCAGTCCCTTGTCTAAGTACCCTCATGTCCCCACTTGTTATACATTTCCTGTGTGTTCACATCCACTTATATCCTCAGTCCCTTGTCTATGTACCCTCATGTCCCCACTTGTTATACATTTCCTGTGTGTTCACATCCACTTATACCCTCAGCCCCTTGTCTAAGTATCCTCATGTCCCCACTTGTTATACATTTCCTGTGTGTTCACATCGACTTATACCCTCAGCCCCTTGTCTAAGTACCCTCATGTCCCCACTTGTTATACATTTCCTGTGTGTTCACATCGACTTATACCCTCAGCCCCTTGTCTAAGTACCCTCATGTCCCCACTTGTTATACATTTCCTGTGTGTTCACATCCACTTATATCCTCAGTCCCTTGTCTAAGTACCCTCATGTCCCCACTTGTTATACATTTCCTGTGTGTTCACATCCACTTATATCCTCAGTCCCTTGTCTATGTACCCTCATGTCCCCACTTGTTATACATTTCCTGTGTGTTCACATCCACTTATACCCTCAGCCCCTTGTCTAAGTATCCTCATGTCCCCACTTGTTATACATTTCCTGTGTGTTCACATCGACTTATACCCTCAGCCCCTTGTCTAAGTACCCTCATGTCCCCACTTGTTATACATTTCCTGTGTGTTCACATCGACTTATACCCTCAGCCCCTTGTCTAAGTACCCTCATGTCCCCACTTGTTATACATTTCCTGTGTGTTCACATCCACTTATACCCTCAGCCCCTTGTCTAAGTACCCTCATGTCCCCACTTGTTATACATTTCCTGTGTGTTCACATCGACTTATACCCTCAGCCCCTTGTCTATGTACCCTCATGTCCCCGCTTGTTATACATTTCCTGTGTGTTCACATCCACACTTATACCCTCAGTCCCTTGTCTAAGTACCCTCATGTCCCCACTTGTTATACATTTCCTGTGTGTTCACATCGACTTATACCCTCAGCCCCTTGTCTAAGTACCCTCATGTCCCCACTTGTTATACATTTCCTGTGTGTTCACATCCACTTATACCCTCAGTCCCTTGTCTAAGTACCATCATGTCCCCACTTGTTATACATTTCCTGTGTGTTCACATCGACTTATACCCTCAGCCCCTTGTCTAAGTACCCTCATGTCCCCACTTGTTATACATTTCCTGTGTGTTCACATCCACTTATATCCTCAGTCCCTTGTCTATGTACCCTCATGTCCCCACTTGTTATACATTTCCTGTGTGTTCACATCCACTTATATCCTCAGTCCCTTGTCTATGTACCCTCATGTCCCCACTTGTTATACATTTCCTGTGTGTTCACATCGACTTATACCCTCAGCCCCTTGTCTAAGTACCCTCATGTCCCCACTTGTTATACATTTCCTGTGTGTTCACATCCACTTATATCCTCAGTCCCTTGTCTATGTACCCTCATGTCCCCACTTGTTATACATTTCCTGTGTGTTCACATCCACTTATACCCTCAGTCCCTTGTCTAAGTACGCTCATGTCCCCAATTGTTATACATTTCCTGTGTGTTCACATCCACTTATATCCTCAGTCCCTTGTCTATGTACCCTCATGTCCCCACTTGTTATACATTTCCTGTGTGTTCACATCGACTTATACCCTCAGCCCCTTGTCTAAGTACCCTCATGTCCCCACTTGTTATACATTTCCTGTGTGTTCACATCGACTTATACCCTCAGCCCCTTGTCTAAGTACCCTCATGTCCCCACTTGTTATACATTTCCTGTGTGTTCTTTCCAAGTTTCCCTTTACGTCATTGTTCATTTAACGCCCTCTCATCCCGCTGTCATTATGTTTTTCATGAACCTTCATTTACTTTTACACTCACATATTTTAATACATCATATGTAACTCGAACGGCACTCTGCGACGTCGACCAATATGCCTCCGCCCACATTATTACCTCATTATATACATACCTGTACAAAGTTTGATTTAACCGCCTTCAGCTGTTCTAAAGTTATCACATTTTTACCTGACATGACCTGTAACTTTTGACGTTTGACCCCCAAATCTAATCAGTTCATCTTTATCTCATTATACATATCTGCACCAAGTTTGACTTCGATCCCTTCAGTCGTTCTCAAGTTTTCACGGTAACGAAAACCTATCACAGACGGACGGACAACCCGAAAACACAATGCCTCGGGGCGACTCTGTTGGTGGAGACATAAAAACAAGAAAACAAGAAGACGTCATGCAGAGCACGACACTTGCAAAATATACTCCTCCCCCCCAAAAGGTTGCCATTGATCCATCAAATTGTCCATTTCATCAAGATTAAAATTGACGATCTTGATCAAAGCTAGGGTTAATCGGGTTAATATGATGAAAAGTAAGGATTGGTTATCCATAAGCACAGTGCTCATCTGGTTATCCATAAGCACAGTGCTCATCTGGTTATCCATAAGCACAGTGCTCATCTGGCTATCCATAAGCACAGTGCTCATCTGGTTATCCATAAGCACAGTGCTCATCTGGCTATCCATAAGGACAGTGCTCATCTGGTTATCCATAAGCACAGTGCTCATCTGGTTATCCATAAGCACAGTGCTCATCTGGTTATCCATAAGCACAGTGCTCATCTGGTTATCCATAAGCACAGTGCTCATCTGGTTATCCATAAGCACAGTGCTCATCTGGTTATCCATAAGCACAGTGCTCATCTGGTTACCCATAAGCACAGTGCTCATCTGGTTACCCATAAGCACAGTGCTCATCTGGTTATCCATAAGCACAGTGCTCATCTGGTTATCCATAAAGACAGTGCTCATCTGGTTATCCATAAGCACAGTGCTCATCTGGTTATCCATAAGCACAGTGCTCATCTGGTTATCCATAAGCACAGTGCTCATCTGGTTATCCATAAGCACAGTGCTCATCTGGTTATCCATAAGCACAGTGCTCATCTGGTTATCCATAAGCACAGTGCTCATCTGGTTATCCATAAGCACAGTGCTCATCTGGTTATCCATAAGCACAGTGCTCATCTGGTTATCCATAAGCACAGTGCTCATCTGGTTATCCATAAGCACAGTGCTCATCTGGTTATCCATAAGCGCAGTGCTCATCTGGTTATCCATAAGCACAGTGCTCATCTGGTTATCCATAAGGACAGTGCTCATCTGGTTATCCATAAGCACAGTGCTCATCTGGTTATCCATAAGGACAGTGCTCATCTGGTTATCCCTACGGACAGTGCTCATCTGGTTATCCATAAGCACAGTGCTCATCTGGTTATCCATAAGGACAGTGCTCATCTGGTTATCCATACGGACAGTGCTCATCTGGTTATCCATAAGCACAGTGCTCATCTGGTTATCCATAAGCACAGTGCTCATCTGGTTATCCATAAGCACAGTGCTCATCTGGTTATCCATACGGACAGCGCTCATCTGGTTATCCATAAGCACAGCGCTCATCTGGTTATCCATAAGCACAGTGCTCATCTGGTTATCCATAAGCACAGTGCTCATCTGGTTATCCATAAGCACAGTGCTCATCTGGTTATCCATAAAGACAGTGCTCATCTGGTTATCCATAAGCACAGTGCTCATCTGGTTATCCATAAGCACAGTGCTCATCTCGTTATCCATAAGCACAGTGCTCATCTGGTTATCCATAAGCACAGTGCTCATCTGGTTATCCATAAGCACAGTGCTCATCTGGTTATCCATAAGCACAGTGCTCATCTGGTTATCCATAAGGACAGTGCTCATCTGGTTATCCATAAGGACAGTGCTCATCTGGTTATCCATAAGGACAGTGCTCATCTGGTTATCCATAAGCAAAGCCAAGAGGCCGATGAGAACCCTCTTCTCACCCCGAAAACAAAGCAACCCACGTGGTATGGTGCCTGCACATCACCATTGGGATCTCGCATCCTGGAGGAAGATCCATTGGTGCGATGAGTGTTCATATGTCCTGCATGTAATATTGATGGTAGATCTCAGGATTGGTGGGAACGTAACGTGGCCTAAATGCCCGAAAATATGGTAGGTCCATCCTGTTTGGTGGTGGATCCGTGATGATAGGGATTGCCTGTTACTATTGTAAGCTTGACCTTGTACGGGGTAACCTGACAGGTAAGAGTACAATAGGGACATTTTGGATCCTGTTCCACATTTTGACAACCACCCATTTCTCACAAAACTGGGATTCATGGATGACAATGGCAGAACGCACCCAACCCTTGTGAAACGAGAGCGTCACTCAGTAGAGCGCACACCTCCACCAGGCTGATTAGTTTACCTTTTGTATCCCACCGATAGGCCGGATCTGCATCCGGACTAGAACCAAACGTCGAATCGGCTTGTTCATGTCACCTACCCCACCTGTCCACCAAGTCTTGTCCGAATCCGCACATAGCTTTTTGAGATATTCTGCTCACAAACAGGTGAATACAAAACCTCCGTCCACCTCAGGTGGCGCAGGTAACAACGCCATCACAACAGTCTTGACCAGAGAGGAGTCCCAATTTAACTCCATCTGAAAATGCAAAGCTCGTCCACATCCGCTTTGGATTCTGACGTCTTCTTCTTCAGTATGCTAAACATGACGAAAACAGCTAAAAATATACAAAATTAAAATTGACGATTTTATGCGACCTTGACCGTTGATCTAAAAAAACAAAAAAAACAATTGCCTTCTATATTTTGATTGCTGAACCAATTCAGTGAACAATATGCAAATTCTTTACATTTCAGGTCAATAACATTAACATTGATAATTTTATGTGATGCTGAACTTTGACCGAATTATTAATTTGTCTTCTCCTTATTCTCATATTAATAGAGCTTTGTTGAAAATTTGATGACAAATCTCAAATGAGGTTACGGCCCAGACAGACACAGACACACGGGAGTGGTTCACACACACACACACACACACGGGAGTGGTTCACACAAAAACACACACACACACACGGGAGTGGTTCACACACACACACGAGAGTGGTTCACACACACATACACGAGTGGTTCACACACACACACATACACGAGTGGTTCACACACACACACACACACGGGAGTGGTTCACACACACACACACGGGGGAGTGGTTCACCACACACACACACACACGGTGGGGGGGGGGGGGGGGGGTGGAGTGGTTCACACACACACACACGGGGGGGAGTGGTACACACACACACACACACACACACACACACACACACACACACACACACACACACACACACACACACACACACACACACACACACACACACACACAGTATTTGCCTCATTTAATATCATAGGATACCTTGACGTATGCCACAAATTAAATGTGAGAAGTTTCCAGGTTGTGTATATGTATTGCAGTGTTATTGTGCAGACATTTAAATGAAAGACAAACACGTACATATAATGATGTTTCGTCTTTCACCAAAAACAACGATTTGTAACCGATGTCGCTGTTTGTCGTGGAACTTTCTTTACACATCAGATCCATTTACATTGTACAGAGTTATTCAGCAAGTGTTTTCGGCACAGAGTTTATAATGAATTTTGTTTCCGCTTTCACTCGAGCCAAGGCCTTGATGGCGGACACTCTCGCCCTCAGGAGTCCCCCCTGCTCCTTGAACTTCCATCGCTGAAAGAAGATGAAGACCACAAGGTTCCTCGGGGAGTCAAACGCCGCAGAAAACCATTTCTAGATGAGAGGACGCAGCTATCGGCAGAAGAGATGCGCAGGTTCATCAATGACCCACGGGCACACTGCAAGGACCTTGTACGTGGAGGTGAAGTATAACCGAAGGAACAAGGTTACCTTTGGTTATGCTTTAACAATGTCTCACACTGATAACTGTACGTACTTTGGAATATTCTACCAAAACCTTGGACAAAGTAACCAATCTACCCAATGGCGAAAATCTTAACATGTACAGCAATGTCAGGGTTCAACAAGAGAGGGTTCAGGTCAAACAGGTGTGGTAACAAAACTTCGACTGCAAAGAAGACTTGGCCTAAGTCAGGTTCAGGTAAACATGTATTACATAGGGACACTAAAGATTAGGACGTAGAAGTAGTTCCCGTCACAATACAACAACAACAACAACATGCATTTTAAGGCCATTTTCCCTGCTAGAGCGGGGGTTAGCCTTGTGGTCCCCATGACAATCTTCTCCATTTTGCCCTATTTTCTGCATCTCTCCTTGTTAACCCCCTTGCCCGCATTTCTTCTTCCACCATCTTTAGCCAAGTCTTTCTCGGTCTTCCCCATCCTCTACTTCCTTCTACATTCATTTCCATCACTCTTCTCAACCAGTCACTTTCATCCTTCCTCAACACATGACCAAACCATCTCAACCTGTTCCTCTTCACAGCATCCATCACAGGCTCTATTCCCATCATCTTTCGCAATTCATCATTTGTCTTCCTCTCTCTCAACGATACTCCGCACATCCGTCGAACCATTCGCATTTCCACCCTTTCCACCCTTCGTTGCTGCTCTACGTTCATTATCCCATGTCTCGCTCCCATAAATCATAACACTTCTCACACATGCAGCATACACCTTTCCCTTCAGCTTCAACGACACTCCCCTCCTCATCAGCACGCCACTCAGTTCCCGAAACTTCTTCCATGCACATCTCACTCTAGCAACCGTTGCCGAGTCTGATCCACCTTCTCCATTCAGCATGTCTCCGAGGTAGCAAAATGTTTTCACACCTTCCAGCTTCACGCCGTCTCCAAGATCCAACTCAACATTTCCTCCATCTGCAGCTCCCTCTGTGCACACCTTACATTTGAATGTAGCTGCCACACTGGTTAATGACCCTCTCAGACCACTACATTTTTGATGAACCCACTCAGCGCACATTGTACATTGAATGGAATTCACTCCGACACCCTTCCTACACACAGCACATGGCCACTTCCCAGTTCTTTCCACCTCACCACATGCTTTACCACTTGCCATCACCTTCGTCTTTCCGATATTCACCTTCAGACCTTTTGTCTCCATACATTCCTTCCACTTGTTCATCTTTTCCTTCAGTCCATCCATACTTTCCGCAATCAACACCAGATCATCTGCATACAACAACTCCCACGGTAAACCCTCCTTTACGTTCTGAGCCAGCACCTCCATCACAGCTACAAATAGTAGTGGACTTAGTACCGACCCCTGATGCACTCCCACCTTCACCTCAAACTCACCACTGTTCCCGTCCTTTGTCCTTACAGCTGTGCGTGCTCTTTTGTACATTGCCATGACTACTCTGATCAACCATTCCTCCACTCATAACTTCCTCAATGCCCATGTCAATACTTTGCGTGGAACCCGATCGAATGCTTTCTCCAGATCAACAAACCCAAGAAACAACTTCTTCCTCTTCTCCATGTACTTCTCCTGCAACTGCCTCACAATGAAAAGCGTGTCTGTCGTTCCTCTTCCTGGCATAAATCCAAACTGCATTTCATCGATCTTCACTTTCTTCCTTATCCTCCTCTCCAGTTCCCGTCACAATGCAGGGAAATATTCCTAGAAAAGAGATCAGATTCCTGACAACTCTGGTGAAGGAAACGGTTTTCTTTCATAAAAACTAATGTTCCAACTCCAATCCTGTCGCGATTTGGAAAAATGGGGAAAAATGTGCGAAAATCAAAACATACCTTTGAAATGTGACAACATCCTTTAATCTCGGAATCCATATCACCTGAACTGACCAGACTTGGCAAAAACAAAATTCCTTCCATAAGAACCAACATGAAAAAGTGACAATTCAAGTTCTCCGACATTCGACAATGGATATTCCCCGCTTATTCTCAACATTCTCTGGTAGTTTTTGTGGGGAAATCGTCAAAAATCCCAATAATTTGTATAAATCTCAAAAACAGCAATTTCCCTTATTGGCCGACCCTGAAGACACATTGGCTGTATGGGCATCAAGATGGCATGCCGACGTTGGTCAGGACTTCCTCCATGGAATAATCGAATGTTCCAGAGCACAAACCCAACTTTGAGGAGATTTAGGGAAATGGAGGAAAACATGTCAGATATTGTAGAAATTTGATAAAATCACTCGATCTCTGGAACCAGGTGAACTAGATTGACCAAACTAGGCCAAATGATTTGGTCCATATGTACCGGCGTCAAAAGGTTAGTAGTCCCAGAATGCATTTTTGGGCGAAATAGTGAAAAGTTCCGAACAATTTGCATACATAGGTACCAAATATAGAAAAGATCTTCATCTTCTAAATGCTGACGTCATTCAAAGTTCCTCATATGGGTACAATGGGTACAATGGGCGAGTTCATCACCGTCGTTGGCTATCTCCACATGTGGGTGGGTTTCGGGGGATGGAACAGAGACTTACTCGGTCTCAAAGTAACCACCTCCATATTTTTTCGTAACTTCTCCCATTGGTTGTTGGCTCCATTTGCCCATTTGTGGGTTTCAGAAGGTGGGAGTAACTTCTCCCAGAACTCAAAACCTCCACCTCCTTTTTTTAGTGAATGATCATGATTCATGAATGAAATTGTGAAACTTCGTTCACTTAAATTGGTTCACAAATCTTTTTTTTTCTTTCTTTCTAACAGCTCCTTTACCATTAATCCCCCATGCTTCATGCGCAGAATACGCTTTGCAGTGAAGGATAATTTCCTTGTCCTCTAAGCTCCAGAACTGTTCATTTAATATTCTCTGATTTGTCTGGAATGTAGCAGTTGCTGGTTATAGAACAGGCGACACCTTTTTAGCTTTTAGCTTTGGTGTCGATCTCTGTCCTATCGTGAGACAGGGATCCCCTTTGAGCACACATTCTGGTTGTTCGGTGTGGCCGCACAGACTTGGCCTCAGCCTACAAGGGGTCTGTGTCCCTTTCTAGTTTTCTGTGACGAACCTTGTTTGGCATATTTTTGTTACAGCTAGACATTTTGCTTTTCCAAAGAAGCCATGGGGCTTGACAGGAGTCACCGATGGCACTCAGAGGAGTCCCGTCGAGAAGGTATATGCCAGGGTTGTGTGTTTGCCTGATCGCTTTCTTCTCACTGGTTTGCTTAATAGCTTACCATCGCTCGGGATCGCTCACAGGGGACGTGTCCACAACCAATCCCCCATTATCCCAGTGTGGTGAAATAGTTTGTGTTTACTCATATTGATCACCTGCTTCGTTAGTTTTGCGGATGAGTACAGCTGGCGTGTGCGGTCCTCGTGTATCATGTTGACCCTCGGGCCACAAGTCAGTCTTCCATCATTGCTGGTGTCTTCAAGATCATCAGCATCATCATCATAATCACAAAAGGAAAGGGATGATACTGGTTCTCTGTGGCACACAATCTCAAATCGACTGATACCAGGAGCTCGGATGAAGACAAGATGTGGATGTGACTTTTTCAGCTTTCTGTCTCCTTCACATCCCAGTTCGAGATGTGGACTGTTTCTGGTCTGACATGGACAACCTTGGAACAAATGCCAATGTCAACGTAAATGTCGTTTAGCTTCCTCCCCCCTCCACAAATCGCTGCTCATTCACTCTGGTGAATTCCTCATAGCTCTTCTGGCTGCTCCTCACATCAGACAATGACTTGTAGCAGATGTTGTGGTACATGGCCTCCCAAGCAACCAGGTAGGTCGTCCCCTTGGATAACATGTAAACCATTGTAGTCGTTTTTTAATTGGGCAGCAGTAACGACAGAGGTTGTAACATTAAATGATGTGCACTTGACTAGTTTCTCAAGCCTCCGAATGCTCGTCAACCCTTCAGTAGAACATTTTAACTTCCGGCAGGTGATGCAGATGCATCCAAATAGACGGCTGTTGATCCCATCAGCACCAGTGATGTTGCCAAACACTCAGATCGGCGTTTGGCACAGGTGTTCTCTGTAGGTGTGGTCGATTTCCTTTTTCTCTTCACTTTTCAGCAGCCTCCAACCAAGTTTCATCAGCGAAAAGACAGTAACACACACGGTTGTACCGTAATGTGCCGAAAAACTCAATGTGGTACCGAACTGTGACAAAAGTCGATTTACCACAGGTTCCACTGCGCCTTCAGCACCTGTGCACTTTGGAATACAGTCGTTCACTTTATCACCTGACTTCTCACTGAACTGGAGGATGTGCTCTTCTTCACCTGGACATATATGGATACAGCAAATCATTGCCATCACAGGTACTTCAACACAACAGAATATTTGAAACATTCATCTGATGTGATCGAAATAAGAAGTTTTCCATGTGTTTGGTGATACATGACCAAGAGCACCACACTGGACCAATCATGTCAATACACCTGGCCAGTGTTTCTATAGTTAGCCAGATTCGGTGCAGTCGTCTTCGCTACTTGGGTTTAGTGTTTACGGATATACAAGACCAGGAATAGGTAACTTTAGTGGAAGTTTCAATCAGGACTGTATTTTGGTAAAATATCACAGATTAATTGCTCAGTAGTTTTATCGCTGCATCAAGACTACGACTGCTGATAGTTTTTAATGAAAACCGTTTGTAGGCCTCGTGTTGGTTCTGCCAAAACGAACAGGATTAAGATCCTAATGGTCCAGTCAAAATAACTCAAAATTGGGGTGAACCTGGAAAAAATTGGTACCAAGCTGAAAATCGCTCCTAAATAGCATGTTCAAAATCCTATTGGGAGTTAGGGGGGCAATTATGACGTCATAAATTGATTAATTACTTAATATGCTTTTAACTTGAATTTTAAAGCCAATAATTTTTGTTTGTTGCCGTTACATACAATTTATTCGTTTCCTCCGCCACCCATAGGTGGACCGAGGTTATGTTTACACCCCTGATCTGTCTGGTTCTCTGTGAACAGGAAATCTCAAAAAGTTATGGTTGGATTCGGACGAAATTTGGTGGACAGGTTGGGTATGTTACAATGATGAATTGATTTGATTCTGGTGAAGATCCAAATACGGATACGAGAATGTTTTCATTTTAAAAGTGACCACCATTGAGAGATGGGGCCAAAAACGATATACACTACATGGCCAAAAGTATGCGGACACTCCTAATTAGTGGATTCAGCTGTTCCAGCCACACCCATTGCTGACAGGTATCTATAATCAAGCACGCAGCCATGCAATCTCCATAGACAAACATTGGCAGTAGAATGGGCCATACTGAAGAGCTCAGTGACTTTCAATGTGGCACCGACATAAAATGCCACCTTTCCAACAAGTCAGTTTGTCAAATTTCTGCCCTGCTCTGGTGAACTGTAAGTGCTGTTATTGTGAAGTGGAAACTTCCAGGAGCAACAACAGCTCAGCTGCGAAGTGGAAGGCCACACAAGCTCACAGAACGGGACTGCCGAGTGCTGAAGCGCGTAGCACGTAAAAATCGTCTGTCCTCAGTTGCAACAATCACTACCGAGTTCCAAACTGTAGTTCGAAAACTTCCTCTGGAAGCAACGTCAGCACAACAACTGTTCGTCAGGAGCTTCATGAAATGGGTTTCCGTGGCAGAGCAGCCACACACTCCTAGCCAAGCGCCAAGCGTCGGCTGGAGGGGTGTAAAGCTCGCCGACGTCAGTGCCCTACCTCACGAATGCTCTTCTGGCTGAATGGAAGCAAATCCCCACAGCAATGTTCCAACATCTAATGGAAAGCTTTCCCAGAAGAGTGGAGGCTGTTATAGCAACAAAAGGGAGACCAACTCCATATGAATGCCCATGATTTTGGAATGAGATGTTCGACAAGCACATACGGGTGTGATGTTCGGGTGTCCACATACTTTTGGCCATGTAGTGTATATATTTAGTGATATTATCTTATTCATGCAGTAGAATATTCTCTTATTGGGCCGATATGTTCTACTAGATCAGGCATTGCGTGGCGGAGGTATGCGCTCTGCCGAGTGCCTTTCTGGTTCAGGAAGCTTCACCAATGCTCTGCCGATTTTCAGCTTGGTACCAATTTTTTCCAGGTGAAAACCTATTTCGCACCAAGGTTAGGATACAGCTTGGGGCCAAGCTAAACATACAATTCATGTTTGTACTACTATTAGCAGGTTCCGTTTTAGCATAGTACCACTTTCACGTGTGGTCTACTCATGGGCACCCCCCAGTACACCCCTCTTCTGTTTCTGCTTCCACTACCTTTCCAGGGAGACCATTCCATGCACCAACTACTGAATGAAAGATCCCGATCTTACTGCCATTCTTACTGTATTTTTTTTTACTATCAGGCTGTCGCTCCTGGTCCTCTCACTGTCCTTTCTGCTGAAACACTTCCATATAAACTTTGTCTATCAATTTACTTTATCATCTTACACAAATTTATTTTCAATAAAACCAAGCTCGCCAGGAAACTGAAATGTTTTTGTCACCCGTGCCAGGTCATTATGTCACCCTTCCAACCACCAAGTGTCGAGGACCTCTTCAATGAGCCAGCTTGTGGTAAACATTATACAATTTGAAACTGGCCCAGCAGCTCAAACATTATTTACACAACTTCATGGTGATGTGCGTTGTAAACGAAATCATATAAAAAATGCAATTGCAGTAAACTTCAACAAATGCAACTTTCCAATTGAGGATTTTGGCGACGTCGAGTGGACACCCGAACCGGGTACAATGGGCGATGTCTAATGGGAACCCGAACGGGGTACAATGGGCGATGTCTAATGGGCACCCGAACAGGGTACAATGGGCGATGTCTAATGGGCACCCGAATGGGGTACAATGGGCGATGTCTAATGGGCACCCGAATGGGGTACAATGGGCGATGTTTAATGGGCACCCAAACAGGGTACAATGGGCGATGTTTAATGGGCACCCGAACAGGATACAATGGGCGATGTCTAATGGGCACCCAAACAGGGTACAATGGGCGATGTTTAATGGGCACCCGAACAGGATACAATGGGCGATGTCTAATGGGCACCCGAACAGGGTACAATGGGCGATGTTTAATGGGCACCCGAACGGGGTACAATGGGCGATGTCTAATGGGCACCCGAACGGGGTACAATGGGCGATGTCTAATGGGCACCCGAACGGGGTACAATGGGCGATGTCTAATGGGCACCCGAACAGGATACAATGGGCGATGTCTAATGGGCACCCAAACAGGGTACAATGGGCGATGTTTAATGGGCACCCGAACGGGGTACAATGGGTGATGTCTAATGGACACCCGAACGGGGTACAATGGGCGATGCCTAATAGACACCCGAACGGGGTACAATGGGCAATGTCTAATGGGCACCTGAACGGGGTACAATGGGCGATGTCTAATGGGCACAAACGGGGTACAATGGGTGATGTCTAATGGGCACAAACGGTTATGATTACACAATACACTGTGTGTGGCAAAGGCATGAAAAGTTTAACTTTAAAACCTCTCCCATTTCCTCTCCCGATGCTGGTTACCCACTACATTATGAAGGGTGGCTTCCTCCTCCTCTCAAAGCACTCTGGGATAACTGCAACAAAAGGCCTCCTCGTGACTGGCATCCATCACCTGCTTCTGAATCCATCTCATCACCAATCAGCGAAGTCGAGGTGGGAATCGGGGTTGAACCCAAGCGTTTGGTTTTCTTTGAAATTCCTGCAACAGCCACCGGTCCTCTTCCAAACTGCATCCCATTCATCTGTTAAATCACCAGATAGATCTTCAGTACACGCACTTATCCAAATGTGTTTGCTTTTTCCATATTTGTATAAGTTACTTTATTGATTATCCTTCATTTCATCTATATTTTCCATATTTGTACAAGTTACGATATTGATTATCCTTCATTCCATCTGTATTTTCCATATTTGTACAAGTTAGTTCATTGATTATCCTTCATTCCATCTGTATTTTCCATATTTGTACAAGTTACTACATTGATTATCCTTCATTCCATCTGTATTTTCCATATTTGTACAAGTTACTATATTGATTATCTTTCATTCCATCTGTATTTTCCATATTTGTACAAGTTACTACATTGATAATTATCCTTCATTCCATCTATATTTTCCATATTTGTACAAGTTACTTTATTGATTATCCTTCATTCCATCTGTATTTTCCATATTTGTACAAGTTACTACATTGATTATCCTTCATTCCATCTGTATTTTCCATATTTGTACAAGTTACTACATTGATTATCCTTCATTCCATCTGTATTTTCCATATTTGTACAAGTTACTATATTGATTATCCTTCATTCCATCTGTATTTTCCATATTTGTACAAGTTACTACATTGATTATCCTTCATTCCATCTGTATTTTCCATATTTGTACAAGTTACTATATTGATTATCCTTCATTCCATCTGTATTTTCCATATTTGTACAAGTTACTATATTGATTATCCTTCATTCCATCTGTATTTTCCATATTTGTACAAGTTACTATATTGATTATCCTTCATTCCATCTGTATTTTCCATATTTGTACAAGTTACTATATTGATTATCCTTCATTCCATCTGTATTTTCCATATTTGTACAAGTTACTACATTGATTATCCTTCATTCCATCTATATTTTCCATATTTGTACAAGTTACTTCATTGATTATCCTTCATTCCATCTGTATTTTCCATATTTGTACAAGTTACTACATTGATTATCCTTCATTCCATCTGTATTTTCCATATTTGTACAAGTTACTTTATTGATTATCCTTCATTCCATTTGTATTTTCCATATTTGTACAAGTTACTACATTGATTATCCTTCATTCCATCTGTATTTTCCATATTTGTACAAGTTACTACATTGATTATCCTTCATTCCATCTGTATTTTCCATATTTGTACAAGTTACTACATTGATTATCCTTCATTCCATCTATATTTTCCATATTTGTACAAGTTACTACATTGATTATATCCTTCATTCCATCTGTATTTTCCATATTTGTACAAGTTACTTTATTGATTATCCTTCATTCCATCTGTATTTTCCATATTTGTACAAGTTACTTTATTGATTATCCTTCATTCCATCTGTATTTTCCATATTTGTACAAGTTACTATATTGATTATCCTTCATTCCATCTATATTTTCCATATTTGTACAAGTTACTTTATTGATTATTTATCCTTCATTCCATCTGTATTTTCCATATTTGTACAAGTTACTATATTGATTATCCTTCATTCCATCTGTATTTTCCATATTTACCTTCGCAAAAGCGGAAGGTTATGTTTTGATCGCTGTGTATTTATTTGTATGTCTGTGTGTGTGTGTGTATGTTATTCGCATAACTCAAAAAGTATTCAACCGAATTGCATGAAATTTGGTGGGATGATTGGTTATTATACGGGACACATTTGATTAGATTTTGGGAGCAATCGGGTCAAAGGTCAAGGTCAAGGTCACGAAAAGGTCAAAATCGTATTTTTACCAAGTACAGAACAGTAGCTGCGGCGAAGGTATGCGCTCTACCGAGTGCCCGTTCTAGTTGTACAAGTTACTTTATTGATTATCCTTCATTCCATCTGTATTTTCCATATTTGTACAAGTTACTTTATTGATTATCCTTCATTCCATCTGTATTTTCCATATTTGTACAAGTCACTATATTGATTATCCTTCATTCCATCTGTATTTTCCATATTTGTACAAGTTACTTTATTGATTATCCTTCATTCCATCTGTATTTTCCATATTTGTACAAGTCACTATATTGATTATCCTTCATTCCATCTGTATTTTCCATATTTGTACAAGTTACTACATTGATAATCCTTCATTCCATCTATATTTTCCATATTTGTACAAGTTACTTTATTGATTATCCTTCATTCCATCTGTATTTTCCATATTTGTACAAGTTACTACATTGATTATCCTTCATTCCATCTATATTTTCCATATTTGTACAAGTTACTACATTGATTATTATCCTTCATTCCATCTGTATTTTCCATATTTGTACAAGTTACTACATTGATTATCCTTCATTCCATCTATATTTTCCATATTTGTACAAGTTACTTTATTGATTATCCTTCATTCCATCTGTATTTTCCATATTTGTGCAAGTTACTTTTTGATTATCCTTCATTCCATCTGTATTTTCCATATTTGTACAAGTTAGTTTATTGATTATCCTTCATTCCATCTGTATTTTCCATATTTGTACAAGTTACTACATTGATTATCCTTCATTCCATCTATATTTTCCATATTTGTACAAGTTACTTTATTGATTATCCTTCATTCCATCTGTATTTTCCATATTTGTACAAGTTACTACATTGATTATCCTTCATTCCATCTATATTTTCCATATTTGTACAAGTTACTTTTTGATTATCCTTCATTCCATCTGTATTTTCCATATTTGTACAAGTTACTATATTGATTATCCTTCATTCCATCTGTATTTTCCATATTTGTACAAGTTACTTTTTTGATTATCCTTCATTCCATCTGTATTTTCCATATTTGTGCAAGTTACTTTTTTGATTATCCTTCATTCCATCTGTATTTTCCATATTTGTACAAGTTACTTTATTGATTATCGTTCATTCCATCTGTATTTTCCATATTTGTACAAGTTACTACATTGATTATCCTTCATTCCATCTGTATTTTCCATATTTGTACAAGTTACTTTTTTGATTATCCTTCATTCCATCTGTATTTTCCATATTTGTACAAGTTACTACATTGATTATCCTTCATTCCATCTATATTTTCCATGTTTGTACAAGCTACTTTATTGATTATCCTTCATTCCATCTGTATTTTCCATATTTGTACAAGTTACTTTTTTGATTATCCTTCATTCCATCCGTATTTTCCATATTTGTACAAGTTACTTTATTGATTATCGTTCATTCCATCTGTATTTTCCATATTTGTACAAGTTACTACATTGATTATCCTTCATTCCATCTGTATTTTCCATATTTGTACAAGTTACTACATTGATTATCCTTCATTCCATCTATATTTTCCATATTTGTACAAGTTACTTTTTGATTATCCTTCATTCCATCTGTATTTTCCATATTTGTACAAGTTACTTTTTGATTATCCTTCATTCCATCTGTATTTTCCATATTTGTACAAGTTACTATATTGATTATCCTTCATTCCATCTGTATTTTCCATATTTGTACAAGTTACTTTTTGATTATCCTTCATTCCATCTGTATTTTCCATATTTGTACAAGTTACTTTTTGATTATCCTTCATTCCATCTGTATTTTCCATATTTGTACAAGTTACTTTATTGATTATCCTTCATTCCATCTGTATTTTCCATATTTGTACAAGTTACTATATTGATTATCCTTCATTCCATCTGTATTTTCCATATTTGTGCAAGTTACTTAATTGATTATCGTTCATTCCATCTGTATTTTCCATATTTGTACAAGTTACTTTATTGATTATCCTTCATTCCATCTGTATTTTCCATATTTGTACAAGTTACTACATTGATTATCCTTCATTCCATCTGTATTTTCCATATTTGTACAAGTTCCTTTATTGATTATCCTTCATTCCATCTGTATTTTCCATATTTGTACAAGTTCCTTTATTGATTATCCTTCATTCCCTCTGTATTTTCCATATTTGTACAAGTTACTATATTGATTATCCTTCACTCCATCTGTATTTTCCATATTTGTACAAGTTACTACATTGATTATCCTTCATTCCATCTGTATTTTCCATGTTTGTACAAGTTACTTTATTGATTATCCTTCATTCCATCTGTATTTTCCATATTTGTACAAGTTCCTTTATTGATTATCCTTCATTCCCTCTGTATTTTCCATATTTGTACAAGTTACTATATTGATTATCCTTCACTCCATCTGTATTTTCCATATTTGTACAAGTTACTACATTGATTATCCTTCATTCCATATGTATTTTCCATGTTTGTACAAGTTACTTTATTGATTATCCTTCATTCCATCTGTATTTTCCATATTTGTACAAGTTACTTTATTGATTATCCTTCATTCCATCTGTATTTTCCATGTTCGTACAAGCTACTTTATTGATTATCCTTCATTCCATCTGTATTTTCCATATTTGTACAAGTTACTTTATTGATTATCCTTCATTCCATCTGTATTTTCCATATTTGTACAAGTTACTTTATTGATTATCCTTCATTCCATCTGTATTTTCCATATTTGTACAAGTTACTACATTGATTATCCTTCATTCCATCTATATTTTCCATATTTGTACAAGTTACTTTATTGATTATCCTTCATTCCATCTGTATTTTCCATATTTGTACAAGTTACTACATTGATTATCCTTCATTCCATCTGTATTTTCCATATTTGTACAAGTTACTACATTGATTATCCTTCATTCCATCTGTATTTTCCATATTTGTACAAGTTACTTTTTGATTATCCTTCATTCCATCTGTATTTTCCATATTTGTGCAAGTTACTATATTGATTATCCTTCATTCCATCTGTATTTTCCATATTTGTACAAATTAGTTTATTGATTATCCTTCATTCCATCTGTATTTTCCATATTTGTACAAGTTACTTTTTTGATTATCCTTCATTCCATCTGTATTTTCCATATTTGTACAAGTTACTTTATTGATTATCCTTCATTCCATCTGTATTTTCCATGTTTGTAGAACTTACTTTATTGATTATCCTTCATTCCATCTGTATTTTCCATGTTTGTACAAGTTACTACATTGATTATCCTTCATTCCATCTATATTTTCCATATTTGTACAAGTTACTTTATTGATTATCCTTCATTGCATCTGTACTCTCCTCTCCAAACTCTCCTCCTATGGTATCCATGGAAATCTCCATGCATGGCTTGCGGACTTCCTCTCTGGTCGTAGTCAACGTGTGGCCCTGAATGGATTTCTCTCATCTCCCCTTCCTGTTCAGGCTGGAGTTCCCCAAGGCAGTGTGCTGGGCCCTGTGCTTTTTCTGGTCTTTATCAATGATCTCTCCTACTCTCTGGAAAATCCTCTCTATCTCTTTGCTGATGACTCCACTCTCTGCCGCTCCATTCCTCTTCCCTCAGATCGGCAGTCTGCAGCCTCCTCACTCTCTGAAGACCTGGACAAAATCACAGACTGGTCAAACAAGTGGAACATGTCTTTCAATCCTAACAAATCTCACGCTCTTACTATGTCTCTCCGAAAAGATCGACTGGACAACCCACCCATCTTCTTTCTCAACAATCCTCTCCAAGAAGTTCTGTCGCTCAAGCTTTTGGGTCTCACTATCTGCCATGATCTTTCTTGGGAAAACCACATTTCCAAGCTGGCCTCCAAAGCCAGTCGCCGACTGGGCATCCTCCGTCGTGCGAAGTCCTTCCTAGGCACACCTGAGCTCCTCACCATATACAAGGCTTTCATCCACAGCTCAATGGAATACTGTTCTCCCCTATGGGCTGGTGCTCCTGCCTCACACCTGGCTCGGCTTCACGCTGTTGAATCCAAAGCTTTCAGAATCATTGGAATCTCCCGCGATGAAGCTATCTCTGAGGGCCTTTCACTCACTCACCGCAGGCAGGTAGGTGGTCTTTCTGTCTTCTACCGACTCCTCTCCGGCCTTGCTCCCCCAGCTCTCTCTGTGCTCTGTCCCCCAAATATTCCTACAGGTCGCACAAGATCTGCCAGCCACCCTCTGATGGTTAAACTGCCGAAATCTCGGCTCTCTGCTCACCTTCACTCTTTCATTCCTCTTTTCTCCCGCCTCTGGAACAAACTCCCACACTCACTTCAATCACACTCCTCCCTCCAGGTCTTTAAAACAGCTGTTCACCACCATCTCTTATCTTCCCCCATCCAAAACCTTGATCTTTTCTACCCCCACTAATTCACCCCAGATCCACCTTGTTTGAAATTCCAACTTCTTTCCTGGAAGTCCTGGCAGTGTCCATATGTTTTATACCTCTCCCACCCCCCCAAAGCCCTCTCCCTCCCACAGTTCTCTCGATGTCTCCATGTCTCTCGGTCCCTGCTCTCAAATGTTGTGTTTGTGTCCTTCCCCCTCTCTCCCCATCTTGTCTACCGCTCCCGATGTTATTTGTTTTATGTGTCTGTTTGTCTTTCTGTGTGATTAATGTTCGCTCTTTCACGAGCCTCGATGTTGTATACAAAAAAAAAACAAAAAAAAAGAAGTTACTATATTGATTATCCTTCATTCCATCTGTATTTTCCATGTTTGTACAAGTTACTTTATTGATTATCCTTCATTCCATCTGTATTTTCCATGTTTGTACAGGTTACTTTATTGATTATCCTTCATTCCATCTGTATTTTCCATATTTGTACAAGTTACTTTATTGATTATCCTTCATTCCATCTGTATTTTCCATATTTGTACAAGTTAGTTTATTGATTATCCTTCATTCCATCTGTATTTTCCATATTTGTACAAGTTACTTTATTGATTATCCTTCATTCCATCTGTATTTTCCATATTTGTACAAGTTACTTTATTGATTATCCTTCATTCCATCTGTATTTTCCATATTTGTACAAGTTACTTTTTGATTATCCTTCATTCCATCTGTATTTTCCATATTTGTACAAGTTACTTTATTGATTATCCTTCATTCCATCTGTATTTTCCATATGTGTACAAGTTAGTTTATTGATTATCCTTCATTCCATCTGTATTTTCCATATTTGTACAAGTTACTTTATTGATTATCCTTCATTCCATCTGTATTTTCCATATTTGTACAAGTTAGTTTATTTATTATCCTTCATTCCATCTGTATTTTCCATATTTGTACAAGTTACTTTATTGATTATCCTTCATTCCATCTGTATTTTCCATATTTGTACAAGTTACTTTATTGATTATTTATCCTTCATTCCATCTGTATTTTCCATATTTGTACAAGTTACTTTTTGATTATCCTTCATTCCATCTGTATTTTCCATATTTGTACAAGTTACTTTATTGATTATCCTTCATTCCATCTGTATTTTCCATATTTGTACAAGTTACTTTATTGATTATCCTTCATTCCATCTGTATTTTCCATATTTGTACAAGTTACTTTTTGATTATCCTTCATTCCATCTGTATTTTCCATATTTGTACAAGTTACTTTATTGATTATCCTTCATTCCATCTGTATTTTGCATATTTGTACAAGTTACTTTATTGATTATCCTTCATTCCATCTGTATTTTCCATATTTGTACAAGTTACTTTATTGATTATCCTTCATTCCATCTGTATTTTCCATATTTGTACAAGTTAGTTTATTGATTATCCTTCATTCCATCTGTATTTTCCATATTTGTACAAGTTACTTTATTGATTATCCTTCATTCCATCTGTATTTTCCATATTTGTACAAGTTACTTTATTGATTATCCTTCATTCCATCTATATTTTCCATATTTGTTCAAGTTACTTTATTGATTATCCTTCATTCCATCTATATTTTCCATATTTGTACAAGTTACTACATTGATTATCCTTCATTCCATCTATATTTTCCATATTTGTACAAGTTACTTTATTGATTATCCTTCATTCCATCTGTATTTTCCATATTTGTGCAAGTTACTTTTTGATTATCCTTCATTCCATCTGTATTTTCCATATTTGTACAAGTTACTTTATTGATTATCCTTCATTCCATCTGTGTTTTCCATATTTGTACAAGTTACTTTATTGATTATCCTTCATTCCATCTGTATTTTCCATATTTGTACAAGTTACTTTATTGATTATCCTTCATTCCATCTGTGTTTTCCATATTTGTACAAGTTACTTTATTGATTATCCTTCATTCCATCTGTATTTTCCATATTTGTACAAGTTACTACATTGATTATCCTTCATTCCATCTGTATTTTCCATATTTGTACAAGTTACTTAATTGATTATCCTTCATTCCATCTGTATTTTCCATATTTGTACAAGTTACTACATTGATTATCCTTCATTCCATCTGTATTTTCCATATTTGTACAAGTTACTTTATTGATTATCCTTCATTCCATCTGTATTTTCCATATTTGTACAAGTTACTTTATTGATTATCCTTCATTCCATCTGTATTTTCCATATTTGTACAAGTTACTACATTGATTATCCTTCATTCCATCTGTATTTTCCATATGTGTACAAGTTACTTTATTGATTATCCTTCATTCCATCTGTATTTTCCATATTTGTACAAGTTACTTTATTGATTTATCCTTCATTCCATCTGTATTTTCCATATTTGTACAAGTTACTTTATTGATTATCCTTCATTCCATCTGTATTTTCCATATTTGTACAAGTTACTACATTGATTATCCTTCATTCCATCTGTATTTTCCATATTTGTACAAGTTACTTTATTGATTATCCTTCATTCCATCTGTATTTTCCATATTTGTACAAGTTACTACATTGATTATCCTTCATTCCATCTGTATTTTCCATATTTGTACAAGTTACTTTATTGATTATAAATCCTTCATTCCATCTGTATTTTCCATATTTGTACAAGTTACTTTATTGATTATCCTTCATTCCATCTGTATTTTCCATATTTGTACAAGTTACTACATTGATTATCCTTCATTCCATCTGTATTTTCCATATTTGTACAAGTTACTTTATTGATTATCCTTCATTCCATCTGTATTTTCCATATTTGTACAAGTTACTACATTGATTATCCTTCATTCCATCTGTATTTTCCATATTTGTACAAGTTACTACATTGATTATCCTTCATTCCATCTGTATTTTCCATATTTGTACAAGTTACTTTATTGATTATCCTTCATTACCTTCGCAAAAGCGGAAGGTTATGTTTTGATCGCTGTGTATTTATTTGTATGTCTGTGTGTGTGTGTGTGTATGTTATTCGCATAACTCAAAAAGTATTCAACCGAATTGCATGAAATTTGGTGGGATGATTGGTTATTATACGGGACACATTTGATTAGATTTTGGGAGCAATCGGGTCAAAGGTCAAGGTCAAGGTCACGAAAAGGTCAAAATCGTATTTTTGTTGTTCTGTTCCCTACACTCCCATGCCAAGTACAGAACAGTAGCTGCGGCGAAGGTATGCGCTCTACCGAGTGCCCGTTCTAGTTCCATCTGTATTTTCCATATTTGTACAAGTTACTTTATTGATTATCCTTCATTCCATCTGTATTTTCCATATTTGTACAAGTTACTATATTGATTATCCTTCATTCCATCTGTATTTTCCATATTTGTACAAGTTACTACATTGATTATCCTTCATTCCATCTGTATTTTCCATATTTGTACAAGTTACTTTATTGATTATCCTTCATTCCATCTGTATTTTCCATATTTGTACAAGTTACTTTATTGATTATCCTTCATTCCATCTGTATTTTCCATATTTGTACAAGTTAGTTTATTGATTATCCTTCATTCCATCTGTATTTTCCATATTTGTACAAGTTACTACATTGATTATCCTTCATTCCATCTATATTTTCCATATTTGTACAAGTTACTTTATTGATTATCCTTCATTCCATCTGTATTTTCCATATTTGTACAAGTTACTACATTGATTATCCTTCATTCCATCTATATTTTCCATATTTGTACAAGTTACTTTTTGATTATCCTTCATTCCATCTGTATTTTCCATATTTGTACAAGTTACTATATTGATTATCCTTCATTCCATCTGTATTTTCCATATTTGTACAAGTTACTTTTTTGATTATCCTTCATTCCATCTGTATTTTCCATATTTGTGCAAGTTACTTTTTTGATTATCCTTCATTCCATCTGTATTTTCCATATTTGTACAAGTTACTTTATTGATTATCGTTCATTCCATCTGTATTTTCCATATTTGTACAAGTTACTACATTGATTATCCTTCATTCCATCTGTATTTTCCATATTTGTACAAGTTACTTTTTTGATTATCCTTCATTCCATCTGTATTTTCCATATTTGTACAAGTTACTACATTGATTATCCTTCATTCCATCTATATTTTCCATGTTTGTACAAGCTACTTTATTGATTATCCTTCATTCCATCTGTATTTTCCATATTTGTACAAGTTACTTTTTTGATTATCCTTCATTCCATCCGTATTTTCCATATTTGTACAAGTTACTTTATTGATTATCGTTCATTCCATCTGTATTTTCCATATTTGTACAAGTTACTACATTGATTATCCTTCATTCCATCTGTATTTTCCATATTTGTACAAGTTACTACATTGATTATCCTTCATTCCATCTATATTTTCCATATTTGTACAAGTTACTTTTTGATTATCCTTCATTCCATCTGTATTTTCCATATTTGTACAAGTTACTTTTTGATTATCCTTCATTCCATCTGTATTTTCCATATTTGTACAAGTTACTATATTGATTATCCTTCATTCCATCTGTATTTTCCATATTTGTACAAGTTACTTTTTGATTATCCTTCATTCCATCTGTATTTTCCATATTTGTACAAGTTACTTTTTGATTATCCTTCATTCCATCTGTATTTTCCATATTTGTACAAGTTACTTTATTGATTATCCTTCATTCCATCTGTATTTTCCATATTTGTACAAGTTACTATATTGATTATCCTTCATTCCATCTGTATTTTCCATATTTGTGCAAGTTACTTAATTGATTATCGTTCATTCCATCTGTATTTTCCATATTTGTACAAGTTACTTTATTGATTATCCTTCATTCCATCTGTATTTTCCATATTTGTACAAGTTACTACATTGATTATCCTTCATTCCATCTGTATTTTCCATATTTGTACAAGTTCCTTTATTGATTATCCTTCATTCCATCTGTATTTTCCATATTTGTACAAGTTCCTTTATTGATTATCCTTCATTCCCTCTGTATTTTCCATATTTGTACAAGTTACTATATTGATTATCCTTCACTCCATCTGTATTTTCCATATTTGTACAAGTTACTACATTGATTATCCTTCATTCCATCTGTATTTTCCATGTTTGTACAAGTTACTTTATTGATTATCCTTCATTCCATCTGTATTTTCCATATTTGTACAAGTTCCTTTATTGATTATCCTTCATTCCCTCTGTATTTTCCATATTTGTACAAGTTACTATATTGATTATCCTTCACTCCATCTGTATTTTCCATATTTGTACAAGTTACTACATTGATTATCCTTCATTCCATATGTATTTTCCATGTTTGTACAAGTTACTTTATTGATTATCCTTCATTCCATCTGTATTTTCCATATTTGTACAAGTTACTTTATTGATTATCCTTCATTCCATCTGTATTTTCCATGTTCGTACAAGCTACTTTATTGATTATCCTTCATTCCATCTGTATTTTCCATATTTGTACAAGTTACTTTATTGATTATCCTTCATTCCATCTGTATTTTCCATATTTGTACAAGTTACTTTATTGATTATCCTTCATTCCATCTGTATTTTCCATATTTGTACAAGTTACTACATTGATTATCCTTCATTCCATCTATATTTTCCATATTTGTACAAGTTACTTTATTGATTATCCTTCATTCCATCTGTATTTTCCATATTTGTACAAGTTACTACATTGATTATCCTTCATTCCATCTGTATTTTCCATATTTGTACAAGTTACTACATTGATTATCCTTCATTCCATCTGTATTTTCCATATTTGTACAAGTTACTTTTTGATTATCCTTCATTCCATCTGTATTTTCCATATTTGTGCAAGTTACTATATTGATTATCCTTCATTCCATCTGTATTTTCCATATTTGTACAAATTAGTTTATTGATTATCCTTCATTCCATCTGTATTTTCCATATTTGTACAAGTTACTTTTTTGATTATCCTTCATTCCATCTGTATTTTCCATATTTGTACAAGTTACTTTATTGATTATCCTTCATTCCATCTGTATTTTCCATGTTTGTAGAACTTACTTTATTGATTATCCTTCATTCCATCTGTATTTTCCATGTTTGTACAAGTTACTACATTGATTATCCTTCATTCCATCTATATTTTCCATATTTGTACAAGTTACTTTATTGATTATCCTTCATTGCATCTGTACTCTCCTCTCCAAACTCTCCTCCTATGGTATCCATGGAAATCTCCATGCATGGCTTGCGGACTTCCTCTCTGGTCGTAGTCAACGTGTGGCCCTGAATGGATTTCTCTCATCTCCCCTTCCTGTTCAGGCTGGAGTTCCCCAAGGCAGTGTGCTGGGCCCTGTGCTTTTTCTGGTCTTTATCAATGATCTCTCCTACTCTCTGGAAAATCCTCTCTATCTCTTTGCTGATGACTCCACTCTCTGCCGCTCCATTCCTCTTCCCTCAGATCGGCAGTCTGCAGCCTCCTCACTCTCTGAAGACCTGGACAAAATCACAGACTGGTCAAACAAGTGGAACATGTCTTTCAATCCTAACAAATCTCACGCTCTTACTATGTCTCTCCGAAAAGATCGACTGGACAACCCACCCATCTTCTTTCTCAACAATCCTCTCCAAGAAGTTCTGTCGCTCAAGCTTTTGGGTCTCACTATCTGCCATGATCTTTCTTGGGAAAACCACATTTCCAAGCTGGCCTCCAAAGCCAGTCGCCGACTGGGCATCCTCCGTCGTGCGAAGTCCTTCCTAGGCACACCTGAGCTCCTCACCATATACAAGGCTTTCATCCACAGCTCAATGGAATACTGTTCTCCCCTATGGGCTGGTGCTCCTGCCTCACACCTGGCTCGGCTTCACGCTGTTGAATCCAAAGCTTTCAGAATCATTGGAATCTCCCGCGATGAAGCTATCTCTGAGGGCCTTTCACTCACTCACCGCAGGCAGGTAGGTGGTCTTTCTGTCTTCTACCGACTCCTCTCCGGCCTTGCTCCCCCAGCTCTCTCTGTGCTCTGTCCCCCAAATATTCCTACAGGTCGCACAAGATCTGCCAGCCACCCTCTGATGGTTAAACTGCCGAAATCTCGGCTCTCTGCTCACCTTCACTCTTTCATTCCTCTTTTCTCCCGCCTCTGGAACAAACTCCCACACTCACTTCAATCACACTCCTCCCTCCAGGTCTTTAAAACAGCTGTTCACCACCATCTCTTATCTTCCCCCATCCAAAACCTTGATCTTTTCTACCCCCACTAATTCACCCCAGATCCACCTTGTTTGAAATTCCAACTTCTTTCCTGGAAGTCCTGGCAGTGTCCATATGTTTTATACCTCTCCCACCCCCCCAAAGCCCTCTCCCTCCCACAGTTCTCTCGATGTCTCCATGTCTCTCGGTCCCTGCTCTCAAATGTTGTGTTTGTGTCCTTCCCCCTCTCTCCCCATCTTGTCTACCGCTCCCGATGTTATTTGTTTTATGTGTCTGTTTGTCTTTCTGTGTGATTAATGTTCGCTCTTTCACGAGCCTCGATGTTGTATACAAAAAAAAAACAAAAAAAAAGAAGTTACTATATTGATTATCCTTCATTCCATCTGTATTTTCCATGTTTGTACAAGTTACTTTATTGATTATCCTTCATTCCATCTGTATTTTCCATGTTTGTACAGGTTACTTTATTGATTATCCTTCATTCCATCTGTATTTTCCATATTTGTACAAGTTACTTTATTGATTATCCTTCATTCCATCTGTATTTTCCATATTTGTACAAGTTAGTTTATTGATTATCCTTCATTCCATCTGTATTTTCCATATTTGTACAAGTTACTTTATTGATTATCCTTCATTCCATCTGTATTTTCCATATTTGTACAAGTTACTTTATTGATTATCCTTCATTCCATCTGTATTTTCCATATTTGTACAAGTTACTTTTTGATTATCCTTCATTCCATCTGTATTTTCCATATTTGTACAAGTTACTTTATTGATTATCCTTCATTCCATCTGTATTTTCCATATGTGTACAAGTTAGTTTATTGATTATCCTTCATTCCATCTGTATTTTCCATATTTGTACAAGTTACTTTATTGATTATCCTTCATTCCATCTGTATTTTCCATATTTGTACAAGTTAGTTTATTTATTATCCTTCATTCCATCTGTATTTTCCATATTTGTACAAGTTACTTTATTGATTATCGTTCATTCCATCTGTATTTTCCATATTTGTACAAGTTACTTTATTGATTATCCTTCATTCCATCTGTATTTTCCATATTTGTACAAGTTACTACATTGATTATCCTTCATTCCATCTGTATTTTCCATATTTGTACAAGTTCCTTTATTGATTATCCTTCATTCCATCTGTATTTTCCATATTTGTACAAGTTCCTTTATTGATTATCCTTCATTCCCTCTGTATTTTCCATATTTGTACAAGTTACTATATTGATTATCCTTCACTCCATCTGTATTTTCCATATTTGTACAAGTTACTACATTGATTATCCTTCATTCCATCTGTATTTTCCATGTTTGTACAAGTTACTTTATTGATTATCCTTCATTCCATCTGTATTTTCCATATTTGTACAAGTTCCTTTATTGATTATCCTTCATTCCCTCTGTATTTTCCATATTTGTACAAGTTACTATATTGATTATCCTTCACTCCATCTGTATTTTCCATATTTGTACAAGTTACTACATTGATTATCCTTCATTCCATATGTATTTTCCATGTTTGTACAAGTTACTTTATTGATTATCCTTCATTCCATCTGTATTTTCCATATTTGTACAAGTTACTTTATTGATTATCCTTCATTCCATCTGTATTTTCCATGTTCGTACAAGCTACTTTATTGATTATCCTTCATTCCATCTGTATTTTCCATATTTGTACAAGTTACTTTATTGATTATCCTTCATTCCATCTGTATTTTCCATATTTGTACAAGTTACTTTATTGATTATCCTTCATTCCATCTGTATTTTCCATATTTGTACAAGTTACTACATTGATTATCCTTCATTCCATCTATATTTTCCATATTTGTACAAGTTACTTTATTGATTATCCTTCATTCCATCTGTATTTTCCATATTTGTACAAGTTACTACATTGATTATCCTTCATTCCATCTGTATTTTCCATATTTGTACAAGTTACTACATTGATTATCCTTCATTCCATCTGTATTTTCCATATTTGTACAAGTTACTTTTTGATTATCCTTCATTCCATCTGTATTTTCCATATTTGTGCAAGTTACTATATTGATTATCCTTCATTCCATCTGTATTTTCCATATTTGTACAAATTAGTTTATTGATTATCCTTCATTCCATCTGTATTTTCCATATTTGTACAAGTTACTTTTTTGATTATCCTTCATTCCATCTGTATTTTCCATATTTGTACAAGTTACTTTATTGATTATCCTTCATTCCATCTGTATTTTCCATGTTTGTAGAACTTACTTTATTGATTATCCTTCATTCCATCTGTATTTTCCATGTTTGTACAAGTTACTACATTGATTATCCTTCATTCCATCTATATTTTCCATATTTGTACAAGTTACTTTATTGATTATCCTTCATTGCATCTGTACTCTCCTCTCCAAACTCTCCTCCTATGGTATCCATGGAAATCTCCATGCATGGCTTGCGGACTTCCTCTCTGGTCGTAGTCAACGTGTGGCCCTGAATGGATTTCTCTCATCTCCCCTTCCTGTTCAGGCTGGAGTTCCCCAAGGCAGTGTGCTGGGCCCTGTGCTTTTTCTGGTCTTTATCAATGATCTCTCCTACTCTCTGGAAAATCCTCTCTATCTCTTTGCTGATGACTCCACTCTCTGCCGCTCCATTCCTCTTCCCTCAGATCGGCAGTCTGCAGCCTCCTCACTCTCTGAAGACCTGGACAAAATCACAGACTGGTCAAACAAGTGGAACATGTCTTTCAATCCTAACAAATCTCACGCTCTTACTATGTCTCTCCGAAAAGATCGACTGGACAACCCACCCATCTTCTTTCTCAACAATCCTCTCCAAGAAGTTCTGTCGCTCAAGCTTTTGGGTCTCACTATCTGCCATGATCTTTCTTGGGAAAACCACATTTCCAAGCTGGCCTCCAAAGCCAGTCGCCGACTGGGCATCCTCCGTCGTGCGAAGTCCTTCCTAGGCACACCTGAGCTCCTCACCATATACAAGGCTTTCATCCACAGCTCAATGGAATACTGTTCTCCCCTATGGGCTGGTGCTCCTGCCTCACACCTGGCTCGGCTTCACGCTGTTGAATCCAAAGCTTTCAGAATCATTGGAATCTCCCGCGATGAAGCTATCTCTGAGGGCCTTTCACTCACTCACCGCAGGCAGGTAGGTGGTCTTTCTGTCTTCTACCGACTCCTCTCCGGCCTTGCTCCCCCAGCTCTCTCTGTGCTCTGTCCCCCAAATATTCCTACAGGTCGCACAAGATCTGCCAGCCACCCTCTGATGGTTAAACTGCCGAAATCTCGGCTCTCTGCTCACCTTCACTCTTTCATTCCTCTTTTCTCCCGCCTCTGGAACAAACTCCCACACTCACTTCAATCACACTCCTCCCTCCAGGTCTTTAAAACAGCTGTTCACCACCATCTCTTATCTTCCCCCATCCAAAACCTTGATCTTTTCTACCCCCACTAATTCACCCCAGATCCACCTTGTTTGAAATTCCAACTTCTTTCCTGGAAGTCCTGGCAGTGTCCATATGTTTTATACCTCTCCCACCCCCCCAAAGCCCTCTCCCTCCCACAGTTCTCTCGATGTCTCCATGTCTCTCGGTCCCTGCTCTCAAATGTTGTGTTTGTGTCCTTCCCCCTCTCTCCCCATCTTGTCTACCGCTCCCGATGTTATTTGTTTTATGTGTCTGTTTGTCTTTCTGTGTGATTAATGTTAGCTCTTTCACGAGCCTCGATGTTGTATACAAAAAAAAAACAAAAAAAAAGAAGTTACTATATTGATTATCCTTCATTCCATCTGTATTTTCCATGTTTGTACAAGTTACTTTATTGATTATCCTTCATTCCATCTGTATTTTCCATGTTTGTACAGGTTACTTTATTGATTATCCTTCATTCCATCTGTATTTTCCATATTTGTACAAGTTACTTTATTGATTATCCTTCATTCCATCTGTATTTTCCATATTTGTACAAGTTAGTTTATTGATTATCCTTCATTCCATCTGTATTTTCCATATTTGTACAAGTTACTTTATTGATTATCCTTCATTCCATCTGTATTTTCCATATTTGTACAAGTTACTTTATTGATTATCCTTCATTCCATCTGTATTTTCCATATTTGTACAAGTTACTTTTTGATTATCCTTCATTCCATCTGTATTTTCCATATTTGTACAAGTTACTTTATTGATTATCCTTCATTCCATCTGTATTTTCCATATGTGTACAAGTTAGTTTATTGATTATCCTTCATTCCATCTGTATTTTCCATATTTGTACAAGTTACTTTATTGATTATCCTTCATTCCATCTGTATTTTCCATATTTGTACAAGTTAGTTTATTTATTATCCTTCATTCCATCTGTATTTTCCATATTTGTACAAGTTACTTTATTGATTATCCTTCATTCCATCTGTATTTTCCATATTTGTACAAGTTACTTTATTGATTATTTATCCTTCATTCCATCTGTATTTTCCATATTTGTACAAGTTACTTTTTGATTATCCTTCATTCCATCTGTATTTTCCATATTTGTACAAGTTACTTTATTGATTATCCTTCATTCCATCTGTATTTTCCATATTTGTACAAGTTACTTTATTGATTATCCTTCATTCCATCTGTATTTTCCATATTTGTACAAGTTACTTTTTGATTATCCTTCATTCCATCTGTATTTTCCATATTTGTACAAGTTACTTTATTGATTATCCTTCATTCCATCTGTATTTTGCATATTTGTACAAGTTACTTTATTGATTATCCTTCATTCCATCTGTATTTTCCATATTTGTACAAGTTACTTTATTGATTATCCTTCATTCCATCTGTATTTTCCATATTTGTACAAGTTAGTTTATTGATTATCCTTCATTCCATCTGTATTTTCCATATTTGTACAAGTTACTTTATTGATTATCCTTCATTCCATCTGTATTTTCCATATTTGTACAAGTTACTTTATTGATTATCCTTCATTCCATCTATATTTTCCATATTTGTTCAAGTTACTTTATTGATTATCCTTCATTCCATCTATATTTTCCATATTTGTACAAGTTACTTTATTGATTATCCTTCATTCCATCTGTATTTTCCATATTTGTGCAAGTTACTTTTTGATTATCCTTCATTCCATCTGTATTTTCCATATTTGTACAAGTTACTTTATTGATTATCCTTCATTCCATCTGTGTTTTCCATATTTGTACAAGTTACTTTATTGATTATCCTTCATTCCATCTGTATTTTCCATATTTGTACAAGTTACTTTATTGATTATCCTTCATTCCATCTGTGTTTTCCATATTTGTACAAGTTACTTTATTGATTATCCTTCATTCCATCTGTATTTTCCATATTTGTACAAGTTACTACATTGATTATCCTTCATTCCATCTGTATTTTCCATATTTGTACAAGTTACTTAATTGATTATCCTTCATTCCATCTGTATTTTCCATATTTGTACAAGTTACTACATTGATTATCCTTCATTCCATCTGTATTTTCCATATTTGTACAAGTTACTTTATTGATTATCCTTCATTCCATCTGTATTTTCCATATTTGTACAAGTTACTTTATTGATTATCCTTCATTCCATCTGTATTTTCCATATTTGTACAAGTTACTACATTGATTATCCTTCATTCCATCTGTATTTTCCATATGTGTACAAGTTACTTTATTGATTATCCTTCATTCCATCTGTATTTTCCATATTTGTACAAGTTACTTTATTGATTTATCCTTCATTCCATCTGTATTTTCCATATTTGTACAAGTTACTTTATTGATTATCCTTCATTCCATCTGTATTTTCCATATTTGTACAAGTTACTACATTGATTATCCTTCATTCCATCTGTATTTTCCATATTTGTACAAGTTACTTTATTGATTATCCTTCATTCCATCTGTATTTTCCATATTTGTACAAGTTACTACATTGATTATCCTTCATTCCATCTGTATTTTCCATATTTGTACAAGTTACTTTATTGATTATAAATCCTTCATTCCATCTGTATTTTCCATATTTGTACAAGTTACTTTATTGATTATCCTTCATTCCATCTGTATTTTCCATATTTGTACAAGTTACTACATTGATTATCCTTCATTCCATCTGTATTTTCCATATTTGTACAAGTTACTTTATTGATTATCCTTCATTCCATCTGTATTTTCCATATTTGTACAAGTTACTACATTGATTATCCTTCATTCCATCTGTATTTTCCATATTTGTACAAGTTACTACATTGATTATCCTTCATTCCATCTGTATTTTCCATATTTGTACAAGTTACTTTATTGATTATCCTTCATTACCTTCGCAAAAGCGGAAGGTTATGTTTTGATCGCTGTGTATTTATTTGTATGTCTGTGTGTGTGTGTGTGTGTATGTTATTCGCATAACTCAAAAAGTATTCAACCGAATTGCATGAAATTTGGTGGGATGATTGGTTATTATACGGGACACATTTGATTAGATTTTGGGAGCAATCGGGTCAAAGGTCAAGGTCACGAAAAGGTCAAAATCGTATTTTTGTTGTTCTGTTCCCTACACTCCCATGCCAAGTACAGAACAGTAGCTGCGGCGAAGGTATGCGCTCTACCGAGTGCCCGTTCTAGTTCCATCTGTATTTTCCATATTTGTACAAGTTACTTTATTGATTATCCTTCATTCCATCTGTATTTTCCATATTTGTACAAGTTACTATATTGATTATCCTTCATTCCATCTGTATTTTCCATATTTGTACAAGTTACTACATTGATTATCCTTCATTCCATCTGTATTTTCCATATTTGTACAAGTTACTTTATTGATTATCCTTCATTCCATCTGTATTTTCCATATTTGTACAAGTTACTTTATTGATTATCCTTCATTCCATCTGTGTTTTCCATATTTGTACAAGTTACTACATTGATTATCCTTCATTCCATCTGTATTTTCCATATTTGTACAAGTTACTTTATTGATTATCCTTCATTCCATCTGTATTTTCCATATTTGTACAAGTTACTACATTGATTATCCTTCATTCCATCTGTATTTTCCATATTTGTACAAGTTACTTTATTGATTATCCTTCATTCCATCTGTATTTTCCATATTTATACAAGTTACTTTATTGATTATCCTTCATTCCATCTGTATTTTCCATATTTGTACAAGTTACTTTATTGATTATCCTTCATTCCATCTGTATTTTCCATATTTGTACAAGTTACTACATTGATTATCCTTCATTCCATCTGTATTTTCCATATTTGTACAAGTTACTTTATTGATTATTATCCTTCATTCCATCTGTATTTTCCATATTTGTACAAGTTACTACATTGATTATCCTTCATTCCATCTGTATTTTCCATATTTGTACAAGTTACTTTATTGATTATCCTTCATTCCATCTGTATTTTCCATATTTGTAAAAGTTACTACATTGATTATCCTTCATTCCATCTGTATTTTCCATATTTGTACAAGTTACTTTATTGATTATCCTTCATTCCATCTGTATTTTCCATATTTGTACAAGTTACTTTATTGATTATCCTTCATTCCATCTGTATTTTCCATATTTGTACAAGTTACTACATTGATTATCCTTCATTCCATCTGTATTTTCCATATTTGTACAAGTTACTTTATTGATTATCCTTCATTCCATCTGTATTTTCCATATTTGTACAAGTTACTACATTGATTATCCTTCATTCCATCTGTATTTTCCATATTTGTACAAGTTACTACATTGATTATCCTTCATTCCATCTGTATTTTCCATATTTGTACAAGTTACTACATTGATTATCCTTCATTCCATCTGTATTTTCCATGTTTGTACAAGTTACTACATTGATTATCCTTCATTCCATCTATATTTTCCATATTTGTACAAGTTACTACATTGATTATCCTTCATTCCATCTGTATTTTCCATATTTGTACAAATTACTTTATTGATTATCCTTCATTCCATCTGTATTTTCCATATTTGTACAAGTTACTACATTGATTATATCCTTCATTCCATCTGTATTTTCCATATTTGTACAAGTTACTTTATTGATTATCCTTCATTCCATCTGTATTTTCCATATATGTACAAGTTACTTTATTGATTATCCTTCATTCCATCTGTATTTTCCATATTTGTACAAGTTACTACATTGATTATCCTTCATTCCATCTGTATTTTCCATATTTGTACAAGTTACTTTATTGATTATCCTTCATTCCATCTGTATTTTCCATATTTGTACAAGTTACTACATTGATTATCCTTCATTCCATCTGTATTTTCCATATTTGTACAAGTTACTTTATTGATTATCCTTCATTCCATCTGTATTTTCCATATTTGTACAAGTTACTTTATTGATTATCCTTCATTCCATCTGTATTTTCCATGTTTGTACAAGTTACTACATTGATTATCCTTCATTCCATCTGTATTTTCCATGTTTGTACAAGTTACTACATTGATTATCCTTCATTCCATCTATATTTTCCATATTTGTACAAGTTACTTTATTGATTATCCTTCATTCCATCTGTATTTTCCATATTTGTACAAGTTACTACATTGATTATCCTTCATTCCATCTGTATTTTCCATATTTGTACAAGTTACTTTATTGATTATCCTTCATTCCATCTGTATTTTCCATATTTGTACAAGTTACTTTATTGATTATCCTTCATTCCATCTGTATTTTCCATGTTTGTACAAGTTACTACATTGATTTATCCTTCATTCCATCTGTATTTTCCATGTTTGTACAAGTTACTACATTGATTATCCTTCATTCCATCTATATTTTCCATATTTGTACAAGTTACTTTATTGATTATCCTTCATTCCATCTGTATTTTCCATATTTGTACAAGTTACTACATTGATTATCCTTCATTCCATCTGTATTTTCCATATTTGTACAAGTTACTTTATTGATTATCCTTCATTCCATCTGTATTTTCCATATTTGTACAAGTTACTTTATTGATTATCCTTCATTCCATCTGTATTTTCCATGTTTGTACAAGTTACTACATTGATTATCCTTCATTCCATCTGTATTTTCCATGTTTGTACAAGTTACTACATTGATTATCCTTCATTCCATCTGTATTTTCCATATTTGTACAAGTTACTACATTGATTATCCTTCATTCAATCTATATTTTCCATATTTGTACAAGTTACTACATTGATTATCCTTCATTCCATCTGTATTTTCCATGTTTGTACAAGTTACTACATTGATTATCCTTCATTCCATCTGTATTTTCCATATTTGTACAAGTTGCTACATTGATTATCCTTCATTCCATCTGTATTTTCCATATTTGTACAAGTTACTTTATTGATTATCCTTCATTCCATCTGTATTTTCCATATTTGTACAAGTTACTTTATTGATTATCCTTCATTCCATCTGTATTTTCCATATTTGTACAAGTTACTACATTGATTATCCTTCATTCCATCTGTATTTTCCATATTTGTACAAGTTACTTTATTGATTATCCTTCATTCCATCTGTATTTTCCATATTTGTACAAGTTACTACATTGATTATCCTTCATTCCATCTGTATTTTCCATATTTGTACAAGTTACTTTATTGATTATCCTTCATTCCATCTGTATTTTCCATATTTGTACAAGTTACTTTATTGATTATCCTTCATTCCATCTGTATTTTCCATGTTTGTACAAGTTACTACATTGATTATCCTTCATTCCATCTGTATTTTCCATGTTTGTACAAGTTACTACATTGATTATCCTTCATTCCATCTGTATTTTCCATATTTGTTCAAGTTACTACATTGATTATCCTTCATTCCATCTATATTTTCCATATTTGTACAAGTTACTACATTGATTATCCTTCATTCCATCTGTATTTTCCATGTTTGTACAAGTTACTACATTGATTATCCTTCATTCCATCTGTATTTTCCATGTTTGTACAAGTTACTACATTGATTATCCTTCATTCCATCTATATTTTCCATATTTGTACAAGTTACTACATTGATTATCCTTCATTCCATCTGTATTTTCCATATTTGTACAAGTTACTACATTGATTATCCTTCATTCCATCTGTATTTTCCATATGTGTACAAGTTACTTTATTGATTATCCTTCATTCCATCTGTATTTTCCATATTTGTACAAGTTACTTTATTGATTATCCTTCATTCCATCTGTATTTTCCATATTTGTACAAGTTACTTTATTGATTATCCTTCATTCCATCTGTATTTTCCATATTTGTACAAGTTACTACATTGATTATCCTTCATTCCATCTGTATTTTCCATATTTGTACAAGTTACTTTATTGATTATCCTTCATTCCATCTGTATTTTCCATATTTGTACAAGTTACTACATTGATTATCCTTCATTCCATCTGTATTTTCCATATTTGTACAAGTTACTTTATTGATTATCCTTCATTCCATCTGTATTTTCCATATTTGTACAAGTTACTTTATTGATTATCCTTCATTCCATCTGTATTTTCCATATTTGTACAAGTTACTACATTGATTATCCTTCATTCCATCTGTATTTTCCATATTTGTACAAGTTACTTTATTGATTATCCTTCATTCCATCTGTATTTTCCATATTTGTACAAGTTACTACATTGATTATCCTTCATTCCATCTGTATTTTCCATATTTGTACAAGTTACTACATTGATTATCCTTCATTCCATCTGTATTTTCCATATTTGTACAAGTTACTTTATTGATTATCCTTCATTCCATCTGTATTTTCCATATTTGTACAAGTTACTTTATTGATTATCCTTCATTCCATCTGTATTTTCCATATTTGTACAAGTTACTATATTGATTATCCTTCATTCCATCTGTATTTTCCATATTTGTACAAGTTACTACATTGATTATCCTTCATTCCATCTGTATTTTCCATATTTGTACAAGTTACTTTATTGATTATCCTTCATTCCATCTGTATTTTCCATATTTGTACAAGTTACTACATTGATTATCCTTCATTCCATCTGTATTTTCCATATTTGTACAAGTTACTACATTGATTATCCTTCATTCCATCTGTATTTTCCATATTTGTACAAGTTACTTTATTGATTATCCTTCATTCCATCTGTATTTTCCATATTTGTACAAGTTACTTTATTGATTATCCTTCATTCCATCTGTATTTTCCATATTTGTACAAGTTACTATATTGATTATCCTTCATTCCATCTGTATTTTCCATATTTGTACAAGTTACTACATTGATTATCCTTCATTCCATCTGTATTTTCCATATTTGTACAAGTTACTTTATTGATTATCCTTCATTCCATCTATATTTTCCATATTTGTACAAGTTACTTTATTGATTATCCTTCATTCCATCTGTATTTTCCATATTTGTGCAAGTTACTTTTTGATTATCCTTCATTCCATCTGTATTTTCCATATTTGTACAAGTTACTTTATTGATTATCCTTCATTCCATCTGTGTTTTCCATATTTGTACAAGTTACTTTATTGATTATCCTTCATTCCATCTGTATTTTGCATATTTGTACAAGTTACTTTATTGATTATCCTTCATTCCATCTGTGTTTTCCATATTTGTACAAGTTACTACATTGATTATCCTTCATTCCATCTGTATTTTCCATATTTGTACAAGTTACTTTATTGATTATCCTTCATTCCATCTGTATTTTCCATATTTGTACAAGTTACTACATTGATTATCCTTCATTCCATCTGTATTTTCCATATTTGTACAAGTTACTTTATTGATTATCCTTCATTCCATCTGTATTTTCCATATTTGTACAAGTTACTTTATTGATTATCCTTCATTCCATCTGTATTTTCCATATTTGTACAAGTTACTTTATTGATTATCCTTCATTCCATCTGTATTTTCCATATTTGTACAAGTTACTACATTGATTATCCTTCATTCCATCTGTATTTTCCATATTTGTACAAGTTACTTTATTGATTATCCTTCATTCCATCTGTATTTTCCATATTTGTACAAGTTACTACATTGATTATCCTTCATTCCATCTGTATTTTCCATATTTGTACAAGTTACTTTATTGATTATCCTTCATTCCATCTGTATTTTCCATATTTGTACAAGTTACTTTATTGATTATCCTTCATTCCATCTGTATTTTCCATATTTGTACAAGTTACTTTATTGATTATCCTTCATTCCATCTGTATTTTCCATATTTGTACAAGTTACTACATTGATTATCCTTCATTCCATCTGTATTTTCCATATTTGTACAAGTTACTTTATTGATTATCCTTCATTCCATCTGTATTTTCCATATTTGTACAAGTTACTTTATTGATTATCCTTCATTCCATCTGTATTTTCCATATTTGTACAAGTTACTACATTGATTATCCTTCATTCCATCTGTATTTTCCATATTTGTACAAGTTACCTTTATTGATTATTATCCTTCATTCCATCTGTATTTTCCATATTTGTACAAGTTACTTTATTGATTATTATCCTTCATTCCATCTGTATTTTCCATATTTGTACAAGTTACCTTTATTGATTATCCTTCATTCCATCTGTATTTTCCATCAGATTCTTCGAGCCACTGCAATAGAACCAAGCCCCGTTTTGGGCATCTCTGAAGGTAAATAGTGAGATATCGAAAATCCAGATTTACTCCGGAATGTGATACATCATATACAAGGTGCTGGGAGGTATCTTAAGGAATGCTCATTCTTTAACCAGTTCACATGTATCAGAGGGAAGAAAATGGGTTTTTATTGATTTCTTACGCAATGTGTGGTTTATTCGGGGTAACAGGAAAATGCCAGGCAGAGTGAGGGTAACCTTTGGGTTGATAAGGGATGCAATGGAGATGCGTCACAGAGCCGTACAAATTAGATCCAGTAAAAAAAAGGAATTATTCCATCCCATGTTCACCAGAAATCCCCACGATTCACTCCGAGGAGCGGACGGAAGGAACACCAGCCCTGGAAGGAAAGGAGGAAACTTTCACAAGGTGGAATTGTTAATAGGATCAAATTAGTAAACTGTTCATCCTTTCACACAATATATTTATTACAAGTCTTGGGGGGCAGTTGTGCCCGCACATGTTTACCTGTACCTGTTTAAAGGACATTCGTCATGAAAGATGCTGTGCTGGATTCTGGATCTTTCCTTCTGTGCAGGGAACTTCCCGAACGCATCCCAGAGGTTGTGGAGGAATTGCAATCGCCAATATTGTCATTGCCAGAAGAGTCAAGTCCTATAAACGAAATCTTCCAAAGGTAACATCTCTCACCATTCACACTCCAATAATTAATCATCAGCCATGAGACAAAGTACAAATTATTTTTGATTTCCTTCCTTAAACTAACCCGAACTATCCCTGCACGACAGGTTAATGAGAGAGCTGAGCCCTCCTACCGAGGAAACGGACTTGAACAGCTTACTTCCCCCAGGCTGCCCGGAAACACTTGCTACACGGGCCTTCATGCTTTGCCTCAGTCAGTTCCTTTAACATTAGCAACATAATCACACATCAGACATGGCACACCTGGTGCACAATCGATTCCCAAATCATAAGCACGTGCAACACATGATTGGATTACATTGTGGCTGCAAGCCTACAACCAGGACATACCACGTTTGATATCATTGGTCGATGGCTCCACACCTTTCTCACCCTTAAATCACCCACTTACCCACTGTTCCTCAGATTTGGCGGCACGGCGTGTGGTTGTGCTGTGGCAGAGTGAACCGTACGGTCCCATTCACATTCAGCCTGGCCCTCACTTCGGTTTGCTGATACCGCAAGGAGTGAGAGACCCTGAGTTTGAAGGGGAGGAGGACAACGATGACGACGCCGTGGACGAGGGGCAGCAGCGGGAAGAGGAGTTGGAAGGGGAGGATGAGGGGGATGAGGAGGATGAGGATGAGGAGGAAGAGGACGAAGGGGAGCAGGAGGAGGAAGGGGAACAGGAGGAGGAAGAGGAGAGAGAGGAGGATGAGGGGGATGAGGAGGAAGGGAAGCAGGAGGAGGAAAGGGGGGAGGAAGAGGAGGTGGGGGAGGAAGAGGAGGTGGGGGAGGCAGAGGAGGTGGGGGAGGCAGAGGAGGTGGGGGAGGCAGAGGAGGTGGGGGAGGCAGAGGAGGTGGAGGCAGAGGAGGTGGGGGAGCAGCAGGAGGAGGAGGAAGGGAAGGATGAGGGGGAGGAGGCCATGGACATTTAGCCCAAACGACTAACCCAAATTTGAGGTTGTATTTGAAAGTTCTCAAGTTGAGGTTCATATTAGATAGTTTCACACTGCAGTCGTTTTGAATGCAGTAACTTTCACATTCAGTTTTCACAATGTAGTAGCTTTCACATTCAGCTTTCACAATGCAGTAGCTTTCCCATTCAGCTTTCACAATGTAGTAGCTTTCACAATGCAGTAGCTTTCACATTCAGCTTTCACAATGCAGTAGCTTTCACAATGCAGTAGCTTTCACAATGCAGTAACTTTCACATTCGGCTTTCACAATGCAGTAACTTTCACACTCGGCTTTCACAATGCAGTAACTTTCACATTCGGCTTTCACAATGCAGTAACTTTTACATTTGGCTTTCACAATGCAGTAACTTTCACATTCAGTTTTCACAATGCAGTAACTTTCACATTCCGCTTTCACAATGCAGTAACTTTCACAATGCAGTAGCTTTCACAATGCAGTAGCTTTCACAATGCAGTAGCTTTCACAATGCAGTAACGTTCACATTCAGCAGCTTTCACATTCCGTTTTCACAATGCAGTAACTTTCACATTCAGCTTTCACAATGCAGTAGCTTTCACAATGCAATAGCTCACATTGAGCTTTCACAATGCAGTAGCTTTCACATTGAGATTTCACAATGCAGTAGCTTTCACAATGCAGTTGCTTTCACATTCAGTTTTCACAATGCAGTAACTTTCACATTCAGCTTTCACAATGCAGTAAAACTTTCACATTCAGTTTTCACAATATAGTAACTTTCACATTTAGCTTTCACAATGCAGTAACTTTCACATTCAGCTTTCACAATGCAGTAAAACTTTCACATTCAGTTTTCACAATGCAGTAACTTTCACATTTAGCTTTCACAATACAGTAACTTCCACATTCAGCTTTCACAATGCAGTAATTGCCACATTCAATTTTCACAATGCAGTAACTTTCACATTCAGTTTTCACAATGCAGTAACTTTCGCATTCAGTTTTCACAATACAGTAACTTCCACATTCAGCTTTCACAATGCAGTAATTGCCACATTCAATTTTCACAATGCAGTAACTTTCGCATTCAGTTTTCACAATGCAGTAACTTTCGCATTCAGTTTTCACAATGCAGTAACTTTCGCATTCAGTTTTCACAATGCAGTAACTTTCGCATTCAGTTTTCACAATGCAGTAACTTTCGCATTCAGTTTTCACAATGCAGTAACTTTCACAGATTTTTCTGTCACTTTTGAAGCTGTTTAAATGTAGTATTATTAACGCACATCAAATGACAAACTGTATGATGTTCCTTCAACTACAAATCAAACAATTTTCCTCGTTTGGTGAAGGTTTTCTGATGTCGCGTGCGTTTCGCTGTGTTCAAGTCCACAATTGACTCGCTTAGGCACACATGGAATACCATTTATATATATATATAAAACGTTTTTACTTTGTTTCCTTAATAGTTTGTAAATTTTGCATTTAATTGTGAAGTGAACCCCCCCCTTCCCATGCCTCCCCCCCAAAGCCCTCTCCCTCCCACAGTTCTCTCGATGTCTCCATGTCTCTCGGTCCCTGCTCTCAAATGTTGTGTTTGTGTCCTTCCCCCTCCGGGAAGGAAGTGTCCGGGATAGACTTCAGATCCCATCAAAATTAGAACATAGTTTTCAAAACAAACGTCGCAGTATTATTTTTATGTATCGTGGTATGTATCGTCTGTCTGCACCAAGTATTTATGAAACCATTTTGGTTCTTTCATCACAACAATTGTTTTTTAAAACCCATGGTTTTACAAACTAACACTTTGTTGCTCGAGAGATGATATTTGTATGTCCGTCATACATGTAAAAAGTTGCCTGGTCGGCGATACATCGATGATAACACATTTTGCCTTAAAGTTGGTTTATTGAGTTATTAAACATAAAACATGAGGTTCCTGTCGAACTATTGTTGGCCATTAAATGTTGCTTTACAAGCAGGAAGGTTGCTTTGATTATCCTTCATTCCATCTGTATTTTCCATATTTGTACAAGTTACTTTATTGATTATCCTTCATTCCATCTGTATTTTCCATGTTTGTACAAGTTACTTTATTGATTTATCCTTCATTCCATCTATATTTTCCATATTTGTACAAGTTAGTTTATTGATTATCCTTCATTCCATCTGTATTGTCCATATTTGTACAAGTTAGTTTATTGATTATCCTTCATTCCATCTGTATTGTCCATATTTGTACAAGTTAGTTTATTGATTATCCTTCATTCCATCTGTATTGTCCATATTTGTACATGTTACTTTATTGATAATTATCCTTCATTCCATCTGTATTTTCCATGTTTGTACAAGTTACTTTATTGATTAATCCTTCATTCCATCTATATTTTCCATATTTGTACAAGTTAGTTTATTGATTATCCTTCATTCCATCTGTATTTTCCATATTTGTACAAGTTACTTTATTGATTATCCTTCATTCCATTTATATTTTCCATATTTGTACAAGTTAGTTTATTGATTATCCTTCATTCCATCTGTATTGTCCATATTTGTACAAGTTAGTTTCTTGATTATCCTTCATTCCATCTGTATTTTCCATATTTGTACAAGTTAGTTTATTGATTATCCTTCATTCCATCTGTATTGTCCATATTTGTACAAGTTAGTTTATTGATTATCCTTCATTCCATCTGTATTGTCCATATTTGTACAAGTTAGTTTCTTGATTATCCTTCATTCCATCTGTATTTTCCATATTTGTACAAGTTACTTTATTGATTTATCCTTCATTCCATCTGTATTTTCCATATTTGTACAAGTTAGTTTCTTGATTATCCTTCATTCCATCTGTATTTTCCATATTTGTACAAGTTAGTTCATTGATTATCCTTCATTCCATCTGTATTTTCCATATTTGTACAAGTTAGTTTCTTGATTATCCTTCATTCCATCTGTATTTTCCATATTTGTACAAGTTACTTTATTGATTACCCTTTATTGATTTGTACAAGCCTTTCACTCACTCACCGCAGGCAGGTAGGTGGTCTTTCTGTCTTATACCGACTCCTCTCCGGCCTTGCTCCCCCAGCTCTCTCTGTGCTCTGTCCCCCAAATATTCCTACAGGTCGCACAAGATCTGCCAGCAACCCTCTGATGGTTAAACTGCCGAAATCTCGGCTCTCTGCTCACCTTCACTCTTTCATTCCTCTTTTCTCCCGCCTCTGGAACAAACTCCCACACTCCCTTCAATCACACTCCTCCCTCCAGGTCTTTAAAACAGCTGTTCACCACCATCTCTTATCTTCCCCCATCCATAACCTTGATCTTTTCTACCCCCACTAATTCACCCCAGATCCACCTTGTTTGAAATTCCAACTTCTTTCCTGGAAATCCTGGCAGTGTCCATATGTTTGTACCTCTCCCACCTCCCCCCCCCCCTTCACATGCCTCCCCCCCAGAGCCCTCTCCCTCCCACAGATCTCTCGATGTCTCCATGTCTCTCGGTCCCTGCTCTCAAATGTTGTGTTTGTGTCCTTCCCCCTCTCTCCCCATCTTGTCTACCGCTCCCGATGTTATTTGTTTTATGTGTCTGTTTGTCTTTCTGTGTGATTAATGTTCGCTCTTTCACGAGCCTCGATCTTGTATACAAAAAAAAGAAAAGAAAAAAAAGTTAGTTTATTGATTATCCTTCATTCCATATGTATTTTCCATATTTGTACAAGTTAGTTTATTGATTGTCCTTCATTCCATCTGTATTTTCCATATTTGTACAAGTTACTAGATTGATTTATCCTTCATTCCATCTGTATTTTCCATATTTGTACAAGTTACTTTACTGATATCCTTCATTCCATCTGTATTTTCCATATTTGTACAAGTTAGTTTATTGATTGTCCTTCATTCCATCTGTATTTTCCATATTTGTACAAGTTAGTTTATTGATTATCCTTCATTCCATCTGTATTTTCCATATTTGTACAAGTTACTTTATTGATTATCCTTCATTCCATCTGTATTTTCCATATTTGTACAAGTTACTTTATTGATTATCCTTCATTCCATCTGTATTTTCCATATTTGTACAAATTACTTTATTGATTATCCTTCATTCCATCTGTATTTTCCATATTTGTACAAATTACTTTATTGATTATCCTTCATTCCATCTGTATTTTCCATATTTGTACAAATTACTTTATTGATTATCCTTCATTCCATCTGTATTTTCCATATTTGTACAAGTTAGTTTATTGATTATCCTTCATTCCATCTGTATTTTCCATATTTGTGCAAGTTAGTTTATTGATTATCCTTCATTCCATTGTAATGGTTTACAAACAAACACTATCTCTAGGAATCGTCAGTGAAATTAATGAAACATTATCCGACCGATAGTCTTCTCTTAGCCTTGATTGAACACGTGCTTTGTATCATGTTTAACAGGAAATAACTTTCACAAATAACCACAAGTTGTCGGTCTTCCTCAACGAATACTTATTTCATGTGAATGAAAGAGGCAAAATTTTGCTGAAGTACAAGTCAACACCTAAAAGCCTTCAGGAAGAATTAATTTCGAGGACACTTTCTACCTGAACACCTGTTGCAAAACAGGGTAAAATCATAAAGTCGCAAACAACACACCTGCATAAGGCGTACAAGAGACACGTCCCCCCCCAAAAAAAATCGAGTTGGAAACCAAAACGAACTAGATGGTATTCGTAGAATACTTACCCTGCACAGTCAACTTGGTGCGAGCGAACTCTTCTGTTTTATTTTTTTTTGATCCAATATGGCTGCCAGACCACGTGAGCGATTACATCATCATTTTATATTCTCTAATATAATTGCTGTGTAGATCACGCTCAATACATTTTAAACTGATCAGACGAAGCGTTGTCCCTGTCGAATTATGACGTCATAATTACGGCACCAATGACGTCATCATTAACGACATTCTCCATGCGGAGTTTTTTTTTTTACAATGAGCCATGTTTCAATTTTTTCCATGGAGCGGTTTTGAAAATAGAAATGCAAAGTTTTTCGGTTTTTTTCAAGATGGCGCCTGTAGCATGTGGCCTATGACGTCATAATTTTGCATTAAAAAATTATACAGGTGGAGGCACACCTATGGTAAAATTTTGTGTCAATCGGACCAACTGTTTCCGAGAAAATAAATTTAAAAATGTAGACACTCACGTACACCACATTCCACATTTACGCACATACGCCACACGTACGCAACCGAATGTGTAACCGTGCTTTTGGCTTCATGAGCGCAGGGTAAAAACAGTCGTTATCACAGTTTGTACCTCTCAATGAGCCAGGAATACATGTTAGACATTATTTATATACGTTAATTAAATTTTATAATAATACGAGGGGATGGGTGAAAACACCGCAGCAAGTCTAGATACGGTAATCCGATAACCCGAGTATTGGTACATCGTAAAGGACCCGCACGCCAGGGCAGAGTACAGGTAAAGATGTACAGGTAAAGGTAAAAAGAAGCCATTTTTTCGTGGGTTTCATCAAATCGTTTCTGGTACACAATTACAATTTCCATGGCTGAACGTCCCGGGCACAACCACCACAGGAATGTAGAGATAAAGTTTGGGTGAAAATACGAGGGAGTGTTGAAAAGTAATGCCTCCTATTATTCTCCAAAACATGGAAGGATATTTGAATGAAACAAAGGTTGTTCGCACATAAGTTCTTCCTGGCACTGGGTGTGAAGTTTTGTGGTACTTTATAAGAACGAAGGGAAAAATCACAAGGGCAATTACACACTGGGAATTTATCCATCGGCCCTAAGTAATTAGCATAGCTCCACCCCTCGCATGGAGACACATAACGCTTACACGGACATCCGGTCCTAACTTAAATACACCGACGTGGCTTCATGGCATACGGAGCACGCTACTCCATACAATTCTACCTCGACTACGGTACGTCATTACCTACCCCCATACGCGTAACACAAATGTCATTACACACATGTGTGATCCTCACTTAGGCAGCGGGGCGGTACTGTACAAGCAAGATGGTGGGAGCGCTTCAGGCTGTGGTGCCTGCAGTCCCAAAAGCAAGTGCCCGACTTGCGACTTCTTCAGCCCCCCCTCCCCCTTCAATTCTCGGCCCCATGACAGCCAAATAGCTCTTTAGCTGTCGTTCCGCCGGGGAAGGTCTCCACACCAGGCACCTTCGGCCTCAGGCTCTTATAGTCTCCGGGTTGCCAGGGGTCTCCATACCCTCTGGGCGCCCAACCAGACCCCCTCCGACAGGTTTCCAATTTCCAGACACCACCGGCTGCCAGGGGCAAATTACCTCAGCAGGGGGGTCGCAGTCACCACTCCTCCAGAGCTTGATCCGTACCTGCGGACACACACACCTTCCCCACCAACAAAATCCAAAATGACACTCCCTCCGCCGCTACCATTCAATTCTCAAACACTGCAGTACAAAAGATGTTGATCGTGTTCCTGCACTGCCATGGCCCTGCGTACATGTGAATTCCCCATTCACATTTCCAAGCACATCTCAATCTCCATTCTCACGACCACATAAAAACACAAAACCTTCACACATAAATAAACGCCACCCACAAGACACCTTGTGGCACACATTCTGATCCCCTCACCGATCATATTAGCACTCTCACCCGCCCCCATTCCAAATTACTCATGTCCCAATTTCTGAGCAAGTACCGAAGCCCCGGGACAGTAAGCATCAAGGCCTCACCTTACGTGCAGGCAGTCGCAGGTTGGTCGGGTCCAAGAGTGTCATCCATCCGGCCAAATTTCCAATTTATCCCATGGGGCCCATCAATTTCCCCAAATTTCCTTTTATCCACTGCATTGGCAAGCATGTGGATCCACCTCCTCCGGTGACCTTTACTACACTACTACCCTTGGCTACGACAGCACCGCCCCTCACCGTGCAAGGGCTATCGGGTAAGTTGAGCAGCCGAAACGCCAACATGGCCCACGAGTGTCCACAAGGGTGCGACTCACCATCCATCCTTCGGCCCCCTGCGAGGACCACGGCTCCACTAGCCTAAGCTGGCGAATGTGGTGAGCACCTGCTGCCAACTCCGCCATTCCCAAGGCCTCGGACCTGAGGGGCATGGGCGCAGTGCGTGGCATCCCCCAGCCACGTCCCCTGCACCCATCCCCCAGTCTTTCCCATCCCCCAGTCCAACCAAATGCAGCCCCCAGTGCCCAACCACAGATGACCTCGCCCACGGTCCAATTGACAGTAGTGTTCCACCTGGAGAGACAATCCCAGAAGACACGGTCCGCACACCTCGGCCACCCATAACACCACATTGACCTCCAGACTGCCCAACTCCATCCTTACAACGCCGCATCCAAATATTGGCGCCGTCACCCCCGTAGCCAGTTGAAGGCTGTGTCCTGCTACTCTATCAATTTTGTCCCAACCTCCAACACTTTGGTCTAACACACTTGGATCAACAATGGTGTCACTGTTCCCAGTGACCACCCTAGCCTCACAAAATTAACCTCAATTTTACATCTCACCCTCAAATTACCCGTGCGAATTTTTTCCACATTTCACTATCTTCTACCAAAGAAGGGCGCTTCTCCATAAACTTGCCAGCCAAGCATGGCCCCGTATGCTCGGCTCGTTCGAATTTCCCAATTAATCAATCCCAGGGCTCTCTTCCCAAACCGAGAGTCCCCAAATCACAACAGATCAGCTGTGGAAGATCATGCTGACACCATCACGTTCCACAGATGCCCCAATGGTTGTCCAGTGGGCTATACTCCATACCTGTCCATGTGGTTCAACCGGCGTCCATAGACCAGCACAGCATGGCAGGTCACCACATGCTGGCTGTTCGAGTCTCAGGGAGAGGCTGCCACCACATCAAGCCCATTGGGATGACTGACTGGGGGTGAGAGTTGTGATGACTGGGGGTGAGAGTTGTGATGACTGGGGGTGAGAGTTGTGATGACTGGGGGTGAGAGTTGTGATGACTGGGGGTGAGAGTTGTGATGACTGGGGGTGAGAGTTGTGATGACTGGGGGTGAGAGTTGTGATGACTGGGGGTGAGAGTTGTGATGACTGGGGGTGAGAGTTGTGATGACTGGGGGTGAGAGTTGTGATGACTGGGGGTGAGAGTTGTGATGACTGGGGGTGAGAGTTGTGATGACTGGGGGTGAGAGTTGTGATGACTGGGGGTGAGAGTTGGGATGACTGGGGGTGAGAGTTGGGATGACTGGGGGTGAGAGTTGGGATGACTGGGGGTGAGAGTTGGGATGACTGGGGGTGAGAGTTGGGATGACTGGGGGTGAGAGTTGGGATGACTGGGGGTGAGAGTTGGGATGACCGGGGGTGAGAGTTGTGATGACTGGGGGTGAGAGTTGGGATGACTGACTGGGGGTGAGAGTTGGGATGACTGACTGGGGGTGAGAGTTGGGATGACTGACTGGGGGTGAGAGTTGGGATGACTGACTGGGGGTGAGAGTTGGGATGACTGACTGGGGGTGAGAGTTGGGATGACTGACTGGGGGTGAGAGTTGGGATGACTGACTGGGGGTGAGAGTTGGGATGACTGACTGGGGGTGAGAGTTGGGATGACTGACTGGGGGTGAGAGTTGGGATGACTGACTGGGGGTGAGAGTTGGGATGACTGACTGGGGGTGAGAGTTGGGATGACTGACTGGGGGTGAGAGTTGGGATGACTGACTGGGGGTGAGAGTTGGGATGACTGACTGGGGGTGAGAGTTGGGATGACTGACTGGGGGTGAGAGTTGGGATGACTGACTGGGGGTGAGAGTTGGGATGACTGACTGGGGGTGAGAGTTGGGATGACTGACTGGGGGTGAGAGTTGGGATGACTGACTGGGGGTGAGAGTTGGGATGACTGACTGGGGGTGAGAGTTGGGATGACTGACTGGGGGTGAGAGTTGGGATGACTGACTGGGGGTGAGAGTTGGGATGACTGACTGGGGGTGAGAGTTGGGATGACTGACTGGGGGTGAGAGTTGGGATGACTGACTGGGGGTGAGAGTTGGGATGACTGACTGGGGGTGAGAGTTGGGATGACTGACTGGGGGTGAGAGTTGGGATGACTGACTGGGGGTGAGAGTTGGGATGACTGACTGGGGGTGAGAGTTGGGATGACTGACTGGGGGTGAGAGTTGGGATGACTGACTGGGGGTGAGAGTTGGGATGACTGACTGGGGGTGAGAGTTGGGATGACTGACTGGGGGTGAGAGTTGGGATGACTGACTGGGGGTGAGAGTTGGGATGACTGACTGGGGGTGAGAGTTGGGATGACTGACTGGGGGTGAGAGTTGGGATGACTGACTGGGGGTGAGAGTTGGGATGACTGACTGGGGGTGAGAGTTGGGATGACTGACTGGCGGTGAGAGTTGGGATGACTGACTGGGGGTGAGAGTTGGGATGACTGACTGGGGGTGAGAGTTGGGATGACTGACTGGGGGTGAGAGTTGGGATGACTGACTGGGGGTGAGAGTTGGGATGACTGACTGGGGGTGAGAGTTGGGATGACTGACGGGGTGAGAGTTGGGATGACTGACTGGGGGTGAGAGTTGGGATGACTGACTGGGGGTGAGAGTTGGGATGACTGACTGGGGGTGAGAGTTGGGATGACTGACGGGGTGAGAGTTGGGATGACTGACTGGGGGTGAGAGTTGGGATGACTGACTGGGGGTGAGAGTTGGGATGACTGACTGGGGGTGAGAGTTGGGATGACTGACTGGGGGTGAGAGTTGGGATGACTGACTGGGGGTGAGAGTTGGGATGACTGACTGGGGGTGAGAGTTGGGATGACTGACTGGGGGTGAGAGTTGGGATGACTGACTGGGGGTGAGAGTTGGGATGACTGACTGGGGGTGAGAGTTGGGATGACTGACTGGGGGTGAGAGTTGGGATGACTGACTGGGGGTGAGAGTTGGGATGACTGACTGGGGGTGAGAGTTGGGATGACTGACTGGGGGTGAGAGTTGGGATGACTGACTGGGGGTGAGAGTTGGGATGACTGACTGGGGGTGAGAGTTGGGATGACTGACTGGGGGTGAGAGTTGGGATGACTGACTGGGGGTGAGAGTTGGGATGACTGACTGGGGGTGAGAGTTGGGATGACTGACTGGGGGTGAGAGTTGGGATGACTGACTGGGGGTGAGAGTTGGGATGACTGACTGGGGGTGAGAGTTGGGATGACTGACTGGGGGTGAGAGTTGGGATGACTGACTGGGGGTGAGAGTTGGGATGACTGACTGGGGGTGAGAGTTGGGATGACTGACTGGGGGTGAGAGTTGGGATGACTGACTGGGGGTGAGAGTTGGGATGACTGACTGGGGGTGAGAGTTGGGATGACTGACTGGGGGTGAGAGTTGGGATGACTGACTGGGGGTGAGAGTTGGGATGACTGACTGGGGGTGAGAGTTGGGATGACTGACTGGGGGTGAGAGTTGGGATGACTGACTGGGGGTGAGAGTTGGGATGACTGACTGGGGGTGAGAGTTGGGATGACTGACTGGGGGTGAGAGTTGGGATGACTGACTGGGGGTGAGAGTTGGGATGACTGACTGGGGGTGAGAGTTGGGATGACTGACTGGGGGTGAGAGTTGGGATGACTGACTGGGGGTGAGAGTTGGGATGACTGACTGGGGGTGAGAGTTGGGATGACTGACTGGGGGTGAGAGTTGGGATGACTGACTGGGGGTGAGAGTTGGGATGACTGACTGGGGGTGAGAGTTGGGATGACTGACTGGGGGTGAGAGTTGGGATGACTGACTGGGGGTGAGAGTTGGGATGACTGACTGGGGGTGAGAGTTGGGAGGACTGGGGGTGAGAGTTGGGATGACTGGGGGTGAGAGTTGGGATGACTGGGGGTGAGAGTTGTGATGACTGGGGGTGAGAGTTGTGATGACTGGGGGTGAGAGTTGTGATGACTGGGGGTGAGAGTTGTGATGACTGGGGGTGAGAGTTGTGATGCCTGGGGGTGAGAGTTGTGATGACTAGGGGTGAGAGTTGTGATGCCTGGGGGTGAGAGTTGGGATGACTGACTGGGGGTGAGAGTTGGGATGACTGACTGGGGGTGAGAGTTGGGATGACTGACTGGGGGTGAGAGTTGGGAAAACTGATTGGAGATGAGAGTTGGGATAACTGATTGGAGATGAGAGTTGGGATAACTGATTGGAGATGAGAGTTGGGTGCACCATTACGATCCCAAGAGGAAAAGAAAGATCACCAGTCCCAAGTTGGCTCCGTCATATTTTCCCCAAAGTTGAGGAAATTTTTCATGGAGAACATTATTCTTCCGACGATGACGTCAAAGTCGCTGTTAAGAGCTGGTTAAGTCAACAGTTAAATCCATGTTGATCAATGTTAAGAAAGCGCAGCAACGTTTGTTTTTTTAGACGCCTTAAGAGTTTCAGTGTTGATTATTCATTGTTGGTTAACTTATAATTATATCGGGCAGTGGTGAACGTGTGGTATGGTTATGCTGTGGTGAACGTGTGGTATGGTAATGCTGTGGTGAACGTGGGGTATGGTAATGCTATGGTGAACGTGTGGTATGGTAATGCTATGGTGAACGTGTGGTATGGTTATGCTGTGGTGAACGTGTGGTATGGTAATGCTATGGTGAACGTGTGGTATGGTAATGCTATGGTGAACGTGGGGTATGGTTATGCTATGGTGAACGTGGGGTATGGTTATGCTATGGTGAACGTGTGGTATGGTAATGCTATGGTGAACGTGTGGTATGGTAATGCTATGGTGAACGTGGGGTATGGTTATGCTATGGTGAACGTGGGGTATGGTTATGCTATGGTGAACGTGTGGTATGGTAATGCTATGGTGAACGTGTGGTATGGTTATGCTGTGGTGAACCTGTGGTATGGTAATGATATGGTGAACGTGTGGTATGGTAATGCTATGGTGAACGTGTGGTATGGTAATGCTATGGTGAACGTGTGGTATGGTAATGATATGGTGAACGTGTGGTATGGTAATGCTATGGTGAACGTGTGGTATGGTAATGCTATGGTGAACGTGTGGTATGGTAATGATATGGTGAACGTGTGGTATGGTAATGCTATGGTGAACGTGTGGTATGGTAATGCTATGGTGAACGTGTGGTATGGTAATGCTATGGTGAACCTGTGGTATCGTAATGCTATGGTAAACGTGTGGTATGGTAATGCTATGGTGAACGTGTGGTATGGTAATGCTATGGTGAACGTGTGGTATGGTAATGCTATGGTGAACATGTGGTATGGTAATGCTATGGTGAACGTGTGGTATGGTAATGCTATGGTAAACGTGTGGTATCGTAATGCTATGGTAAACGTGTGGTATGGTAATGTTATGGTGAACGTGTGGTTTCATAATGCTATGGTGAATGTGTGGTATGGTAATGATATGGTGAACGTGTGGTCTGGTAATGCTATGGTGAACGTGTGGTCTGGTAATGCTATGGTGAACGTGTGGTCTGGTAATGCTATGGTGAACGTGTGGTATGGTTATGCTATGGTGAACCTGTGGTATCGTAATGCTATGGTAAACGTGTGGTATGGTAATGTTATGGTGAACGTGTGGTTTCATAATGCTATGGTGAATGTGTGGTATGGTAATGATATGGTGAACGTGTGGTATGGTAATGCTATGGTGAACGTGTGGTATGTTAATGATATGGTGAACGTGTGGTATCGTAATGCTATGGTGAACGTGTGGTATCGTAATGCTATGGTGAACGTGTGGTATGGTAATGCTATGGTGAACGTGTGGTATCGTATTGCCATGGTGAACGTGTGGTATGGTAATGCTATGGTGAACGTGTGGTATGGTAATGCTATGGTGAACGTGTGGTATCGTAATGCTATGGTGAACGTGTGGTATGGTAATACTATGGTGAACGTGTGGTATCGTAATGCTATGGTGAACGTGTGGTATGGTAATGCTATGGTGAACGTGTGGTATCGTAATGCTATGGTGAACGTGTGGTATGGTAATGCTATGGTGAACGTGTGGTATGGTTATGATATGGTGAACGTGTGGTATGGTAATGCTATGGTGAACGTGTGGTATGGTTATGATATGGTGAACGTGTGGTATCGTAATGCTATGGTAAACGTGTGGTATGGTAATGCTATGGTGAACGTGTGGTATCGTAATGCTATGGTGAACGTGTGGTATGGTTATGATATGGTGAACGTGTGGTATGGTAATGCTATGGTGAACGTGTGGTATCGTAATGCTATGGTGAACGTGTGGTATGGTTATGATATGGTGAACGTGTGGTATGGTAATGATATGGTGAACGTGTGGTATATGGTAATGATATGGTGAACGTGTGGTATATGGTAATGCTATGGTGAACGTGTGGTATCGTAATGCTATGGTGAACGTGTGGTATGGTTATGATATGGTGAACATGTGGTATGGTAATGCTATGGTGAACGTGTGGTATCGTAATGATATGGTGAACGTGTGGTATGGTAATGATATGGTGAACGTGTGGTATCGTAATGCTATGGTGAACGTGTGGTATGGTTATGATATGGTGAACGTGTGGTATGGTAATGCTATGGTGAATGTGTGGTATATGGTAATGATATGGTAAACGATCACTGTGTGGTATATGGTAATGATATGGTAAACGATCACTGTGTGGTATATGGTAATGATATGGTAAACGATCCGGACTGCACAGCAGATAGTTGGTGCTGGTCCCTCCTGAATGTGCAGTCTTTGTGTAACATTCGGGTATTTACCACACTAACATAGTCGGTAATTATCGAGGTGTTCATATCATTCTGGACAAATATTACTCACAAATCTCCTTTTGAGTTTCCTCCTCCTGGGAAGCGTGAGGTCCAAGATGGACACAGCTCCACTGGGACCCGGGATCCGCTCCAAACGTTTCCTCAGTAGTTTTCATCCAAAGGCAGTTCGTGTGATGAATGAAAAACGAATGAATGATTTTACTTAGACTTACATTTATTTTTGTTTAATAGCTTCAGTTGAGAAGCTTTTTATGCCTCCACCGACGAAGTTACCGGAGCCATTATGTTTTCAGGTTGTCCGTCCGTCCGTGATAGGTTTTCGTTGCCACAATAACTTGAGAACGGCCTAATAGTAGGGGAGCTCCCAATAGAGTTCGTGACCATTTTCCCGTGATCAAGGTTTGAAGGTTGATTTTGAAAGATAAAAATATATATAAAAAAATAAGCTTGGGTATCTTTTTTTTAAATGCGGGCTAACTCGGCCAGAGGACAAAATTCAAGATGTCCGCCAAAACCGCGAAATCGGGCATATTTCCGCCTACGTGAATGCTACATATACATATTGGGTGTCCATATGTGGGTTTTTCTGGGCCCAGATCTTGCATCTTACATCAGTCAAGTGATATTGTGACTTAAAATGATATTAAATGATTAATGTTGACCAAAATCCAAGATGGCCGCTGCAAAAAACCATGTATTGTATATGTTCATAATTGTGCATACCATAGATTCATCGCTGGCGTCTAAATACAGTTTTACATGACTAGTGTTTTCATTTATAACCTTACTGTTACTATGAATGACTTTTTGAGCAGGTAACGAGCCAAGATGGCTGCCTCTCGCCCGTTAGACAAGCAGTTATGGCTACTGTACATTGTATCTATTGCAACGTCTTTTATTTGACACAATGTTCAAGGTTTTCATTTGCAATCAGTAAGAAAGAATTTATCTTTCTCTATTTTGTTTTATTATATTTACAGTGACATGACATTACATTTACAAGCAGTGATACACATTGCACAAGTAGCATATACGGTAGGGTTGAAAATGACAATAGTTGTTATAACAGTTTGTTTGTGTTGGATAGATTGAAATTGTTATTCACTGTCCGAATCGTCCGTCTCGGACCCAGACTCGACTGGATCATCCATAGTTGGGCTGCTTTCCAAAGCCTGAGTTAGTTTTTCTGGGAGTGCTGGGTGAATGTACCTCAATGGAAGACACATGCCTTCCTCGAGATGCCAGCCATGAGATAAAGGAGACGGTGGCGCATCAGGTTTTTCATAGTTGAGCAACACGTAGGTTTGATAGTTCACTCTCTTGACTTTCAAATCGTGGGATTCTTTGTCTGGTGGAAGCCGCAGTATTGATTTCCTTTTCATTTGTCGCCACTTCCTGGCCCGAGCATCACACAGAGTGGTACTTTGTTTGTCCTTGTATATGTACCGTATGGTGTACAGCATCATATGATCAAGCACCTGCTGAGGGACCGGTAGGTGTTTCCCTACTTCACTGAGGAACGCTCTAGCTTCAGGTGAAGTGGATGATATGTCGAAGATGGTTTTCTTCCCATGTCCAAAGAATGCTGCTGTTGTGTCTGAGCCGCTGTGGACGTGAAGAGGAACTATGATATCTGCTATTTCCTTCGGGCAGAAAGCTGTACAATCTATGAACTGCTTTTTGTACTTCATTGCGAGCACCCCTTCAGTTCTATGAGCAACATACGATGCCAATACAAGCACGTCCGTATCTTCTGCGTCGATGATAACAGGTGTTTCTATTCCAGCTTTACGTATTTGTGAGTAGATGAAGAACATGCATGTGTCTGCTTCTAACTGTTCACACTGGAAGTCTGTAACAGGCAAACCTGTCGATAGATTGACACATGTGGGCCCAACGCAGTAGACAAATTCAGTGTTAGAATAGTTTCGGTACAACACGCTGAACTCGTTTCTGAGAAAGATCTGTAGGTGCTGCTTGTTTGTTGCATTGTGGAAGAAGTCTTGAAATCCTTTGGCAGATGGGAATTTGTCCGACTGCTTGAAAAATACATTCTTGGAGCCATCTGAAAATCCAGAAGTGCTTTTTCGAAGCTTGCGTTCGCTATCCTTGACGGTCAGGGAAACATCATATCTGTCATTGACAAACACAACTTGTGATGCATATTTATGTCTGCTCATAATGACGGCGAACACCTTCGATGCGTAGTCTCCCCAGGTGTAGGAAATTCCATCAGCCTTTTCCCTGTCTTCTACCGATGGCGTAGACAAACGCCATATAAATCCCATGTCCAGGATCGCCGTGTACTTGTCTGGTGTTGGTTCCAACGCATGTAGCTTGAATTTTTCTACCAACTTAGATTTTTGCACTTTTTTCATGGTGCCGTTGATATTGAATATTGGCAGACATTCATCTGTGACTCGGTACGACATTATCTCTGACAAGGTGAAATTTTCGGTGTCATTTTCAGCAAGTGAGACAACTGCTGCCATCGCTCTGTTCTCCATTGCGTCTGACTTCATGATGCGCTCGCCAGTCTTGACTGAAGGTGGGTTGCTGAAGTTCCGTCTCAAATTCCTGTGAATGGTTGCATGGAAAGGTTTGTTGCTGCTGAACATTCTGTCTTCACAGAATGCCTTCAAGCATTTCTCGCCATCGGTGTGGACCGATTCAAAATCTTGAATGAGGTCATCAGAAGCTACCATTCCAGACTGTAGTGACTTCAAGACCTTGTTTTCTTCATTGAAAGGGTCACAGCCGAATTCAGTGATGCAGTTGTTAATATCTTGTACAGCTTGTTCGTCTTCCTTCATGCGAGTGGGAGCATTTTCACTGTGATGTCGTTTTGATTCTGATGTGCTGGCAAGATCATGCAGTGAGGATCGGACTCTATTAACATTGTTAGCATTTCGGGAATGTGACAGCAGCATCTTTTCGTTCTTCAAAATTTTGAGCCAGCCAGCTTTCATCTTTGAACCCTTGTTCATTGTCATCTCGATCCAGAGATCCAATGGCAAACATGAGTAAGGCTTTCCCGACATGGATTGAGCAAATAAGCCATCTCGCATGTATTGTGCTACATCCTCTGGGAGGGATTCCATTTCCAGCCAATACTCAACCAACCACCGTCCATATTTATCGTTGTCATAAATCTGGATCCATGGTAGCATTAAACGTAATGTCGACTTGAATTGTTCCCAGTTCTGGATTCTCAACGCATGCAGATTCATCATCAATATTTCAGTCATCTCCATAAATGTGATCCAGTACTTTGCCATTGAACCACCGGACTCCTCAATTCTATTGAACTCATCTGCCACCAATGAAATAACCTCTTGGTTGGCTTCCAGAAGTGCATAACATTCCTGCCGTTCTTCTGCTGTTGAGGAAGGATTCCGCAGGACAGTCAAGTGAGCTTCAAGTTCATCTGAGATGCTTCCCCCATTCTGTAGTGACTGTTGTATGATTCTTCTCAGCAGAGTTTCATACATCAATCGGAGACATCGTATGCTCCTCTTGTAGTGTTTGCCCCGTAATGCCTGGTCCACAGACCCTTCTGCAATAACATCTGCCGCAACGAGGATGTCAGACAAGCCAGACCCGTGAAAACGCTTATTCATGGCAGAAATGTAAGACGTGAATATGAAATGGGCCCATAGAAGGCAACACGACACTGAATTTATCAGGGTGTTCGTATCTCATTTGCACTATCAAGGCATACACTGGTTGATCTCCTACCAACTGGATGAAGGGCATGTTCTTTTTGCCTGCTGCATCAACCATCCGGCACATTATTTCGTGCACTACAGATTTTCCAGGAGGATTTGGAAAAGTCAAGAAGTAATACGGCTTGCTTTTGACAACATGCGGCTGAACTGTTGACTGGAAACCTGCAAATCCCCCAACTGTTTGACTGCATGGTGCAGGTGGTGTATGAGTCTCATCTAGACGTGCCATGGCATGAATGAGTCCTCGCTGCCTCTGGACTTTAGTATCTGAAGGAGTAATGTCAACACCTGTTCGCATACTTGGAGCTCCACGCTGGACAGTCTTGTAAGGATGGACTTTATGCTGATCGATGCAAAGATGCTTCATTTCTTTAGACTTGGGAATTGTTAATTCTGGGGCCGATTCCTCTGGAGCATGAACCAAATCAAGTGGCTGGACAAACATAACATTTGTACGGTGTGAAGTGTTCGCGCCAGTTAGCGTGTCCTCAGAAAAGTCATCATTGTCCATTACTGCTGTCCCTGGCATACCCAGTGCAAGCTCCTCTGGACATGCTTTGTTCTGCTCAATATCGTACTTGGCCCAAGCATCATAGAGATGTAGCACGTCTTTGTAGCTGATCCCAATTGAGAATTTTTTCAATAACTCGACAAGTTCCCGGCTTCTGGTTAGTCCGTGTATCATAACAGACAACCTTGTTCCAAATGAAGTTCGTTTGCCTGTCATATATGAAGAGAGCAAGGCAGTCAAAGCGATAACTGCAGAGTCGTCATCCTCCATATCAAGGTCACGCTGAGGTTTTGAAGACTTTAGACGGGAAATGAGCTGTTTCAGTAGGCTGCTTGTTTCGTCCTCATTGAGTAAATCGTCAATGTGAGGTGGCCAGATCATTGGCGATACTTTTGCTGCTTCAGCTCTAATTCGTTGCGCTACAATTGAGACGAGTTGGTCATCAGTTGCACCTAGGCAATTTACAGCAGCTTCTATGTATGTTCCACCAGCTGACGTGTCAAAAACCATTGAGCTCTTGTTTTTTGTAACTCTTTCGTGGAAACCAATTTGGTCGCTGAATTCCGTTTGGAGCATAGATTTTATTGTGCTAGACTTCACAGTGTTCACAGTCATGCCAAAGTTCACCAGCATTTGCGTGTAGTCTTGTAGAAGGCTCTGTAGTGTTCGGAGTTCATGTCTTTCAAAAATTACAGTGCGCACATGTTTGAAAAACATTTGACGTACTTCTGCCAGTCGTACATTGTGCATGTGCAAATGTTGATCATTATAATCATGGACTTTGATGTATTTCGTCCAACATGACCGATGGTAGCGGATCTCTGTGGCAAATGGATCTGACGTGGAATCAATCAGTGTCAAAATGCGATCCCGCATATTCTCGTCGTCCAGATGGACTGTGTGACCTTTGAAGACATGCCATGCATCCATTTGTTGCATGATGTGCCCTTGTCCCGTCCAGGGTGTTTCAGGTCTTCTCCCTTCATACACCAAATACACAAATGTTTGTCTTGTATAATACCGGTTTGTGATCGTGATTGTCTCTGAGCGCAAGATGGTCCAGGTGCTTCGTCAGCTACATCATCGCTGCGAGAGATTTCTGTTTCAAAACATTTCTTTTGTCGCTTTAGTGCCTGCTCCAATTTATAGTTACTGGCCAGTTGAACTTTACACAGTTTGTGGAAATATATTCCAGCTGGTCCATTGTGCCATGGCACTGCATCAAAGACTTGACCGTATTTGTCCAATCCTCTCCATCGTTCTGCTTGTTGTTGGAGATGCTGCCAGGCTTCTGGGCTTAAGCTACTCTTTTCCTCATCACAATGCTTATGACAGAGGATACACTCACTGGAGCTTGATAGTCCTGGAGGCTGGTCCTCATCTTCACTCTTTCTCTTCTTTCCTTGAATGGGTGGTGTCGCCATGGTATACTCTGCAATGAAAAATAAAACCTATTACTTACTGTACATACCGTACATCAGACAGCATGATATGAATGATGTTAATACTTAACTGAACTTAAATATTGAACAGGACAGATCTTTATCTCTTAAAGAAAGGGACTTAACTAATATTTTAACTATTATTAGTTGAATATACTTAACTGTAATGCCTTGATCCATTGTCCACCCTGGTACTCCCTGGAAATTAATACTAACAACTACCTGTGAACAAATACCTGTGAAACTTAATCAAACCATCTTGTAGATAAGGCAGCAATCTTGGTTCGTTACCTGCTCAAAAAGTCATTCATAGTAACAATAAGGTTATAAATGAAAACACTAGTCATGTAAAACTGTATTTAGACGCCAGCGATGAATCTATGGTATGCACAATTATGAACATATACAATACATGGTTTTTTGCAGCGGCCATCTTGGATTTTGGTCAACATTAATCATTTAATATCATTTTAAGTCACAATATCACTTGACTGATGTAAGATGCAAGATCTGGGCCCAGAAAAACCCACATATGGACACCCAATATGTATATGTAGCATTCACGTAGGCGGAAATATGCCCGATTTCGCGGTTTTGGCGGACATCTTGGATTTTGTCCTCTGGCCGAGTTAGCCCGCATTTTAAAAAAAGATACCCAAGCTTATTTTTTTATATATATTTTTATCTTTCAAAATCAACCTTCAAACCTTGATCACGGGAAAATGGTCACGAACTCTATTGGGAGCTCCCCTACTATAAGGGATGTTAGTCAAACTTGATGCAGGTGTGTATAATGAGGTAAACATGAACCGATTAGATTTTGGGGTCACGAGGTCAAAGGGCAAAGGTCATGTTAGGTAAAAATCCTGTTACCGCGATAACTTGTGAAGCAGTGATGAGATTCTGACCATATTTGGTACCGTTATGTAGAATGAGGTAAAGATGAACTGATCAGATTTTGGGGTCACGAGGTCAAAGGGCAAAGGTCATGTTAGGTAAAAATCCTGTTACCGCGATAACTTGTGAACCAGTGATGAGATTCTTACCATATTTGGTACCGTTATGTAGAATGACGTAAAGATGAACTGATTAGATTTTGGGGTCACGAAATCAAAGGGCAAAGGTCATGTTAGGTAAAAATCCTGTTACCACGATAACATTATGAGGTTTTCACAAAACTACGCGAAAGTTGGTAGAAGCATGTGGACCGTAGTGAATATCTTGATAAATAAATATACTCTAAGGTAGAATAAAGATTGATGTTCATATCTGTCTGTTTCATTGACATATGTTTACCTGCTTTGGAGAAAAAAAATAGGAGGGATTACTTGTTCAACGCGTCCTCGTAGATAGATGTAAACGATCGCAATACGTGATCATATAGGAATAATACTCATGGTCACATTTGCTGGGATGTATAGTGATTCCCAAGAAGTGGAGCACAGTACATGTGGATAATTAAATAACCTACAGGGTATCCACAAAGTCTTAACGTCTTAGGAAATTATTTAATTTATCTCATGTGATTATTTTTTTTAATGTTCGATTTATTTATTTATTTTCAGATTTTATAACTTTATTCCATATTATTTTATTAACTTTATTCAAAATTAATACTGTTGAGATTGGTGGGACACATTTCGAACAACTGATGAAGCCAACCTTACAAATAAATGTTTTGCCCATGATGCGCGACTTTGTGGACGTACACCCTGTACATCATTAATACTGATACAAACGCACCGTTACCTGACTGCATTTCTCAATCTTCAGCTTTCCGATTTTTTTTAAATGTGCGAGAGGTAGTTTGAGTGAAGATGTGTGGCCTAAGTTGGGAAAAAAAAACAAACAAAAAAACAACAGAAAAGCAAATCACGTTGGTTTTCTATATCAGACGAGAGACCTGAACCTGTCCCGCATCCGATATTCCCTCTAACGTGCCGATAAAACACACCTGGGGTTTTTATGTTTGACAATCATACAGATCATAGCAAAGGTAACTTTCCGTACCATCCTTGTTGAGTAATAGTTCTTCAATAAGCTTCTTGTGTTCAAACTTTTCAACCATCATGGGGCTAATATATCCAATGAAAAACCATTCCATAGATTGTCCATCCCAAATGACAAACTCATGACCTCTGATTAATAAAAATAAAATCCATAATATTCACACGAGTCGACGAGTCCAGTTACAATATTCGACCATCACGCGTGAAGCCGAGTACAGTACTATGGATGGTGCTTCGCGGCTATGGTAACCTCAGGTGTGCACAAGGCTATCGGTAACATAAAATGCTAACAAATCCTGTTTGAACAAATTTCATTGTCGACTCCAAGCAAATAACAAATTGAGGAATCAAATTGTCACCTTCACTATCTTCACTTCACAAATGGGGTTCACACGTTTCCGTTGTGTCTGTGAATAATACATGGCACAACCTCACCCACCAGCACTTTCTCCCAAATGTTTCCCTAATGAAACAATGCACTTTGCTCCATGGGTAAGAGGCACAGGTGAGTAAAGTTCCAAAATTTTTTTGAAAGGTGCCAGAAATGTATGTGTATTTGGGGTAGGAGGTTCAGGAGGCGGCGAGGGACAACAAGTTGGACGTTTCTGGTGGAAGTGATGCAAGCGCTCGCTGGAAGTCTGCAGGGTAACGTTGAACCGCATCCCGCACCACGCTCAGGACCACATCCTTCACAGCTGGCTCACACAACCACACATTTTCATGGACAAAACTTCGAGTAATGCACAGCAACACTACAGAATCAGTTGTGGCTTCAAATTACAAGAAAAATAAACAAACAGGACTTGGTAACCTACATAATAATGTGAGAGACTAGCAGATTCCCATGGGAACATCCACATTAGGGTGGTTCTTAGCTACATAAGGCAAAAAAAAAAAATTGAATTGTTTTACTCCTAACCTTTAATTCTTTTGGTATTGAGGTAAAACTTCTGCCTGCGAAATATTTTTTGAATACATCAAGTTTTAGGGGTTGCACAGTGATTCATGGTTGCCAGCAACTCAATGTTTGTGCCCAATTTCCTGCAACCGGGAAACCTCTTGTGATGTTCTGTCACAACTTGAAGCAGATACTGGGTTTGCTGTTCATCCCTCGTCAGGAGACGATTGTACTCTTCAATGAGATAAACTGCATACACCAGAGTACAGCTGGACTGTATTCAATTAACTTTAAAACAACTTGAAAATGTGCAGTACATAGCAAGGTCATAGGTCAACTGTGATGGGCAAAATCACAGGTAAAGCAGTGGAGAATAAATAATCAACTTCAAACATTTATGCGAGTCAAATATGTGAAATTACAAACTCCATGTGCAACCCATAAATTTACTCCAAATGGCTTAAAATTTCATCACAAGGGATTTTTCATACATACAATTTTTTTAAAGTGTTAGGAGCATGACTTCCCTAACTTTCATTTGGAAGAACCATCCTAATCTACATTATACAAAATGTGGCTTCAAGTCCTCAACTGCCCCCTCCCATCCCCTCACAAACCCAAAGGCATCAACTCCCCCTTGCCCCCCCCCTTGCTATCCCATCCCTTCACAAACCCCAAGTCATCAACCCCCTCCACCCAAAATCATCTGTCCTATTTTTGATGCCCCCTCCTCTTCCCAACCCCAAATCTCTGCCCTTCCCTCTGCCCCCTCATTCCTATCATAAAAACAAAATGGTATTCCCACAATGATCATGACGTATTTCTTCATTACCTCATTAAAACAGCGGGATATTTAATGCTTTCCCCTCTCCTATCATACCATCACCGACTTCGCAGAAACCGTGATTGAAACAAAAACAACATGGCTCCGACATGTAAGGGCCCGTCACGGTCACCCGCCAACTTACAATCCCACAAGATAGACGGAAACCCTGTGGAATTGAAACTCTCAAGTGACCATGAGCAGCCTAATTGTGCCAATAAACGACCATACACCAATTCTTCTTCTTCTTTATGCATATATACACACATCGTTAAAAGTAAATAATGGTGCATGTGCCATTTCACAATCTCGCGAGATTCCCGAAACACCTCGGGGCAACGAGCTTTATAATGACATGGGTTGTATTGTTCCTGGTCGAGTCATTTAAGAGAAAATATACGGAAATAATAGCAAGGTCCTACGGAACCTCCGCTGTAAAAGCCTTTCCTCAAGAGAATGCCACATAGTTGGGCAGTGTATAGGCAGCGGACTGCTGCCTCGAACACTCCTGAAAATAAAAAATTAAGCTGCATTTGAAGCAAAAGCATGCCCACTACCTATATGCAGATATTAAACATCCTGGTTATATAGCTCGGATATATTCCAATTACACTGGCATAGAGGCTGACACCAGAGACCTGAAGCCTAAGGCCTATAACTACTGTGGCCTTCATAAAGCCCGTGGTGCCCATCTGCTCCAACCTTTCAATAATTAATGAAACTTTTAACAGCCACTTTGGTCGTTTTACACTGAAGGGAAAACTCATAGAGGGAGGGAGTGGTAAGTCTTTGGCTTCGCATATCGCCAAAATGGCGGCGGGATGATATTCAGGTTACCAATGCGGGTGGAGTCAGGCCAGTTGTCCAACCAATGGGTGGAAAGGAGCGTTACACACGGACGGACAAGCGTATTATTATATAGGTTAATAAACTAAGGAGACGTTACATAGCAAGATGAAGATGTGCACTTGTCAAACAATTCCACATGAACCAATCCAAAGAGGTAAAGCCCACCACTTGGTTCTCACCTTCCTCCAATTGGTTTGTTGCAAGCACATGACCCAGCACAGCCAACATCTCCCCAAGGTGTTGCAGCACCTGGACCACCACAAATACAATTACTCTGTCCTCAAAATAAATACAAATATAAAAAACACCAAACTGCCTTTGAGAAATCCAGCAAAAGGTTTCACCAAACTTGTGGTTAGCGTGCACCCGGAAACTTTCAGCTTCCATCATTGCTTTTTGTAACGAAAGCCCTTCGTATGTGAGAGCCTACAAGGTATTGATGGATGAAGGGGTGATGTTCATCCTGTACCTGTGGGTGCTGACCCTGGTACAGATGTGCAATGCATCGAAATACTGTAGCGTTCTCCTCGAGGTCCTCTTTCAGAGGGAGGTTACGAAGCAGCACTGGAAACACCTACAGACAAACACATCTTGTGGTTTTACAAACTGTTTACAATGATTTTGTATTGTAACTACAAGCAAGCTCTGTTATAACAAAAGCATTTTGGTGGAACTTAAGCGTTTAACTTTTTTTTATCTTTAAACTTCATCAACCTAAGATCATGACCAAAACTCTCCTGGCCTTTGTGTCGTCTGGGAGAAAAACCCGGAAAGGCCGAGCACAATCATAACGTCACAAAGACTACAGCCATCACCTGTTCCAGAGGTACAGAGCTGGTTCTGCTCAAGATCATACGTGCAACTGCACCACAGATGTTGTCGATCACTTTCTGGTGCTTCTCCTCGCTCAGTACAGTGGATAACAAGCCGAGGATGGGCGCGTAATGTCTGATTGAGGATCGTTAGGTTAAGGTTTTAGAACCAGATTGTCAAATTCAGATAATGTCAAAGTCCATAATTCACATAAACCTCGCTCTGAGGCAACGAGAAGCAAAAAGATACGGTGATAATTCTTCCGCAGCTGCTTCGGCTAGGACGCCGAGGCCAAAGACGGCGTTCTGCCGAACCTCAGGATCCGGATCGCGGGTGCACGTGGAGAACGGGGCCAGAAGGTGCTGCGCAAGTGGGCCTAATGGTGCACCTAGCACCTTCACGGTCTCGGCGAGGACACCCACCCCAAACGAGCGTTCTGCGATTGTGCACCGAGGAGACTGGCGGCACCGTGGGTTCGGTCAGTTACACACGTGTAATAATTCTCATTTCATTTGACATGCAAACCTCCAAAGACGATCATTCATTTGGTGTCATTGTGCAAAATACCAGGATTCACAAAATTGAAATGATTCTGCTTTCAAACACCGTCAAGCACAACATCTGATAAATCGTTGAAAGATTTCCCTTTACATACTTGTAGTTGTGGAAAATACAAATCCTACCATCATTTCAAGCAATTTCTGTTGGGGATTCCTCATCTTATCAATAGGGATGGTTTTGGTTTTGGTTTTGACGTGTATAGGATGGTTTTGACGGAGTTCATGGGGGTTACGGATATGGTGTGAGAAATGGAGAAGGTGAAAGGATTTTGGAGTTTGCTGATGGAGCTGATTTGTTGATTTGTAATACTCAGTTCCAGAAAGAGGATAATAAGCTTGTTACATACACGTCAGGTGGGTCGACGACAACCGTTGACTACCTGATGGTGCGTAGGCGAGATAGGGGGCACCTCCGAGACACAAAGGTAATCCCGGGGGAGGAGGCTGTTTCACAGCACCACTTGGTTGTCTGCGACGTAAGGGTGAAAAGTGCGAGGAGAGCTCGGCGGGTGAAGTACCAACCGAGAATGAAGGTGTGGAGGTTGAAAGAGGTGACAGTAAGGGAGGCATTAAAAGAGAGGCTGAGTAGGGTCGAGGATGATGTGGTTGAGCTTGAAAGTGGTTGGATGTCAATGAAAGCTAGTCTGTTGGGAGCCGTTGGTGAGGTATGTGGATGGACAAAAGGACCACCGAGGCACTCGGAAACATGGTGGTGGGATGATGAAGTTGGAAAGAGGATTGACGAGAAGAGGAAGAAGTTCAAGGAGTGGCAGAAGGCGAAGGGTACGGGCGCAGAAACAGCAGAGCATGAAAGTTATAAGGCAGCCAGGAAGGCTGCAAAGAAAGAGGTAGCAAAGGCGCAGGAGGCATGTAGGAAAATGTTCGGAGAACGCTTGGATTCGGAAGAGGGTCAGAGAGCGGTATTCAGGCTTGCAAAGCAGATAGCGAAAGAGAGGTGTGATGTGATGGGGGTGAGCTGCTTGAAGGATGAAGTGGGACAAATCGTTGTCGACCCAGATGGAATTAAAGGAAGATGGAAAAGATATATGGAAATGCTGTTGAATACTGAGAATGAATGGGATGGCAACATAGAGAGTAATCCAGTTTTAGGACCGGCAGAGAAGATAACTGAGAAGGAAGTTGAGGAAGCGATAAAAGCAATGAAGGGTAGAAAAGCGGGAGGGCCGACGGGAGTTGTGGGAGATATGTTGAAGGCAGCAGGAAGTTGGGGTGTGAAGAGAATGACAGAGATCTGTAATCTGGTGGTGAAAGAAGGCCGCATTCCAGTGGATTGGGAACTGAGTACCCTCGTCCCTCTATACAAGGGGAAAGGTGACCCTCTGGAGTGTGGCTCGTACCGAGCGATAAAGTTATTGGAGCATGGAATGAAGGTATTGGAAAGGGTGTTGGAGAGGAGGATAAGGAAGAAAGTGAAGATCGACGAAATGCAGTTTGGATTTATGCCAGGAAGAGGAACGACAGACGCGCTTTTCATTGTGAGGCAGTTGCAGGAGAAGTACATGGAGAAGAGGAAGAAGTTGTTTCTTGGGTTTGTTGATCTGGAGAAAGCATTCGATCGGGTTCCACGCAAAGTATTGACATGGGCATTGAGGAAGTTAGGAGTGGAGGAATGGTTGATCAGAGTAGTGATGGCAATGTACAACAGAGCGCGCACAGCTGTAAGGACGAAGGACGGGAACAGTGGTGAGTTTGAGGTGAAGGTGGGAGTGCATCAGGGGTCGGTACTAAGTCCACTACTATTTGTAGCTGTGATGGAGGTGCTGGCTCAGAACGTAAAGGAGGGTTTACCGTGGGAGTTGTTGTATGCAGATGATCTGGTGTTGATTGCGGAAAGTATGGATGGACTGAAGGAAAAGATGAACACGTGGAAGGAATGTATGGAGACAAAAGGTCTGAAGGTGAATATCGGAAAGACGAAGGTGATGGCAAGTGGTAAAGCATGTGGTGAGGTGGAAAGAACTGGGAAGTGGCCCTGTGCTGTGTGTAGGAAGGGTGTCGGAGTGAACTCCATTCAGTGTACAATGTGCGCTGAGTGGGTTCATCAAAAATGTAGTGGTCTGAGAGGGTCATTAACCAGTGTGGCAGCTACATTCAAATGTAAGGTGTGCACAGAGGGAGCTGCAGATGGAGGAAATGTTGAGTTGGATCTTGGAGACGGTGTGAAGCTGGAAGGTGTGAAAACATTTTGCTACCTCGGAGACATGCTGAATGGAGAAGGTGGATCAGACTCGGCAACGGTTGCTCGAGTGAGATGTGCATGGAAGAAGTTTCGGGAATTGAGTGGCGTGCTGATGATGAGGGGAGTGTCGTTGAAGCTGAAGGGAAAGGTGTATGCTGCATGTGTGAGAAGTGTTATGATTTATGGGAGCGAGACATGGGTAATGAACGTAGAGCAGCAACGAAGGTTGGAAAGGGTGGAAATGCGAATGGTTCGACGGATGTGCGGAGTATCGTTGAGAGAGAGGAAGACAAATGATGAATTGCGAAAGATGATGGGAATAGAGCCTGTGATTGATGCTGTGAAGAGGAACAGGTTGAGATGGTTTGGTCATGTGTTGAGGAAGGATGAAAGTGACTGGTTGAGAAGAGTGATGGAAATGAATGTAGAAGGAAGTAGAAGACGGGGAAGACCGAGAAAGACTTGGCTAAAGATGGTGGAAGAAGAAATGCGGGCAAGGGGGTTAACAAGGAGAGATGCAGAAAACAGGGCAAAATGGAGAAGATTGTCATGGGGACCGCAAGGCTAACCCCCGCTCTAGCAGGGAAAATGGCCTTTAAAATGCATGTTGTTGTTGTTGTATTCCTCATCTTATCAATGACCGGACAAAATACTCAAGTCACAACCAATATCACATGTTTCATAGCCAATTGTGGATTCACAAAACATTACTGACGTCACATGTATTCTATTTTGTTGATAATGCGTTGGTCAATATTCTCCCGATGCATTGTGGTTTGTCCAAGCAGTGTCAATCTTTAGCACTGAAAATGCAGAAGCAAGGCGTGAATCGCATTGTGTATACCATCCGACTGAGTAGCCGGGGCGTGAGCGCAGTAAAGTGCGGGAGAAAAGCAGTCCCTCCGGCGGCTTTAGCCAGCAGTGGGATGGTATCACCGGCATATTCAGCGACCATCGCCTCGTATTCCGCCTGTAAGGTATACAGACATTACGTATTCCACTTTACGCAAAGCAAACTTGTCTACAGCCTGGATATTATCTGATATATAAATATCTTTCTAACCACTCACTCACTGATATAAACATTTCGTATTTTCCAGGTGGGGTAGAAAGCAGATATTTTGCACACTGATGCAACTCAAAGCCAATATCCCAGGGGAAAACATAATAATCACAGAACCGTCTAAATACTTCCATAAACCAAAATATCCATGAATAAAAACGGTGATAATTCTTCCGCAGCTGCTTCGGCTAGGACGCCGAGGCGTATGTTTGATATTTCGTATGCCAGTGCAGCCTCAGTCTGCGCACTGTGGTTCACATGATCCAAGACAATAGATGAAGAAATGAAGTGCTTTTCTTTTCTTTTTTACTTAAAAAAAATAGAGCCAAGGGTCGTGGAAGATCTAGAATACAGAACGGACCAGGAAGCAACATAAAAGGAACAACAAAAACAGAAGGGGAAATGCCAACAGCAGGGCAGAGGGAGAAAATAGACAGACAGCCAAACAAGGGATGCAGGCAATGATGAGGTAGGTAAGAACGCAAGGGATGAACAAGATGGACACGGAATAAAATTTTTGGAAGGGGTGGTTTATCAGGTGCATAAAAGACCATGGTTTTGGATGAGGGATGATTTCAGATGGTGGTAAACAGCTTTGTTGAAGACCTGGAGGGAAGAAAGACATTGAAGAGAATGTGGAATTTGGTTGCACAGGTGGGAAAAAGAGGAACAGATGAGTGGAGGTGAGCAGTGGTTCTGGATTTTGGGAGTTTCATTAGGAGGGAGCGTCCACTCCTGCAGATACCTGGGGGAAGGTGGAGGGAAGAGAGAGGGGGTGAAGCAGGGAGATGGCAGAGGGTGTAAGACCAGAAAGGGGGCGAAATAAGTCAGAGACCACCGACCTGTCGGTGATGGTGAAGTGATAGGCCCATAGAATCAGCTTCATCGCGGGAGTTTCAATGATCTTGAAGGCCTTGGTTTCCACGGCGGCAAACTGAGTAAGATGTGAGGAAGGGGGGCAGCTCAGAGAGGAGAGCAATACTTCATCAAGCTGTGGATGAAAGCCTTGTAGGTGGATAAGAGTTCAGGTGTGCCAAGAAAGGACTTTGCATGATGGAAGATGCCCAGTCTGGCTTTGGAGGCCAATTTTGAAATGTGGCTTGCCCAAGAGAGATCATGGTTGAGAGTGAGACCACAAGAGCTTGACTGACAAACTTTTCTTCAATATTGTTGTTGAGAAAGTAGATAGGAGGGTTTGCGGTACTTTTGGAGAGTAGCTCTGAGAGTTTGCAGTGCCGCCTAGTGAAACTACCTAAATCCCGAACCAATGCTCACCTCCACTCATTTGTTCCTCTTTTTTTCTCCCGTCTGTGGAATCAACCTCCACACTCTCTTCATTCTCATTCCTCCCTCCAGGTCTTCAAGACAGCTGTTCACCACCATCTCAAGTCATCCCCAATCCAAGACCTTGATCTTTTCTGCACCTGTTAAACCACCCCCACCCCTCCCAAACATTTTGCTTATGTATCCCTCTTATCCACCGCTTGCGTTCTCCCCTACCCTTCATCGTTATCCACATCCCTTGTTTGTCCGTCTCCGTCTATTTTCTCCCTCGGCCCTGCTGTTGGCGTTTCCCCTTTCTCTTTCTGATGTTCCTTTTGTTAGGTTCCTGATCCATTCTGTGTTCCAGCTCTTCCTTGAGCCTTGACGAAGTGTACAAGCAAAAAAAAAAATTTGATGCAAAATGTCCCAAAAAGGAAATCACAAGGGATGGAGTCTCACTCGTCTTGTCTCGTAAAGAATTCTCACTCGTACGTTTTATTTTATATCTTTAGTCCTATGAACCCTTTCCGGTCTCATGATAAGCTTATTATAACCGTCTCCATCTCGTATTAAATCTTGCATTCATCTGCTAATTCAGCAAGTGCTTCAAGCCCAATGTCCACCTTGATTTTGTAGAAAGACTTCTCTTTGCACTAACAGTTGCACTTGTACCAAAAACCCAAAATGGCGATGTTGTAAAGCTGGACAACAACAACATACGCACACTGGGTACAACATGGCGTACAATCACCAGCCCAAAATGTTTGATTTACTACTTACCTTTTCCTCATCTTCATCTGCATCCTCCAGGGGGACCGATTGACATGTCACCTGCAAAGGCGAATGCTTACTATGAACTTATTCGGGAGAGACTACGTAAACTCGTTTAATAACAACACATGAAAGCAGCGCCACTGGATGAGTCTCAAAATGTTATCCATGGATGGAAATCTTTACATCTATTACTAAAGGGAGATGCACAGGTGTGTGTGTGTGTGTGTGTGTGTGTGTGTGTGTGTGTGTGTGTGTGTGTGTGTGTGTGTGTGTGTGTGTGTCATGCTTCATTCTAAAGGGTTTGTACTGTCAGAATAATAAAAATGGTGCTGTTGGAAAGCTAATAATAATCAATTTACTTGGTTGGTAAGTTGCTGATACATTTACTTGGAACAAAAATTTGTTTCCGTTTAATCATAAAAATACTGATTTTAAAAGCCCGTCTTTCCAGAATGGATTTGGATATTTAACGTCACGGTTCCAACGGTAAGACTGCAGGAACCGTTTAGAATAAAGTATGACGGACAAGGAAGGAAGGAGCACACAACATTCTATAAGGTATCGTGATACCTCTCTAAGCAATAGAAAATATATAAATATACAAGTACCAATAGAAGGAGCACACAAACAACAACATCCATGACAGCAACAACAACTCCGTGTTATAACGAAAATAAAATATTTATTTATTTATCATGTTTCACTTTATTTTACATCCTCATTTAGACACACAGATAGACACAATACGTTTGTGAAGGACATGTGGTCTTTGATGAAACCTGGCATGCGTCGGATCACAAATGTCTGGTAATTGCGTTTTTGAGAGGGGGGAAGATGATGTCTATAGGGGTGGATGATATATACAGGGTGGTCCAGAAACCCCGGGCACATTTTGAAGAACGATACCTGCAACAAACAACTTCGTCTATTAATTGTTCTTTGGTGCAAAACAAAACATGATTACTCGTTAAACAGTCTAGTCAGTCTAATATACATGAAACAGATCAGTTCAGATGTTCAAACTGCTTTCCTTCATTGTCTGCACAGCTGTATCTGTGACAAAACACTGACACGCAGTTCTGCATGTTTCAGTCGTGAAGGCAGCAGTCTCATTACGGATGAATTGTTTCAAGTCTCCAAGGGTCGCAGGATTCCTCGCATACACTTTGTGTTTGAGGAAACCCCGAAGGAAGAAATCACAGGGTGGTGTCATATCACAAGACCACGGTGGCCATTCAACCAGACCACGGCCAATCCATTTGTCTGTAAAGTTCAAATCGAGGGCGTGGCGTACACTGGCAGCATATTGAGCAGGTGCACCATCATGCATGAACCACATTTGGCCATCACCGAGTGGAAATACATGCTGCTCCAACATTAGAAGGTAATTTGCAGCATTCACACTTTCTTCAAAAAATATTGGTCTAACAATGCCTCCAGAAGAAGTACCTGCCCAGACGGCTTCATACTGGACGTTGTGCTCAACAATAAATCGTGGGTTGTCTACTGCCCATATCACGCTGTTATGACGATTCACAGAACCAGATAAAGTAAACTTGGATTCATCTGACCACAAGATCCTGTTCTGCAAATCATTGTCTATATCCATTAACCCAAGCAATGTCTCACATGTCTCAACGCACATGTCAAAATCATCCTCAGATAGTTGGTAAATTAATCTGGGTATGTATGGTTTCGCATTCAGATCTTTTAGTATTCTTCAAATCAATGATTGGCTTATGTTGGTGACGTTTGATAAACGACAAGTTGATAATGGTATGTTGCTGTCGAGTTGTTGTTGAATGACCGCTCTGCTTTCCTCAGTTCGAACAGTACGAGGCCTACCAGGTGATTGTTTTGGAAGAATGCTGCAGGTTTCATCAAACTGCTTGTTTATTCTGCCGATGGTTCTTCTGTCAATTGCGTCGCCGCCACATTCTTTGACAAGTTGTCTGTGAATTTCAGCCGAATTTCCAGATACAGAATACAAGCATACAGCGTGAATTTTCTGTCTCACGATATCCTCCGTCATATTAGGGTGTCTAATTCACAATGAACTGAACTAATGCAAAGACAAACGCGTGCAGCACAGTGAGCGAAGCACACCCCAATCCATATCACGTGATGCACCTCACCCTGTTGCGTATCACGTGATGCCCATGCGTGTTGAAGCGGTCACAACATTTACGAGTAATCATGTTTTGTTTTGCACCAAAGAACAATAATAAACTTTGTTGTTTGTTGCAGGTATCGTTTTCAAAATGTGCCCAGGGTTTCTGGACCACCCTTTTACATATATGTGTAAGAAAGCAACACGTAGCACACCATAGGCTTCTTCTTTAGTTATTTCATTAGTATGTGTTTCAGGTAAGGATCTGTTCCCAATAGTTGAATCTGCGTTGCATTAATCAAATAACCTAGGCCCTTTCAATTATCCCCAATCTCTCTCTCTCCTCAAAGTGCCAGTAGCACCTTCAATGGGGCTTGTCCTTCCCAATGCTGCCACATAATCTTATTGCCGTTGTCGCTGCCTTAGCGCTCACTCCAAACTCCAAACTGTTTCTGGTGTTTGTTCCCCCTCCATCCCCTCCCTCACCTCAAATGGCCACACGGCTGACTCCGCACGTGAAAAAGCTGAATGCCTCAACTCTGTGTTTGCCTCTAAATCTTGTGTCCCAAACCCATCCCTCTCTGTACCCACCGTACCCAGTCGTACCCAGCTGCTCCTGGACTCTGTGTCCTTCTCTCCTGACAAGGTGGAAAAGTTTCTGTCAACCCTCGACTCTGATTCTGCAACTGGACCTGACGGCATCAGCCCACGGGTCCTAAAATCATGTTCTTCCGCTCTTTCACTCCCTCTCTCTGTTCTCTTCACCCTCTCTTTTGCTCAAGGTCATTTTCCATCTGCTTGGAAATCTGCCAACATCACCGCTTTGCACAAAAAAGGTGCAAAAACAGATCCCAGCAACTACAGACCAATCAGCCTTCTCCCAATTATCAGCAAAGTCATGGAATCCATCATTGCTTCAGATATGAAATCTTTCCTCTTCTCCAATGGCTTGATCTCTGATCATCAATTTGGTTTCAGACCTGGACACTCCACTCTGGACATGCTGCTTCTGCTTTCTCAACAATGGATGGAGGTCCTCCATGCCAAACAGGAAATTAGAGCAGTCTCCCGTGACATATCACGTGCCTTCGATACGGTCTGGCACCCCGCTCTTCTCACCAAACTCTCCTCTTTTGGTATCCATGGAAATCTCCACGCATGGCTGGCGGACTTCCTCTCTAGTCGTAGTCAACGTGTGGCCCTGAATGGGTTTCTCTCATCTCCTCTTCCTGTTCAGGCTGGAGTTCCCCAAGGCAGTGTTCTGGGCCCTGTGCTTTTTCTGGTCTTCATCAATGATCTCTCTGACTCTCTTGAAAATCCTCTCTATCTCTTTGCTGACGACTCTACTCTCTGTCGCTCCATTCTTCATCCCTCAGATCGGCAGTCTGCAGCCTCCTCACTCTCTGCAGACCTTGACAAAATCACAGACTGGGCAAACAAGTGGAACATGTCTTTCAATCCTGAGAAATCTCACACTCTTACGATGTCTCTCCGAAAAGACCGACTGGACAACCCTCCCATCCACTTTCTGAATAATCCTCTCCAAGAAGTTCTGTCACTCAAGCTTTTGGGTCTCACTATCTGCCATGATCTTTCCTGGGAAAACCACATTTCAAATCTGGCCTCCAAAGCCAGTCGCCGACTGGGCATCCTCCGTCGTGCGAAGTCCTTCCTTGGCACACCTGAGCTCCTCACCACATACAAGGCTTTCATCCGCAGCTCAATGGAATACTGCTCTCCCCTCTGGGCTGGTGCTCCTGCCTCTCACCTAGCTCGCCTTCACGCTGTTGAAACCAAAGCATTCAGAATCATTGGAATCTCCCGCGATGAAGCTAACTCCAAGGGCCTCTCACTCACTCACCGCAGGCAGGTTGGTGGTCTTTCCGTCTTCTACCGACTCCTCTCTGGCCTTGCCCCCCCAGCTCTCTCTGGGCTCTGTCCCGCAAATATTCCTACAGGTCGCACAAGATCTGCCTGCAACCCTCTTATGGTTAAACTGCCAAAATCAAGACTCTCTGCTCACCTTCACTCCTCTTTTCTCCCGCCTCTGGAACAAACTCCCTCACTCTCTTCAATCCCACTCCACCCTCCAAGTCTTCAAAACAGCTGTTCACCACCATCTCTTATCTTCCCCCATCCAAAACCTTGATCTTCTCCCTCCCCCGCCCCTCCCTTCCCATGCCTCCTCCCCCCGGGCCCTCTCCCTTCCACACATCTCCCTGCTCTCGGATGTTGTGTTTGTGTGCTTCCCCTTCTCTCCCCATCTTGTCTTCCGCTCCCTCTTTTTGGGTATTTTGTTTGTCTGGTTGATTTGTTTGTGAAGTAAATGTTAGCTCTTTCACGAGCCTCGATTCAGTATACAAAAAAAACAAAAAAAACATGCGGTCAGCTCGAGGAAAGACAGGGCGGAGCCACGGGAGGAGGTGTGGCCTCGCCCACGGGCCGTCGAGGGTGGAGCCAGTGAGCCCTCGCTGACCAACCAGGGCTGAGGTGAGCTCGTTAATAGGCGTGGCTCGATGAAGCGCGGCTTGATTCTAAGCGGGTTATAAAAGCGCAAGCGCGAAGCCCTTTTACGCGGAGGAGAGAGATGCGCCAGGGAGAGAGAAGGAGTCAAATCTAAGAGAACTGCACGAGGGAAGCCCTTTGAAGAAGAACTGCGCAGAGGATCGCTTGGAACGATCGTTTGATACGAACTCCCGTTTGGTTTGAGAGCGTTCGGCACGCTATATGCGCAAAGCCTCCCCGCCCCTCGCATTTGTAAGGTCCGGTCGCGCGCCAACGACACCAGCTGCCTGCCATTCTTCGTGGCGGACCCGGAGCCTGGAACCATCTGCTTGGACCCTTCTCTTCCTTCCCACCACCAGCACCCCATTCGTGCAAGTGTGTTTGTATTGTCCTGGGCGTGTTATATAAGAGTGGATAAGGTTGCCCGATGTCCTTTTATTTCCTTCTTTTGTATACTCTTGCCTTTCGTTTCCTCTTTTAGTGTAGTTAATAAATCATATTTGTTCTTCCTTCACCCTTCTTATTCTTTGGGTTTTCCTCTCATCCGGTCGCTTTAGTCTTTTCCCAATTGAATACCTGTGGCACGATTAGAACCGCTCAGAATCAGGTTAGTTTTATTGCTAACGGCTCGAGCTTCGGATTGCTAAACCGCTCGGCAATCTTCCATCTTGTCCGTGGCTCGGGCTGAAGTATCGTCCTGCTTTGCGGAGAGGTTGGCGAAGGTATCTGGGACTCCATTGACCAGTCACCCTGGTCAATCTCAACCCCGCAAAGGAGCACAATATCTTCTAGGACTCGGACGGTCAGCTTAATAGACGAGGGGATTAAACCCCCCTCGGTAAGGAGAGCGCCGTAAACCGAGATCCGCAACGCAACAAAACTCCCGGTGTGTACCCGGTTTAGAATAGGTACGGCTCCAACCGTATCCCTGCGCATCATAAGAGGCGATTAAGGGTTGGCGTCAGGAAGGGCATCCGGCCATAAAAAAACATTGCCTCAAACAGGGAACCATGATTGTCATGGGGCCCGCAAGGCTAACCCCTGCTCTAGCGGGGAAAAAGGCCTTAAAACGATCATTCATTCATTGTATATGTATATACAGTATATATGATGGATCCGTGACTTAGGACTCAAGACTCATGATTGAGGGAAGGAACAACTGAGATATTTATTTGATTCATCAAACACACAAGCTTGGTGGAAAGCAAAATGCTTAAAACTGAGGCCCACAAGGACCAGGATTCCAACATGATGCTCTGAAATAATTCGGTCGAGTTTCACTTTATAAAAGGAATATTTGGGTGTGGTTTTTACTCTCGAGACAAAGGAAAGACAGAGTAGTCTCCAAGGTCATTTAAGGGTCAAACATGTTGACGATTCTCTAGAAACCTGATTTTTGGGGGAGTTCAGCAAGTCGTAAAAATGTCAAACATGAAAGTGATATAACGCAGTCCTTTAAGGGGGACTGGGAAAGATAGGTTGGTCTTCACAGAGGGATTATATCATCAGGGTCTGGATTTACAAAGCATATAACTTTTTATAACAAGTTTCCAAAGAACATTTCGACAGTAAGAGAACATGCCATCACAGTAACTTAATTCTTTAACAGGAAATATAATGGATAAGGTTCACAAAGCAACACATCCAAATTAGTTATTTTTGGTAATTGAGCAACATCTTTAGCCTAATACTGGGATAACAGGTTTCCAAAGAACATGAAAGTATTATGAGTATACAGAAATCAATCAAAAACAGAACATTTTCTTGTTTATACTTGGTAATAGGTCAAACGATAATAGAACACAAGGGGGGAGGTGGGGGGGGGGGGGGGGGGGGGGTCTGAACCCCCACATATATATATATACGGTATATATATATATATATATATATATATATATATATATATATATATATATATATATATATATATATATATATATATATATATATATATATATATATATATATATATATATATATATATATATATATATATATATATATATATATATATATATATATATATATATATATATATATAATGGTATCTGTAATCTGGTTCTCCAACCTAATGAGCGGACAACATGACGTCATCGCCATGCACGTCCGCCTTGCCTGCAAAGTTCCAGAGGAACCATCTAGCAGTGCGTCATTACGGATTATAAATACAGATACTGTCACAAGTGCATGCAAAACTCACAGTTACCGACCTGGTTTCGCCCTTGTTGGGGCTTCATCAGGGCAACGCAGTGAGGCTTTCCATACACTTGTAACTCTGTGACCCTTTCGGTTTTTATATCAGTCACTATGCGACCTTCATATCATCAGTGGAGAACCGCCAGCACTCATCATCATCATCATCATCGGCATCAGCATCATCATCAGCATCATCATCAGAATCATCAGCAGCCGCCAGGTTCTCCACTGATGATATGAAGGTCGCATAGTGACTGATATATATATATATATACAGTATATATATATATATATATATATACAGTATATATATATATACATATATATATATATACAGTATATATATATATATATATATATATATATATATATATATATATATATATATATATATATATATATATATATATATATATATATATATATATATATATATATATATATATATATATATTTGCGGTTCTGAAAATGTACATATTTGCTTAATAAAGGTTAAAGGTTCTGCCCCCATAGTTAGTCCACGAGCAACACGTAGGTCACCTTAGAACATTAGTTATTTCTTCGTATATGTGAGATAAGGCCATTTCCAATAGTTATCATCTGCGTTGTGTAAAACAAATAAAAGTAGGCCCCGTTCATTCTGCAGCCCTCCCTCCAATCGACTCCATTGCACACCATCCAGTCTGCACCCCATTGCTCCTCGCATTAGGATGCTCGCAGTTTGTTGCACCTTGCTTGCCAGTAGGGTTCGCTGCCCTTGGGCTTTCGCTCGAACCAGCCCAAATGCCACGAGGTAAGGACCGAAAAGGGGGCGGAGCACGAGGTCGGGGGTGTGGCCACGTCAAGCCGACATCAAGGGCGGAGCCGGTAAGACCCCATCAACCAACCAGGGCTCGAGTGGGCATGGCTAAGGGGCGTGGTGAGTGTGCATCTCCCAGATTCGAGAGGGTTCGCTAAGCGGCGCTATATAACCGCGAGCACAAAGCCCTTCCACAGGACTGAACGGCACTCGATATATGAGAAGGACTTACGTGGTATTGAAGGACTGCCCAAGGACTCACGTGCATACGGCAGTGGCAAAGGGCTTGGACTTGGTTGGAGCGCATTGCATTGTTGTGCAAGGTCGATTGGGAAAGGCGCTTTGGTGACATCATTGTGAAAGCATTGCAGGAGCGGCGCATTGCAGAGGACTTGTGGAAGTGGCGCATTGTACCGAGCGATACCGGGAGCGCGTATAAAGACGCCGGTACAACTATTACGTATGCCAGTATAATCGCCAGCTTACCGATCCCTCCTCCCCCCCCATATAATTGTCCGATCCGCGCCACCAACACGGGGCGATCTCGCCTGCCGTCTACCATCACCATCTGCTTCGTGGTATGAGTCGGGGACCGGAGCGAGTTGTGGACGCCATCGGTGGACCCTCAACCCGACCACCTACAACCCCGTGTGAGTGAGTTTGAGAGTGTGACCGAGTGTGAACGGGCCCGTGTCCAGGGGATAAGTATAAGACTGTATAAGGCTGCCCTGTGTGTACTTCTCTTCCTTCCCATACAATTGTAAATCAACCAATCTGCTCTTCCTGTCTTTCCTGATTCGACCGTCTTAGTGATTTCTCCATTGGGTAAGCGTGGCACGATTAAGAACCGCTCCAATCGGGTTAGTTCCCGTTAACGGCCAGAATCGCGGCTCGCTCGGCGTGTCCACTGAAACCGTGGTTCGGGTGGGGTTATTTCCTTGCTTCACAGCTGGTGTTAGTACTTAAGTAATAAGAATTCGGCTTACAGCCCTATTTAACACCGACCGGAAGGAACGTGATAGCCCCGGATCGCGTCGGCTAGTAAAAAGACAAGGGGGTTAAATCCCCCCTTGATAAGGGGGAGGCCGACGTTTGAGATCCGCAACAATATATATATATATATATATATATATATATATATATATATATACATACATAGATATGTGCAGTGTCTGTGTTGTGTTGTTCACTGAACTACTCCCTCAAACGTTTGTGAAATCGTACCAAATTTCTGGTATGCCCCTATCTCTCCCGTGTGTATATCGAAATTTTTTTTTTTTTTTTTTTTAATAATAAAAAAACATTTTTCAAATTTAAATCTTCAACTTCAATTGTTTATAAAATGTAATATCACATATATTACAGCCATTTGTGCAAAATAACTTTGTATTATGATTGGTGTAAACCATGACAACAGCAACTCAGGTTCAGTCATCTATCTATATATATACATATCTGGGCAGTGTCTGTTGTCACTGAACTAATCCCTGAAACTTTTGTTTCTGTGGTTGCGAAATGTTTTTTAATAACGTGGTGGTGGTTTTGAATCACGTGGAGGTGAGGTGTTTTTAATTTCGTGGTGGTGAGGTGTTTTTAATTACCTGGTGGTGAGGTGTAATCATCCCAAACCTCCAGTCTGCACCTACCCTTCCCGTATGTATGTGCTGAGGGGTTCTCTTTAAAATTTTAAAATATTTGTTCAACCTAAATTGCTTATAAAATGTAATATCACAAACACTACAAATAAATTTGATTACTGGGACTGATTTTCATTAGTCAGTGGAGACACAAACAAATAGCACGGTGTTTTGATTTGATGTCAAATTAAAAAAAGGAAATTATTAATCGAAGGAAGTGAAATGTTGCAGCCTCTAAAAAAAACAAAGCCTTTGCCTATTGTATGGAGCTTATAGAGAGGAAGTGTTTGGCAAAGACCCGTTCAAAATATCTAATAAGAGGTCAAAGGGAGAGAATAAAAACAACAAAATCAAATATATTTTGCACGTTCGATGACGGGCACAGGGAGAGTGTTAAAAATAAAACTAACCCACTGGGTTTCCTGGTCAACACATTATTGGACATCCATTTAGAAATAAAAACTGCATCACCAGTTAGCGATGGCAAGCAAGGCCTCGATTTACAGGAAATGTTATTGACAATGGACAAACGGGAAAAAAACACATTAAAATCAAACTCCCAACATCTCATTTTCACTCTCCCTACCTCTCCGTCCAGAACCAATTGTACAAGTCTTGCCAGCTCCTGAAGACGGCCTGGTGGTGCGACCACAACTGCCTGGCACTCTGTCAAAATGCTGTTGAGACCCTCAAGGGCAGCCATCACAACATTTCTGTCTGTGTCTGTCTGAACTGTTCGATTAATAGTGCCAAGAACCGCCATCAAGCACCGCTCTAGTACTAGGGAAGGTTGGTCAGAAAGGGGACAAATAAAGAGTGAGAGAGATGGACCGAGGGGGGCAGGGACAGAGAGGGACAGGGACAGAGGGACAGAGGGACATTCATATGACAGGGACAGCTCCGGAGGGACGAGATCCAGGCATGCCGTAAATGGTCAGGGAAGCGACGACGTTAAACCTACTATTGTTCAGTGCCAACTCGATATGTTGCGAGCACGTCTTATGCAGACTGCAGACAAACTGTGCCAATGCCAGGAGCGAAGCTTTGCGTACATCTGAATGTGGGTGCTAAAGAGAGGAGACAAAAACTCGGTTTGATGAGCAGACATTCATATGACATACTACGACATTCATATGACATACGACATTCATATGATGTACGACATACGACGACATTCATATGACATACGGCAACATTCATATGCTGTACGGCAACATTCATATGACATATGACGACATTCATACGACATACGACGACATTCATATGACATACGACGACATTCAAATGACATATGACGACATTCATATGACATACAATGTCATATGAATATTAAAATGCTTATACAATACAACATTCATATTACATACGACGACATTCAAATGACATACGACGACATTCATGTGCCGGACGACATTCATGTGCCGTACGACATTCATATGACGTACGACGACATTCATGTGCCGGACGACATTCATGTGCCGGACGACATTCATGTGCCGTACGACATTCATATGACGTATGACGATATTCATGTGACGTACGACGACATTCATGTGACATACGGCAACATTCATATGCCGTATGGCAACATTCATATGACATATGGCAATATTCATATGACATACGAGGACATTCATACGACATACGATGACATGCATATGACATACGACGACATTCATATAACATACGACGACATTCATATTACATACGACGACATTCATATAACATACGACGACATTCATAAGACATACGACGACATTCATATGCCAACATTCATATGACATACGACGACATTCATATGACATACAATGACATTCATGTGCCGTACGACGACATTCATGTGACGTACGGCGACATTCATGTGACGTACGACGACATTCATGTGACGTACGACAACATTCATGTGACGTACGACAACATTCATGTGACGTGCGACAACATTCATGTGACGTACGACGACATTCATATGACGTACGACAACATTCATATGACATCATTATATGACATTCATATGATGCATCATGATGCAATTCAATCCCATTAAAGTGATGATTCACCTTTATAAACATAAACAAGACCAAAAGTCTAACAGCGGCGTAGCCGGGCTTGTAAAATATTATAAACCACAAATACATATGATTAGCTTTTTAAACAGTCGCTAATGCTGTTTATAACATTAAACAAAGAAATTTGGAGAAATCCCGACATCTGTGAGGTAAGTTTTACTTACAGAACTGAGGGAAGATCTACTGTAATCTATGTAACCCACAAGGGTTGGGTACGTACCCGTTTTGTTGGAAGAGCCGTAACGCCGATGTTTTTGATATTTTATGGTCATTTTAACAATCGGTTTGTTTGTGTTTCACACTGAATGAAAAACGTCAAGGTCGAGCATGGCGATTGTGATATATGACAGGTTCGATAATATGTTCGACATGAACAGCATATAAATCAAAATGGCGGTGTTTGGAGACTCAGCCGCCATACCGCCATAATGACATCAGACGTAATCACATCACCCCGTCATGTGACCAGTTCCTCAGCTCTGATTGGTATACGTTTGAGGGGACAGATACATATATACAGACGGACAAACACTGTTCTAGACGGCTTTGCCCTATGGGCTACGCCGTAAAAATAGAGGCAGGGGCCTGTAAAAACATTTTAATATGTGGGCACTTCAAAATTGTATTCGAAAATGGAGATCAGAACCTTCCATTCACCTCCGTCAATTTCTGCACTTCTTCAAAACTTCCCTCCAAGTATGGCAAAAAGGCAGATCTAAAACAGAAGACGAATCACGGAATCACGATGTAAATCATGATGTTATTATAACAATGTAATATTACAGTACGAGCGGATATATCCGTCAAACATGGATGATGGGATCGTACAGGATTTGCGAGGAATGGCCAAAGAACAACAATCCTGTGATGAAATGGCGCCAAAGTCGTCATTCAACGGAAGTGGCACAGCGTCATCCGGCATTGCAGAACCTTAAGAGAAGTGGACTTTCGACCGGGATGAATGGAATAAACGATGCTGCTGAAAATATATGTAGGTACCGTACCGGAAGCAGAATTGCACGACATTGTTAGCTATGCAAACGAAGCGTGAATCAGTGATAGAGGAGATAGAAAACAGACACAGACACAGACAGCATGTGAAAATAAAGGTCGTCACACGAATCACTGATAGTCCTATGTGGTGGTCCGCGCACCCGAAAAATATTGGGAACCACCGTCATAAAGCAACACACGATCTATTCACACAACCAGCAAGTTCCCTCTGATATGCACGACAGGACACCTTCGGACAAGCCCGGAAAGTGTCTGCAGACACAACCCAGACAATACACAGACTGACAGACACTAAAGTCACCAACCACCCAAACCAACCCTGTCTTGCTGGCGATTTCTCCCAATGCATTGCAGGTATCTTCCTTTTCCTCCAGATAGGCGTTGGAAACACTGTACCTGTTCAACAACAGTCAGGGGAAAGCCTGTTAAGGAAGGTGTCTAATGTCCATATACCGCTGGTGGTGTGTCTGTCTGCCGAAGATCGGTTTGTGAACAATTACTGAATGATGAGAACTGAATACACACATGGAATTACTGAAATCACATGATTTGTATTCTCAGTCAATACAAAGTGGAGGCTCATAGAGGAGCAAAAACAAACAAAGCTTTATCTTCTTCAGTTGCACATTGATGGTAACTTGTGCTGCTGGAACAAGCAAAGAAAAGGACATTTTACCCTGTGATAACATCTTCATCTTCAGATTCCAAATCTTCATCTTGCTGTTCTTCTCCATCATCAGAAGAGTCCTCAAAGAGTGCAAAAGCTTCGGTCTCATCGTCTGACTCAAAATGTGTCTGGAGGATGAACAATGGAACACACACGCTATCACATCAGCGGGCATTGCAAAACTGCTCACACGAGCTCGCACAACTTACAGCAAAACTGCTCACACGAGCTGCTCATATGAGCTCACAAACTGCTCACAGCAAAACTACTCACATGAGCTCACAGCAAAACTGCTCACACACGCTCACAGCAAAACTGCTCACACAAGCTCACAGCAAAACTGCTCACACGAGCTCACAGGAAAAACTACTCGCATTAGCTCACAGCAAAACTGCGCACATGCGCTCACAAACTGCTCACAGCAAAACTGCTCAAACACGCTCACAGCAAAACTGCGCACATGCGCTCACAAACTGTTCACAGCAAAACTGCTCACATTAGCTCACAGCAAAACTGCGCACATGCGCTCACAAACTGCTCACAGCAAAACTACTCACATGAGCTCACAGCAAAACTGCTCAAACACGCTCACAGCAAAACTGCGCACATGCGCTCACAAACTGCTCACAGCAAAACTGCTCACATTAGCTCACAGCAAAACTGCGCACATGCGCTCACAAACTGCTCACAGCAAAACTACTCACATGAGCTCACAGCAAAACTGCTCAAACACGCTCACAGCAAAACTGCTCAAACACGCTCACAGCAAAACTGCTCACAACAAAACTGCTCACAGCAAAACTGCTCACACGAGCTCACAGCAAAACTGCTCACACGAGCTCACAGGAAAAACTACTCATTAGTTCACAGCAAAACTACTCATATGAGCTCACGGGGAAAACTGCTCACATGAGCTCCTCTCACCTATCCTCTCTGCCCCATCCTCCCTCTTCTCCGCCACCCTCTCTCTGCCCCACACCATCCTCTCTGCCCCACACCATCCTCTCTCTGCCCCACACCATCCTCTCTCTGCCCCACACCATCCTCTCTCTGCCCCACACCATTCTCTCTGCCCCACACCATCCTCTCTGCCCCACACCATCCTCTCTCTGCCCCACACCATCCTCTCTCTCTGCCCCAACACCATCCTCTCTCTCTGCCCCAACACCATCCTCTATCTGCCCCACACCATCCTCTCTCTGCCCCACACCATCCTCTCTCTGCCCCACACCATCCTCTCTGTGCCCCACACCATCCTCTATGTGCCCCACACCACCCTCTCTGTGCCCCACACCACCCTCTCTGTGCCACACACCACCCTCTCTGTGCCCCACACCATCCTCTCTGCCCCCCACACCATCCTCTCTGCCCCACACCCTCTCCCTGCCCCACACCCTCTCTCCTCCGTCCTCTCTCCCCCACATCCTCACTCCCCCCACCCTCTCTCTCCCTCACTCTCTGAATGCATGCTTAATAAAGATGAGAACAAACATCTCATGTCAAGTGCATTTCAGAGAAAATGTCAATTAAAGTAAAGTAAACTCAAAGTTTCAGAAATAGGATTACTAGGTCTGTAAAAATGACATTTTACAGCCAATCACGGGTTCCCAAAGTCAAAGAGGTGACGGCTCCCACAGGCATGATGGAAACTCACCAATGTTGCACTTTCTGATTTACGATATACAATGGTGTAAAGTGATGTGAAGTGAAAAGTTCCATAACGATCACATCGAGTAATACTGCACTGTACTCTATTTTACGAATCTGGTTTCCCTTCGACATTAACAACTTTTCAGGGTATCACATGTACCCTGTAGAAGCTAAATAATGCTCACATGTACCCTGTATCACATGTACCCCGTAGAAGCTAAATAATGCTCACATGTACCCTGTATCACATGTACCCCGTAGAAGCTAAATAATGCTCACATGTACCCTGTATCACATGTACCCCGTAGAAGCTAAATAATGCTCGAGGTGCAGTATGGCCGTTAAGCGCGAAATGCTCGAGAATATTCACCACAATTCCTTCATTCGAGCGTAGAGAAAGCATCATGAGAGGGATGAGGTTGGGGAGGTAGGGGGCCAGCTCCTGCCCCATTACTCCAGACACTGATGCAAACAGGCCGTACCTAATGAAGAAATGTATGGTGCGAGAGGGGTAAACGTTTGAAGGGTTGGTGAAGGGGGTGTTATTGCATTACAATTCATTCATTGTCACTTTATTAGAAACTTGGAATGCTAAGGGAGCGGCATAGGAGACTCAGGAGAGCAACCTAAAGTGGGAGGAAGCCATCCAAATTTAGTAGAAGGTTCGCATGCACACCTGAGTGCAACCACCAAGTTTCAATGCATTTCGTCCCACAAAAAAAGAAAAAGACAAGCAGGTATACGGTGACTTTAGTTTTTATTACACCACTGGTGCAGAGCCCGTCAAAAACGAGAGAGGAGGAAGCGATCAAACAAAATCGAAGAAAATCAAAAACGAAAATCAAAAACGAGAGCCCCCGCCACCTACCATCCTCCTTCCCCTACTCCCGTCACCACCATCACAGCACAGTTGTTAAATCATATAACTCGCAGACTTGTGCATTTACTTTTGTTTCATCAAGAAAAGTATGATTATTTTAAAAATATATTTATTACCCTGCGCGCGCGCAGCGAAAATCAGGGGTAGGCGATCGGTTGCATACGTACGTCTGCATGTTTTTAAACTAATTTTCTTGGCAACAGTTGGTCCGATTGACACGAAATTTTACCATAGGAGAGCCTCCGCCTGTAGAAAACTTTTATTCGTAATTATGACATCATAGGTCACATGGTACAGACGCCATCTTGAAAGAGCATTACACTTCTATGTTTCCCAAACCGCTCATTGGAAAAAATTTGAAACAAGGCTCATTGTCAAGTACTCCCCATGGGGAATAAGATATATTAACCGGGAGGAGATGGGAGGGGGTGGTATGGTGGGGTGGTATGGGGAGGGGAGAAGCTGAGAATAGGTGGAGTGAGGAGGAAGCCAAGAGAGGGCAAGATGAGGAGAAGCCGAGAGAGGGCAAGATGAGGAGAAGCCGAGAGAGGGCAAGGCGAGGGGAAGCCGAGAGAGGGCAATACGAGGGGACGCCGAGAGAGGGCAAGACGACAAGCCGAGAGAGGGCAAGACGAGAAGCCGAGAGAGGGCAAGACGAGAAGCCGAGAGAGGGCAAGACGAGAAGCCGAGAGAGGGAAAGACGAGAAGCCGAGAGAGGGCAAGACGAGAAGCCGAGAGAGGGCAAGACGAGAAGCCGAGAGAGGGCAAGACGAGAAGCCGAGAGAGGGCAAGACGAGAAGCCGAGAGAGGGAAAGACGAGAAGCTGAGAGAGGGAAAGACGAGGGGAAGCCAAGAGAGGGCAAGACGAGGGGAAGCCCAAGAGAGGGGAAGACGAGGGGAAGCCGAGAGAGGGCAAGACGAGGGGAAGCCAAGAGAGGGCAAGACGAGGGGAAGCCCAAGAGAGGGGAAGACGAGGGGAAGCCGAGAGAGGGCAAGACGAGGGGAAGCCGAGAGAGGGCAAGACGAGGGGAAGCCAAGAGAGGGCAAGACGAGGGGAAGCCCAAGAGACGGCAAGACGAGGGGAAGCCGAGAGAGGGCAAGACGAGGGGAAGCCGAGAGAGGGCAAGATGAGGAGAAGCCGAGAGAGGGCAAGGCGAGGGGAAGCCGAGAGAGGGCAATACGAGGGGAAGCCGAGAGAGGGCAATACGAGGGGACGCCGAGAGAGGGCAAGACGACAAGCCGAGAGAGGGCAAGACGAGAAGCCGAGAGAGGGCAAGACGAGAAGCCGAGAGAGGGAAAGACGAGAAGCCGAGAGAGGGCAAGACGAGAAGCCGAGAGAGGGCAAGACGAGAAGCCGAGAGAGGGCAAGACGAGAAGCCGAGAGAGGGCAAGACGAGAAGCCGAGAGAGGGAAAGACGAGAAGCTGAGAGAGGGAAAGACGAGGGGAAGCCGAGAGAGGGCAAGACAAGGGGAAGCCAAGAGAGGGCAAGACGAGGGGAAGCCCAAGAGAGGGGAAGACGAGGGGAAGCCGAGAGAGGGCAAGACGAGGGGAAGCCGAGAGAGGGCAAGACGAGGGGAAGCCAAGAGAGGGCAAGACGAGGGGAAGCCCAAGAGAGGGCAAGACGAGGGGAAGCCGAGAGAGGGCAAGACGAGGGGAAGCCGAGAGAGGGCAAGACGAGGGGAAGCCGAGAGAGGGCAAGACGAGGGGAAGCCGAGAGAGGGCAAGACGAGGGGAAGCCAAGAGAGGGCAAGACGAGTGGAAGACGAGGGGAAGCCGAGAGAGGGCAAGACGAGGGGAAGCCGAGAGAGGGCAAGACGAGGGGAAGCCAAGAGAGGGCAAGACGAGGGGAAGCCCAAGAGAGGGCAAGACGAGGGGAAGCCGAGAGAGGGCAAGACGAGGGGAAGCCGAGAGAGGGCAAGACGAGGGGAAGCCGAGAGAGGGCAAGACGAGGGGAAGCCGAGAGATGGCAAGACGAGGGGAAGCCAAGAGAGGGCAAGACGAGTGGAAGCCGAGAGAGGACAAGATCGAGGGGAAGCCAAGAGAGGGCAAAACGAGGGGAAGCCATGAGAGGACATGACGAGGGGAAGCCGAGAGAGGGAAAGACAAGGAGAAGCCGAAAGAGGGCAAGACGAGGGGAAGCCGAGAGAGGGCAAGACGAGGAGAGGCCGAGAGAGGGAAAGATGAGAGAGGGCAAGGCGAGGGGAAGCCAAGAGAGGGCAAGATGAGGGGAAGCCGAGAGAGGGCAATACGAGGGGAAGCCGAGAGAGGGCAATGCGAGGGGAAGCCGAGAGAGGGCAATACGAGGGGAAGCCGAGAGAGGGCAATACGAGGGGAAGCCGAGAGAGGGCAATACGAGGGGAAGCCGAGAGAGGGCAAGACGAGAAGCCGAGAGAGGGCAAGACGAGAAGCCGAGAGAGGGCAAGACGAGAAGCCGAGAGAGGGCAGGACGAGAAGCCGAGAGAGGGCAAGACGAGAAGCTGAGAGAGGGAAAGACGAGAAGCTGAGAGAGGGAAAGATGAGGGGAAGCCAAGAGAGGGCAAGACAAGGGGAAGCCAATAGAGGGCAAGATGAAGGGAAGTCCAAGAGAGGGAAAGATGAGGGGAAGCCGAGAGAGGGCAAGACGAGGGGAAGCCCAAGAGAGGGAAAGACGAGGGGAAGCCGGGAGAGGGCAAGACGAGGGGAGGCCAAGAGAGGGCAAGACGAGTGGAGGCCAAGAGAGGGCAAGACGAGTGGAAGCCGAGAGAGGACAAGATCGAGGGGAAGCCAAGAGAGGGCAAAACGAGAGGAAGCTGAGAGAGGGAAAGACGAGGAGAAGCCGAAAGAGGGCAAGACGAGGGGAAGCTGAGAGAGGACAAGACGAGGAGAAGCCGAGAGAGGGAAAGATGAGAGAGGGCAAGACGAGGGGAAGCCAAGAGAGCGCAAGACGGGGGAGGCCAAGAGGGGAAGCTTTGAGGGGACATGGAGAGGTTTGACACTGTAAAAGAACCGGAAGGGGATTTGATTATTGTGTGCAGACACCTCTGCAAACTGAACTTCTCAACATTCCCATATTTAACTTTCTGAGATAAAAATCATGGGATGGGTGGATGGAATTGTTGAAGGCACGGAGAAAGGTTATGCTGTAGGAACCGGAGGAGGATTGATGGACCAAGCGTGGCAGTGAGAGACAGTTTGCAAAATATTCCCTGTGAAGAAGAAGAGGAAAATAGAGCGTGATTAGGATAAGGAAGACCACGTGGGTACTCATGTTGGAGAAACAAGGGAAGTGAAATGTTTAATGTGTTTTTCAAGGCATTCAAAGGAAGAAGGAAGAAGAGTATTCTTCAATGACGATAATAATAATAAAAGATAGAAGTAAAGAAAGTGGTACAGGAAGTAAAATTAGAAGGCAGAACAATATTTTGGAGTGAGTTTGTTTTTGGCTCTTTGTCAAAAATTTCTAAATGTCTTTTTGTGAAATGTCAAAAATTTTGGAGTGAGAATAATGTTTACACCTCTGTCTATCTGGGAGCAGGATATGTCAAAAAGTTATGGACTAATTGGAACAAAACCAGGTGAACAGAGTGGGCGTGTGACAAGGACGAACAATCTGGATGCAGATCCGGCCTAAAAGTGCGCTAGAAAACAAACGGTTCACCTGGTGAAGGGTACGCGCTCTACCGAGTGCCATGCTAGTGACTGTCCTGAGGATCGCAATAAAAAAGTTTGTTAAATATTAATCTTATTTGCAATTAAAACTCTAGTTGTGTCCGTGTGTCCACCACACACCGCTCTCATCCCCATCTCCCCAGTGAAACTAGCGGAGATCCTGACCTGACCATGCACAGGACTACAGAATTCAGCCTGGATACCTGCACACAATGGCCCACCATTTTCAAGAGTTAAAGTCCTGGATTAATAGAACTTCGACTTACGAAAGTGCTGCATATACGTTACTTCCTGTTACAATCAGTAAAACCTTACTATGTGTGGACGTTGAGCGATTATGGTTGCGGTGCGAAACACACGTGCACCGATGGAGATCTGGATCGTCCCCACACTGCAGCAGTCGAAGCGCCAATTGGCAGCAACCGGCCGCGTGCGGAGCGAAGGCGTCCCCCAGGGCGGTGGCGACGACCCCCAACGTGTCTGCACAGATCGTACGGACAAAGCGCCGAATCCAAACAAAAACCTCAAATACAAATCGTTCTATTACCCGGCACATCGTCGCCGCCATGAGCTCACCGAGAGCTTGGAGCTGCAGCTGAGCAGGCGTGCTGTCCGGCCTTGTTGGGACACAAAGGTGCAGTTGGAGGCATTCGATGATTCTTGGGAAATATGGCTGGAGGTTGTTACCCGCAGCAACAGCTATAAAGAGAAACAAGTAAAAAGTACGTGAAAGGAGAAATTTTCAAATCTACAAAACTCCGCGAGTGATGGTAATTTATTAATTGTCCATGAAATATTTACAATTCAAATATGACGGGGGCCTAGGCTAGTATACCAGATGTTGCAAGCTCCCTCCCACACTTCTCCCTGCTCTCAAATGTTGTGGTTGTGTGCTTCCCCTTCTCTCCCCATCTTGTCTTCCGCTCCCTCTTTTTGTATATTTTGTTTGTCTGGTTTGTTTTGTTTGTTTGTGAAATAAATGTTAGCTCTTTCACGAGCCTCGATTCAGTATACAAAAAAAAAAAAAAAAAACTGACTAAAAGCGGCAGGGATTAGGATCTCGATTCAGAGTTTTTGAAAATCAAGGAAGTTAGAGTTAATGATGTGTGGTCATTAACTTCCTGGTTCATTAACTTACACCAAGGGCATAACTAGTCTGCCTGGTCTGGTCAACACGTGACGTGATGCCAATCGTTGCTTTGTGGTTGATGCTTGATGCCCGTGGTCAGCTTGCGATGCACATAGAAATAGAACCTACGAACAGGTAGCACTGCCACACAGGTGCCCCCAAATTAAATAAATAAACAGCTAACTGCTGATTGGTTCCCAGAAACCAAAGCACATGGCACACCGTCAGTTGCTGCCTCGTGAGTGGTGGATGAATCACCTATTGAACCAAGTGCGCTCAGTGAGAGTTCCTTGATCTCAGCAACCCTCGTGTGATCATGGATGCCAAGAATGTGCTCCACGAGTGCAGGCAGGAAGGGCAGCACACGATCACCCTCTAGAAGAGAGAAGGTATTCAGAGGAAGAGAATTACAGAGGTTTGTGGGAGTAAAGTAACCTGCTCACCTCCCTTCAGCACCTGTCTTGCACACCTTTGGCTTCTTTCACCCATAAAGTGATACAAATAACCACAAACAAACTTGTTTTTTTAACAAACTCACCTAAACTTTCAACAAAATTGTCTAGTGCATAGTAGGCCTTGTTGAGCCAGGGACTGGGTTGGAGTTCGGCATTAGCACCAATTCTGGCCAGGAGGCCCAGCAAGCGAGGAAGAACATCCTCAGCATAGCGGCTGATATCAGGCTGAGGGCCGTGGGCACATACAGGCCTATTAGTCTATAGTCATCGGCCTTAAGCTGGCCATCCACAATGCACAAAACATTACAAACGAAACAAGTGGTGGACTTTGATACAATTGGCCTTCCCCAGCACAAAACATTTACGTCATCACATGATGCTGTTATTTATTTATTTACTAATGACAAAACAACGCTGGTAAATTAAATCCAGGAATACATTCAATTCAAGAAACAAGAGATACACAAATGTTAACTTCACGTGAATGAAAGAATGACTGATTGCGAAGGAATAGCAACAAATTATGAACATTTTTATAACAAGGTATTAGCTAACACCGCTCTGATGATCAAACAGTGTTGTCATACCCGAAGATGCTGTGAAAATTGGCCCAAGGCATACAAACCAGAGGCCTGAACAAAATGGTTTTCATCGCACAAGGAAGTACAAATGCTCTTTAGAAACTGGGGCAGAAAGCTGTGAAAATAGAACATCGATCAAAATTACAACTGCAACCAACCAAACACCACTTACTAAATCTTAAAGAGAGCAAGAGCTTGGAGGATCCTCATGAACCCTCTCTCCCTCCCCCACCCCCCACCCCCATATAACCCAACCCCCTCCCTCTCCCATTCCCTCTGTTGAGGAGGTTAAAATACCTTCCCTACTTAACCCCTCATTTCTCACTTCAGACGTATATGTCCGGCACAGCCCTCAGCCAGCGCTGCGACCAATGCAAGACCTCCTCGTCGCCTCCAAGGGTCGTCACTGTCCAACGCAGCAGATAATGGTGACATCTGTCGTGGCATGGAAAGGTCACATAAAGGGGGAGTGGGGGGTACCCCAGCTAAACATCCATAAATAAACTAGAACAGAACTCGGTAGAGCGCATACATCCACAAGGCTGAACAGGTTATGCTTTGTATCCCACTGGTAGGCCGTATTTGGATTCGGACCTGAACCAAAATCGAATCGGCTTGTTCTCGTCACCAAACCAACTTGTCCACAAAGTTTAGTCATAACTCGATGACAACTTTTTTAAAATATCATGTTATATATAATCGCTTTTCACACGATCTCTCAATGGTGAAGAATCACTAAAAAATTAAATAATTATCATATCCGAATCCATATTCAGATCTTCACCAAATTCAAATCCATTTGTCCTTGTCACACACCCAAATGATACACCAAGTTTCGTCCAAATCCGTCCATAACTTTTTGAGTTATCCTCCTTTGTATCGGTTTTAGCCCATATCATTACATGGTGGAAGATCACTTTAAAAATTCTATGAGCCAGATCCGGATCTAGATCTTCATCAAAATAGAACCAATTCTTCCTTGTCACACACACAACCTATCCACCAAGTTTCGTCCAAATCCGTCCATAACTTTGAGATATCTTGTTCAGACAGACAAACAAACAATACACTACATGGCCAAAAATATGCGGACATGCCTTCTAATTAGTGAATTCGCTATTTCAGCTACACCCATTGCTGACAGGTATATTTAATTAATCAAGCACACAGCCATGTAATCTCCATAGACAAACATTGGCAGTAGAATGGGCCGTACTGAAGAGCTCAGTAACTTTCAACGTGGCACCGTCATCGGATGTCACCTTTCCAACAAGTCAGTTCGTCAAATTTATACCATGACAGAGCTGCCGGGTCAACTGCAAGTGCTGTTATTGTGAAGTGGAAACGTCTCGGAGCAACAACAGCTCAGCTGCGAAGTGGAAGGCCACACAAGCTCACAGAACTGGACTGCAGAGTGCTGAAGCGCATAGCACATAAAAATCGTCTGGCCTCAGTTGCAACACTCATGACTGAGTTCCAAACTGCCTCTGGAAGCAACATCAGCACAACAACTGTTTGTCGGGAGCTTCATGAAATGGGTTTCTATGGCCGAGCAGCCGCACACAAGCCTAAGATCACCATGTGCAATGCCAAGTGTCAGCTGGAGTGGTGTAAAGCTCGCCGCCATTGGACTCTGGAGCAGTGTAAACGCGTTCTCTGGAATGATGAATCGTGCTTCACAATCTGGCAGTCCGACGGACTCATCTGGGTTTGGCGGATGCCAGGAGAACGCTACCTGCCCGAATGCATAGTGCCAACTGCAAAGTTTGGTGGAGAAGGAATAATGGTCTACGGCTGCTTTTCATGGTTCGGGCTAGGCCCCTTAGTTCCAGTGAAGGGAAATCTTAACGCGACAGCATACAATGACATTCTAAACGATTTTGTGCTTCCAACTTTGTGGCAACAGTTTGGGGAAGGCCCTTTCCTGTTTCAGCATAAAAATGCCCCCGTGCACAAAGCGAGGTCCATACAGAAATGGTTTGTCGAGATCGGTGTGGAAGAACTTGACTGGCCTGCACAGAGCCCTGACCTCAACCCCATCGAACACTTTTGGGATGAATTGGAATGCCGACTGCAAGCCAGGCCTAATCGTCCAACATCAGTGCCCGACCTCACTAATGCTCTTGTGGCTGAATGGAAGCAAATCCCCACAGCAATGTTCCAACATCTATTGGAAAGCCTTCCCAGAAGAGTGGAGGCTGTTATAGCAGCAAAGGGGGGGGGGGGGGGGGGGGGGGGACCAACTCCATATTAATGCCCATGATTTTGGAATGAGAGGTTCGACGAGTACAGGAGGAGCTGCGTCTTTTCTTTTGTGTGTGAACCTGAGAGGAATGCTTTTGCGGAGTCGGCAGGATTTTGAGGGGTTTTTTTTTTTCGGGCGCTGCTGAGGTCATGGTGGACTGGGTCCACGTTGTGCTTCCCTGGACGACAGAGGGACCTGGAAGAGGACCATCCTCGCAAAGTATCTCACGTTCATGGCGCACGACTCCGTGGCTATCTTGCATGCTTCCCGCCTGTGGGGCTTCAAGCTTCACCGACCACCAAGCTCCAAAAAGTCCTCATTGAGGACAAAGCTGAGTGCCGGCCGTCGAAAAGAAACATTTTATTTTCATAATCTTTTCCTGTGTGTTGTAATTGTGACCGAGTGGAGACGTCTCACCGTAGGAAATATTAGATTTACCTCACCTTTCATTTTTATTCTTTGATTTACTTCATTAAATTCATTGTGTGGCATTTATCATTTGTTGTTGTTGTTGTTGTTGTTTATTCGTTGTGGGTTCTGGATTAAACCTATGTGCTTCCGTTCAGATAAACGCTTTATTTCCTTCAACCCGCGCGCAATGGACCAACCGCCAATTTTCGGCTACTCGCCTCGGAATTAAGGACCGTTTCAGCTCTTCGTCCGAGGCTGGTGTTCATCGGCTACGGACAGGACAATATTGTTACAGATACGACTTTGATGGTATGGTGGGCCGAGCGGGATGGCCGCCGTATCCGTACAAGTTACCCGACTGTACTCGAACGTCGACGAAGCCGCGCTATGCTGGCTCAATAAGGAAAAGAAGACACCCGGCTGGATTATAATCACACAATACGACACCAGGGGTTCAGTTCTCAAGACCTCCGGAGGAGGTTATATTAAGGCGGAAAAGGTTAGATTACAGGGACAAGAGGGAAACATAGGAAGGTGGGCACTTAAACACACTCTTATATTAACCCTAGACAGACCACGGATAAACGGGACAAGGCTCACTCACACGGGGTTTGATGGCCAGGAAAGCGGCAGTCGATGGCTCAGGTGCACCTGGCTCAGGGACAGAATCGCGTACGTTGGTGTCCAGCAGATGCGGGGAGGTCGCTCAGCGCTCGTGGGTCGCGACTTTGGTGGAGATGCCGGGGGGGTCGCTCAGCGCTCGGGAGGGTGGCGTCTTGTCGTCTCAAGCTCGGGGCGCATCTGACGTCACGTCCGGCGCGGGGCCGCGTATATCCGGCGGGGAGTCACGCCCTCGCTCGTTAGCTCCGCCCCATATGGCATCGGCCCATGGCTTCTCATTGGGTGCGGGGGTTACCGGCTCCGCCCTTGACGAGGGGCCGACAGGGAGCCCCCTTCTGGGTAACCCCGTCGAGCACATGTTCAATGGCGGCCAACCGAGCCGGAGTGAGGACGCAAAGCCGCTGTTGTTGTGGTTGTTGTTGGAGCTTGAGATGATGGGAAGAGATGCGGGGAGGTATGGGAAGGTCCTAAACTCCTACTGGTGCCATATCATCACATTCTGGTGCAACGAAGAGTCATAATTAATGGAAACAAGTCCTTAACTGACATAGATTAAGAATAACTAGCAAGATGTCCTATAATTGTCTACGTGTGGTGCGGGGGACCTGGGCACGACATTTAATGGGGGAATGAAGGGGAAGATCGGCTCTAATGGGTGTTGTTTACAGACAATGGGACTAGGGAATGGGGTAAGGGGAGAGTTGGGGAGTATCGGAGAAGATAGGGGAATATTTACAAGCGGATATGGAGGTCAAATTCCATATTCGCAACATTGCACCCTTCTCTACCCTCGGGGCGTCCCGACCCGATAAATTTTTACCTACTTTAGTGTGGCACGCAATGTAGTTCCCTCTACTATTAACTCTACCCTGAGTGCGACAGTTTTACAGATATTCACAAATGAGTAAATATGTCCCCCTGCGACGTTGCACCCTTCTCCTCACAGAAACACACCCACAGGATAACCGAATCCGGAAAGAATCCTCAAACTAAACATACAGCCGGTAGGGAGCATTATTTACAAGACTACGCTGATATTTACACTACGATCCAGGACCTGTCTTTGGAGGAACACATGCAGATGTTATGCATAGAGAGAGCGCGCTTGCCAACATCGATACACCAACCCACGAGTGCTCTGTGGCCGACGGCCTTTAATAACGTGCAGAGCACCCTGTCCCAGCATCAAAAGCACCACCCCACCACCAATCGGTGCAGTCACCATTGTTCATTGGAATAAAAATAACTTCAACAACCCCTAACCCTGCAGGTGTCTCTTGCTCTTCTTGTGGTGCACTTGGTGTTTAACTAAAAGTGGTTCACCTGTATGGCATAGGTGCCACGTTGACCCATAGGTCCATCCCCGGGTGGTGCTTGGCCGCAAACGAACTGCGGTCCATTGTGGGTGGCCACAAACATTGCGGTCCATATGGTGTACCGATCCAGGCAGCGAACAGCGAAAGTGCAGGCCCACAACTGCGTCGCCAGCACCTCTCTCTCCTCTCTCTCTACCCCAAAGCCAGATCCTCGGAGGTGGGAGACAAAAACAAGACAAGTGAGCAAGGTGGTAAGGGCGCAAAAGTGCACGCAATGCAAGGTGATGCACACTGGGGGCACATGGGAACCAGGTGAGACAGGTACGTTCCTACCGTACGCCCCCCCCACCAGGTAACCTACATGGCCCCTCCCTTACCCCTTACTGTATCAACAAAACACAACACTACCCATAAACATCTACTTTACAAATCCACAAACATCCCTACTGTCTTCCCCGTTCCTCCCATATACCAAATTCGTCTTCTCTCCCTCCTAACCAATCAAATTTGCCATTTTCAACTCTCATCAAAATTTGCCATCTCCAACTGCACATCAAAATTTGCCATCACCAATTCATCATCAGTCCCTCCTAGGGAGGGAGAGATGGAATCACCCCAATGTCTCATCCACGTCGTGATGCGTCTCACAAATCCAACAGCAATTCTCATTTCTGCAACACAAACAAAGAAAACACAGGTGTGGAGTCATCATCATCACCACAGGTAAGTGGCTGCGTATGGTGCGACAGGTTCATCAATCCTAACTATTTCCTAAATGACTTTAACAACTTTACACTACCCGGGGTCTTTCTCCGGCCAACCCATTGGCCCTCTTACACTATGGGTTCTAAAAACCAATTCCCATTGGCCAAACTGTGGTGCTCTTCAATTTGGGGTCTCACTCCCCCGATTCATCTCCCGGTGCCCTCGTACAATTTCTGGGCTGTGGCGTGTACCTCTCCCAGTGGGTCTACCCACCTGCACCCCTCCACCACTGCAGTTGCCTCCGAGCTTACCTGCTCCTTACCCTAACCTAACTACCAGGGGAAGGCCCTCTGGCTCTCTCCCCACTCCGTGCCCTCTCTGGCACTGGGCTGCCCGATCCACACCCGGGATCCTCAGGCACCCACTCACAACTACCGGCTCCCAGAGCCCACCTGCGGCCTCACCTGGCCGACATCCTCACAGTGGTGGAGTGCCCAACCAACTACACACACTAACAGGCTACACGCCCAGCCATTTCCACAACACTAATGCACCCATTCACAACACCATTCTGCAACCGCACCACAAATGCCAATATCCAACCACAATTTTCCTGTACCCTCTACCTAACACTTACACTACCCGCCCCGGGTATCCGTGATGGGGGTCCACTCTTCCCCCATTCACACCTTCGCACCATGCACACCACTCCGTACCACTTACTCCAACTCTCTCCACACACCTGTACCTGCACACCTGTGCTCTCACACCTGGTGCCACCTGCACCCTTCTCTCCCCAAGCGCATTCGCGCTGATCCACACACTCACTACTCATACACTGCTCCACACACCTGTCCAGTTGCACACCTGTGCAATCACACCTGTTCAATTCTCACACACACGCGGCATCATCTCATCTAACTACTCCCTTCTGAAACTTGCGCTTCCCAGTCGTCCCTTTAACTATTGCGCTCCCACGTCATTATCATCCACACTAATCTACCTGCGTCCCCACTACAGGTATCAGTCACTAACTAATCTTAACGTTACCTAATGTCAATCTTCGCTAGATCCCTACACACCATATCCTAACCCACCCGGGCTAGTTTTCACTGCCATACACCCCATAAGCTATTGCTCCTTTGCCCCCCATGGGAAGGATGGTGGATTTGCCATCCCACCACATCGGGGGTCTTTCACTATCAATTTTGCTCGTCCAAATCCAACAATCAAAAATTTTCCATTTAGTGCCAATTCTATTCACTTTTCTAAATTTTGTATCAAATCACTACTATCACTATCACCATCACCCGTCTACTTATTAGGTACTCTCGGTGCGCCAATTCCTGTCCAAAGCCCGGCTTCGTAAAGCCAAACAATGAATGCTGGTTGTTTTGTGCCAGCGGCTGGATGCGTCCGGCACTCGGTGCAGGGAAGGAGGTTTACCCGGGCCGAGATCCCACGCACCATCTCGGCACGGAGCCATCCAATGCCCCGATCTCGACCTGCCGGCACGTCTCCCCAAAAAGTGGTCGCCATGACGACCCTTTCTATCGGGCTGCCAGCTCCGCCTAGTGGAGCCTGGACGCGGCCGTTCAAAGCGAGGCCCGGCACGCACCGAGGGCCTGCTTCGGCTAAAAGTCGCTCTAACCTCTAACCCGTGTAACGTCGATGCTTCACCTGGACGCTTACACCCCGCAGCCCGTTCCTTGCTCACACATCCAGCCGTGCCCATGCTCCTCGTACCTTTCCTTACACACCCAGGTACACTCATTCCACTCACAGCCTTGGTCACACACCTGACCACCGAACACTTTGGCACACATTCGTTGCTCGCACACCTCACCAAAACACCTCTTCGCGCCCCCTCCTCAGTCACCTCCTCTGTGACAATCACAGGTGTGCTCTCATTCGCACACCCAACCACGTGCCTCACCACCAACTCCAGCGTGCATTCCCACTCACGCTCTACCATTCCAGGTGTGCATCCTTCCATCCCAGGTGTACATCCTCGCTCACCTGTCACAACTAACTCACGCTCCATGTCACTCTCACTACTTTCACCTCCACTCGTGACAACGCACTCACTCTTACTCTTGACAGCACACTCTTTCCTCATGCACCTGTCCGTCACACACCTTTCTCGCGCACACTCTCCCGTTAGACCCTCTGTAACACTCACCACAGGTGGACACTCTTCCTTACTTCTGACAGCGCACTCTTTCCTCATGCACCTGTCCGTCACACACCTTTCTCGCGCACACTCTTGCGCACACTCTCCCGTCACACCCTCTGTAACACTCACCACCCCGCGCTTCCACGTGCTCCCTCGCACACGCGCTACGACCGACTCACTCTCGCCAGCACACTCACTCCTTGGCACGCACTTTTTCCTCACACACCCCAGAGTCGGACTTTCTCGCTCACCTCCTTTTTCGCACACCAGACCTGTCGCACACTTCACCAACGGCCTCTCACGAACACCCGGGTCCATCTCGACCCCCAAGCTCCTTAAATCCCCTGGCGCATCATACGCGCGACCATATTGGTCACCACTTACACCGGGTCCTCTTCCTCTTCGCTTCTCCTCCATCACCTGCGAATCCCTCATCCGGTTAATGAGCACATCATCACGATCCGAACACAGACTCTGGACCAATTCTTTTACCTCCTCTTTTATCTCTTTCTTATCCTCTCTCCGTCGCTTTTTAATTTCGCTCACCCCTTCTTCCACTTCTTCTAATTTTTGCTTCATCTCCTTCATCTCTTCGTGCGCCCCTTTAAGTTCTTCCTCTAACTCCACTTTATTTTTTTCTATGTGCTCCCGCACCTCCCGCTCTTTAACCTCCATTACCTCTACCACCTTGTCCATTTTCCTCGTCAGGTCCTCATGTACCGTCTGGCACTCTTTTTTAATTACCCCTACGTCCTTTTTCATCTCCTTCTGTGTCGATTTTAAACCCTCTATTACCGCTGTGTTCTTCTTTACCTGGTCCCCCAACTCCTTTTGTCCCACTGTCAGTTGTTCTACTCCCAGCGTCAACTCCTCTATACCACCTTGCAATTTTACAGTCCCCTTTCTCACCTCTTTCTCCATGCGCTCCTTACAGTGCCTCACCTCCTCGCGCACTCCTCCGACCTCCTCACTCACTCCTCTTCTGATCTCCTCTCCCATCACTTGCATCTCCTGCCCAGATGCCACCCTCATCTGCTCCATTTCCTCCCTGTGAGCATCCAGTTTGGTTTCTACCCCCATTCTGACCCCCTCTATCTGCTGCCCCATTTGGTTAACTTCCCTTTCCGCTTGGTCCCTCATGTCCCTCAATTTGCCTTCCATGGTGTTTTCTAACCCCTCTAACCCTTTTTGCATCCCTTCCATTTGATTCTCTTGAGCGGCCATTCTGTTTTCTACCCCCGTTAACCCCTCCTGTATTTCCCCTAATCTATCGTCTAATTTCCCAAATTTCATGTCTAATCCCTTAAAATTATTGTCTAATCCCTCACTGGTACCCCTCGCTTCGTCCCTCATTACCCCCATTTGCTCACTCTGAGCCCTCGCTTCGTCCCTCATTACCCCCAATTGGTTACTCTGCAGTTTGAGGGACGCCTGCATTTGCGCCATAAATTGCTCCATGAGGACCTGCATCTGGGCCATCCCTCCCACTTGTGCAGCGGGTGCGGCCCACGTAGCTATGTGCGAGGCGCCATTTCGCGCGTCTGCTACCCCCGCTGTTTCGCTCTCCTCACGTGTCTCAATTTGGTCCTGGACCGACCCTGCTTCACTCTCCCCTACCGGACCCCAGCCGTCTTGATCCGCCATAGCGCGACTTTCAAAATTCGAGTTTCGTAAAACAAATTCGAAATTTCGCCGTTATAATTTCGCGCGGGAAACGCGCTCCGAATCGATTTTCCCTCCCAAAATTTGGGCCTAACTAATTTAGTCCCGGGTCCGAATCTCACTCCTCGACACCAATTGTTACAGATACGACTTTGATGGTATGGTGGGCCGAGCGGGATGGCCGCCGTATCCGTACAAGTTACCCGACTGTACTCGAACGTCGACGAAGCCGCGCTATGCTGGCTCAATAAGGAAAAGAAGACACCCGGCTGGATTATAATCACACAATACGACACCAGGGGTTCAGTTCTCAAGACCTCCGGAGGAGGTTATATTAAGGCGGAAAAGGTTAGATTACAGGGACAAGAGGGAAACATAGGAAGGTGGGCACTTAAACACACTCTTATATTAACCCTAGACAGACCACGGATAAACGGGACAAGGCTCACTCACACGGGGTTTGATGGCCAGGAAAGCGGCAGTCGATGGCTCAGGTGCACCTGGCTCAGGGACAGAATCGCGTACGTTGGTGTCCAGCAGATGCGGGGAGGTCGCTCAGCGCTCGTGGGTCGCGACTTTGGTGGAGATGCCGGGGGGGTCGCTCAGCGCTCGGGAGGGTGGCGTCTTGTCGTCTCAAGCTCGGGGCGCATCTGACGTCACGTCCGGCGCGGGGCCGCGTATATCCGGCGGGGAGTCACGCCCTCGCTCGTTAGCTCCGCCCCATATGGCATCGGCCCATGGCTTCTCATTGGGTGCGGGGGTTACCGGCTCCGCCCTTGACGAGGGGCCGACAGGGAGCCCCCTTCTGGGTAACCCCGTCGAGCACATGTTCAATGGCGGCCAACCGAGCCGGAGTGAGGACGCAAAGCCGCTGTTGTTGTGGTTGTTGTTGGAGCTTGAGATGATGGGAAGAGATGCGGGGAGGTATGGGAAGGTCCTAAACTCCTACTGGTGCCATATCATCACATTCTGGTGCAACGAAGAGTCATAATTAATGGAAACAAGTCCTTAACTGACATAGATTAAGAATAACTAGCAAGATGTCCTATAATTGTCTACGTGTGGTGCGGGGGACCTGGGCACGACATTTAATGGGGGAATGAAGGGGAAGATCGGCTCTAATGGGTGTTGTTTACAGACAATGGGACTAGGGAATGGGGTAAGGGGAGAGTTGGGGAGTATCGGAGAAGATAGGGGAATATTTACAAGCGGATATGGAGGTCAAATTCCATATTCGCAACAATATGTATACCATCATGTATCGTCTTTGTGCCAAGTACGAACAAAATTGGTTTTTACATGCCTGAGATATGGTTGTGGACAGCCACACGCATGGACGGACGAGACCCAATCCAGAAGCTAATTGTTTCCGACCAAGTCCAAAGAGGGGCTAATAATATTGTTAATTATGGCCTAGGCCATAGGGAAATGCCATTTAGAACAGTGTTTGTCTGTCCATATGTCCCCACAAATGTACACCAATCAGAGCTGAGGATCTGGTCACATAACAAGAGGACACGTTTAGTAATCATTACAGTTGCATCTTTTATAAAAATTTAAAAAATAACCACCTTTAGAGGCCATTTTTCCCCGCAAAGCGGGGGTTGGCCTTTTTCGGGAACCGTGGTTGTTGTTGTTTTTCGGTCCCCTTTTTGAAGCAATGTTTTACGGCCGGATGCCCTTCCTGACGCCAACCCTTTTTGCCGCCTTTAACGACAAACAGGGAATTACCAGTGAACTGGAACTCAATTAGCCGACCTCGGAAGGATGACAGGCTGAGTCAACCCCCCTGGCGTTAATTCAGCAATCGACCGGGATTCGAACCCAGGATCCTAGGATCCTAAGCCGGCACCCTAGCCACTAGCCCAACACCAGGGATATTGTTGTATACAGTTGCATCTTTTACTAAAAGGAAATATAATATAACCTTCTGTGCAACGTTTTGGGGTCCCAGCAGGTGTCGTAAGGTCGGTCGGAGGTTTCAGAAATTCCTCAATACAATTACGATTTTGAAATGCCATCGACACGGACCTTGCTCCCAAATCCGGAAGTGAACAGATGATGACGGTTCACTGTTTTTCTTTGATAATATCCCAATACAATCGTGATTTAACATTATATTTTGATATATTAATACTACCGTATTGATTTGTGATTGGAATGATGAATGATGCTGTTTGGAATGAAAATAGAGAACCTGCCATCAATGTCTGACGTTCAACTGAAGGTGGCACATGAATGTGGAATTCATTGGTTCATCATTTGCCATTCACAGTTTTTTTTTTTTTTTTTTAACCCAAGTCATTCACGAACCGGCTGTTCATGTCTGAAATAAAAAAAAATTAATATAAGTATTTACATTATTTGCTAACTGGTATCCCCACCCAGGTCATACTACCCTCTTCAACTGAAGTATCAATCAAGTCCAGCCACGCCGTTGTTAGACTATCGGTCTTGTTTTTAAACTATCCATCCATATAAGTACCACAAGATGAAAAATCTCCGATTTGACACAAATGGGGGAGGTCTGAATACGATCAATAAATAAATAAAACCCCCTCCCAAACCCCTTTATCCCCAAACCTCCAAAATAACTCGTCTGCAATGTTTCCACAACGGGAAATAATAATTACATCAACTAAATAAATAATATCACTCACCACGTGACCAAACAGCTTTTCCGGTGGCAAATTCATGGCCAAGTCTTCCATTACCTGGGAGAGGCAAATCAAAATTAATTAACAACAACTGGACATGTGTAATTGGAGTTCTTCATTTATCACAATGCAATTGTATTTGTACAATCCTTTAACTTGTAGTCTCATGACACTTCCCTCAACCGAGTGAGAGTATCAACTTAGCAAGGAAAAGGTTATCCCATGATTAAAGGACAGACCAAATAAATAAATACAACACTCAAAGGTCTTTCTCCACAAGCAAAATGGTGCCGTCTCAGCACGATACTGCCAGCATTTCAACCGGCACCAGCTTCAGGGTTAGGGTGACCTTAACTGGTTTCAGGGTTAGCGGAGCCCCGACTGTGATTTAGGGAGAAGGGGACCCTGACTGGGATTCAGGGTTAGGACCAGGGCGACCCCGACTGGGATTCAGGGTTAGGGCCATGGGGACCCCACTAGGACCAACAGCCCTAGATAATGTACTTTTATTGCAAGCTGGCGTGGAGTTGAGCCTTCCGTGTCAATTTCATCATCATCGTCCTCGTCCTCGTCATCATCACAATCACCCTCCGCACAGGGAGACGTTACAAGCACAAAGATGACATTCAAAATGGGATCCAACAATTGATGTTTCACCAGGGCCTGCAAGGAAAGAGCAGGTTAATGAGGGGGTGAATGACCCACAGCAAAGGAAGGTTAGCATATTATTTGATTGCTTAATTATAGGGTTAGCACCTCGTTACCTTGCTCTTCATTCTGGCAAGACATCCAACAACAGAAAATGCCTTCATCCTGACACTGTCCTCTAGAGACGAGGTTCCAGCTAGCTGTTGGGGTTAAATGGACGAAGGAAACAAACGATAATTAATGAATGAATGCATGAAGCACAATACGGTTCCAAAAAGTCACAATCATTAAAACATCACAAACCCAACAAGAAAAACCCACAATTAGAAACAAAATCAATTAAACAAAAGGCACCTCGTCGATGCCCAGGGTGAGTTTGCATCAATTTACGATGAAAAGTAAACTATGGTACTCTTCATTCAGTTACAATGGGGCCGGAGCCCTCAGAGCACGGCACGCATCCTCACCTCCATGCAAAAGGCCGTAAGCTCTCGAAGGTGTGGCGCGATTATGGAGATTTCAAGATCGATAAATTCATCAAAAACCTCCATAGCTCTGCAAGCTCGAGTTGCCTGTAGGGAGAGAAATTCACCACACAAATCACCATGAGAGGCACCACGCGAGTCAGAATGCGAGGCACCATGCGAGGAACCATGCAAATCACCATGTGAGGCACCACATGAGTCCCCATGTGAGGCACCACATGAGGACCATGTGAGGCACCACGCAAGTCACCATGTGAGGCACCACGTGAGGAACCACGCGAGGAACCATGCGAGTCACCACGTGAGGAACCATGTGAGGAACCACGCAAGTCACCATGTGAGGGACCACGTGAGGAACCACGTGAGGAACCATGCAAATCACCATGCGAGGAACCACGCAAGTCACCATGCGAGGCACCACGCAAGTCATCATGCAAGTCACCATGGGAGGAACCACGCAAGTCACAATGCGAGGCATCACGCAAGTCATCATGCGAGGCACCACGCAAGTCATCATGCGAGGCACCACGCAAGTCATCATGCGAGGCACCACGCAAGTCATCATGCGAGGCACCATGGAAGTCACCATGTGAGGAACCACGCAAGTCACCACAGAGGGTTTGCTTTGACCATAGTGAGGACGAGCTCCCCAAGATTAGGCCAAGCTAAACGTACTCCGAAGGTACGTTCCAATAAAGTAGTACACCAATTTATGTCACCTCTTTTTACGTCATCAGGTTATTAATACCACAACCGTCTCAACTCACACTTACGTCGTTTTAAAAACTGTTTCCATTTATTCTTGAGTGTTTTCAGAACTTACAAAAAGACTGATAAAGATGTCAGAATACATCACCAAAGTACCAAATCGGGGGAGATCGCAAAATCACCAACAGGAGGAAAACTTTGTTTCCCCATAAATAAATGTACAGTACTGTAGATTGGTTGAGAGGCATTGTAAAAGTGTTACCCTAGAAGTGAAATTTGATGGTATTTGTCGAAGGGTTGCTGGTATTAATGGATTGCCGCGTTAAATTTGCCTCTGATCGATAGATATGCTGACGATAATTGGAGGAAGAAGATGTACCGCCACCTTCGACCGCTTCCAGAAGAGGTTTATTTTATATTCAAATATGTCTGGTAATTGTTTATTATTTATATGTATGTGTACTTGAATATAACTAATTAATTAAAAGCGAAATATAATACGTGAAGTGACAACAATAAGAACTTATTCCCCATTATTAAATTATTTTTTCATGAGAAAAACTGCTTTGATTTGTAGTACGTTGTTTCGATGTCCATCACACTGTTCAGGGATGCATCCTCAACTTAAAGCAGGGTCTTACAATACCTCCGACTCGGGTTTAATTATCAAATTTATTCCTTTACAAAATCAACCAAGAGCAATGTATAACCTTCTTGGGAAAAATAAATGCCAGGGGCATAGAAAAGGCCCCTTTATATGGTATGTGCCATGTGGCAAACTAGAAAATAAGGGACATTCCATTGCTTGTACAAAATAGAAAAGAAGGGAAGTTCAAAATATGTCGTGTGCATGCTGGACTACCCTGGTGTTCTTAGGAGGAACCAAGTAATGCTCTAGAAAAGTTCATATAAAGGGGCGCCCTATATATATCGGTTAAAACATGTCAGTACGTAAAGCTATATGAATCAAATTATTTAGAAAATGTTAAATGTTCTTCAAAAAATGATAAATCCCATTAAATTCAACAGACGACGAGGGTGAAGATAAAAAAACAGGAAGTTAAACCGACGTTCGGACTATGAATCAATGGACAACGAATGACTCGTTTGGTTAATGCAGAACCAGTGCTGTTCCAGTGCCGAATAAAAGCAAGGTAACGTGCTTAAATGACTGGCGTCCTGTTGCCCTCACTCCCACAGTGAGCAAATGCTTTGAGAAGCTGGTTAAGGATCTTATCTGTTGCATGTTACCACCGACCTGAGGCCCCCACCAATTTGCTTACCGGCACAACAGATCCACGGACGACACCATACTCGCCATAGCCACAACACTCCACACCGCCCTCACCCACTTGGAGAAGAGGAACTCCTATGTGAGGATTCTGTTTGTAGATTACAGTTCAGCATTCAATACAATAGTCCCCTCCAGACTCGACACCAAGCTAAGGGGCCTAGGACTTAACCCCAGCCTGTGCAGCTGGATCCTGAACTTTCTGTCGGGTCGATGCCAGGGGGTGAGGATGGGCTCCAACACCGATTGCTCAGTTTGGCCAGGTGGCCAGCTCTAGGAAGAGTCCTGGTTGTTCCAAACTTCTTCCATTTAAGAATTATGGAGGCCACTGTGCTCTTGGGAACCTTCAATGCAGCAAAAAAATTTTTGTAGGCTTCCCCAGATCTGTGCCTCGACACAATCCTGTCTCTGAGCTCTGCAGGCAGTTCCTTCGACCTCATGGCTTGGTTTTTGCTCTGATATGCATTGTCAGCTGTGAGACCTTATATCGACAGGTGTGTGCCTTTCCAAATCATGTCCATGTCGTGAAGTAAGATGGTCATGATGCTATTCCGACGCCGACCGCGTGGGGAGGATTTATATACCAGCTATGAGTAAGGATGGGTCATTCCTCTCTCTGGTGTCTTCGAGTTGGTAAGATTGTTGCAAGATCTGTGTTATATTTGCTAATATCTCTGCAATGGCGTAATGGTAATGAAAGCGGCCAGAGATGCTTGCTTAATAGCTTTTGTGTTTTCTTTGTAGATCAGTCGCATTCAAGTGAATAAAAGCTCACAGCTTGGGGTTTTGGTGAACCACCACATTTCACCACATTTTTATTCACTTGAATTCTACGGTTGGAGCCATGGAGAAGCTGCTCCGCCTGGAGGTATTCTCGGGTGACCCTCAGGCTACGAACGCCGCGGACAATGGGAATATTGGCACAACTCTCTTCTGCACTACACCGCGGCGGTCCCGGATCTCACCGAGGCACAGCGGCTATCGGTTCTGACCTGTCATGTCGGCCTCCCGGTCTACGGGTACATATCCCACTGTACCACCTAAGATGTGGCAGTGGCGACGCTGCGTGGCATATATGTCCAGCAACGAAGTGCACTGTACGGACGACACATGTTGGCTACCCGACGCCAGGAAGCTTCGGAGAGCCAGGAACACTACATCCAGGAGCTGATACGCCTGGGGAAAGGTTGTCTGATGGTGGCTCGAACCGCCGCGGAGGCGACCGACGACTTGATGCGGGATGCGTTTGTTGCTGGCATCTAGTCGCCGGCCATCAGACTCCGTTTGCTGGAGCAAACCACGTTGACCTTCCAACAAGCGTGCGACAAAGCACGCATTCTACAGCTGGCAGCGTCCCGCGCGGAGGCATACGGTGGACCCGATCTCACAGCGGGGGCCGCTGCCGCGGCACGGCCGGAGTCGACCGCATCGCCAGAACGGGCTCTTGCGGAATCTCCAGACGACGCTCCGGCACCGATCGCTGGAGACGATGGGAATCCGAACGCCGCAGCTGCGAACTCTTCGGAGAATGCCAAATGTTATTTTTGTGGCAATAAGAGACACCCTTGCTCCGCGTGTCCTGCCAAAAATTGTGAATGTCATAATTGTGGTAAAAGAGGACACTTTGCTAAAATGTGTCGGGCGGTTAAATCTAAGTCTTCCCGGGGCTTGAGTCTCGCAGATACGCGCACCTCACTGACGGCGCGAGGCGTGCGCCGCGCCACCTGTACTCGTGGAAGGGATCCGCGTGGAAGGGCTTATCGATACTGGTAGTTCCTCCAGTTTTGTCAGCCATGCTTTGGTACGACGTCACGGCTGGACGATGGGCTCGGATACCCGACAAATTTACCTGGCTTCGTCCGGACATAACATACGCACCAAAGGCGTTTGCTCTCTTAAACTCATCGTCGATGATAAACTGTATGAGGAGGTGAAACTCGCGGTGATGCCGGAACTGTGCGCCGACGTATTGCTCGGTCATGACTTCCTGAGCCGGTACAGCCGGTTGGAGATGCGCGTGGGGGGCGGAGAGAATACTCTTTCGGTCTGCTGCTTAACCGAGATGGCTATAGATCCTCCAGCGCTATTTCCCAGCCTGACGGCCGATTGCCGACCGGTAACCGTGAAATCTTGACGGTATACTCGTGCCGACGCTGCATACATTGCCGAGGAGACTGAGTGTATGCTCCGAGAGGGCATTATAGAGCCGAGTAGATCGCAGGCTCTAGTCCTATGCTCTGACAATCACAGGAAACGCTTGGTCATTGATTACAGCCGAACGATAAATACATTTACACAGCTGGACGCTTTTCCTTTGCCGAAAATTGATCCCGTTTAGGAGGTTGCCAAATTCAGGGTCTTCAGCACTTTGGATCTAAAATCAGCGTATCAGATACCCATCAGAGAATCGGACAGGCCATATACTGGTTTTCAATCCGGTCGACGGCTGTATCAATTTCGGCGGATTCCTTTCGGAATCACTAATGGGGTGGCTTGTTTTCAACGTGCAATGGACGACATCTTGGTTAAAGAGAATTTACAAGATGTATTCGTTTACGCAGATAATGTGACCGTCTGCGGACATACCCAGGAGGGGCACGATGCAAACTTGAAACGATTCTTGGAGGTTGCGCAACGTTATAAATTAACCTTGAACCACGAGAAATGCCACTAAGGTGCAAGAACGATCGATTTACTTGGGTACACAGTGACCGGCGGAGAGATAAAACCGGACGCCGAGCGCCTCCGACCTTTGCTCGAAATGGCGGCACCCTGTGATCGGGCGTCCCTGAGGCGGTGCCCCGGGCTACTCGCACATCACTCGAGATGGATTGAAGGCTACTCAGAGAAAATAAGGCCTCTGGTGGACAGCAAGGTCTTCCCTCTGACGCAGGACGTGCTAGACGCTTTTCAACTTCTGAAGGAGAACATAGCTCGGGCCTGTGTGACCTCCATTGATGATAACCTCCCGTTCCTCGTCGAGACAGACGCTTCGGATTGTGCGATTGCTGCTACCCTAATGCAAAACAAACGACCTGTGGCATTCTTCTCTAGGACACTGACCTCGACTGAACGCAAACATTTGGCAGTGGAAAGAGAGGCGGCAGCGGTGGTCGAGTCGGTCAGGAGGTGACGCCATCTGCTGCTGGGCAGGAAATTTGATCTCCTGACAGAACAACAGTCGGTGGCTTTTATGTTCGGCCACGACCACCCTCAGCATATTAAAAAACGACAAAATCGCACGATGGCAGGTCGAACTAGCTGATTACTGCTATGACATAATCTATCGCCCTGGGAGCGAGAACGTGGCAGCCGACACGCTCTCTCGCCCGTCGGTTTGTGCTGCTATGACGTCAGATGATCTAAAGAGCATCCAGGACTCATTATGTCACCCCGGGGTAACTCGATTCGCTCATTTTGTGCGCTCTCGCAATTTGCTTTTCTCGATCGAGGAGATCCGACATCTATGCCACACCTGCTCCGTGTGTGCAGAGTTGAAGCCGCGATTCTATAAGCCGCCGTTATGGGCGCTCATTCAAGCAATGAAACCATGGCAACGACTAAGCGTCGATTTTAAAGGGCCGATATCAACACTCACAGCAGGGGGGCCTCATTATCTATTGACGGTAATTGATGAATTCAGTCGTTATCCGTTCGCCTTCCCGTGCTCAGACACGATGTCATCCACTGTCATACGATGTCTACGTCAGCTGTTCGTCCTGTTCGGGTATCCGGGGTTTGTGCATTCAGACCGTGGGGCTGCGTTCATGTCCCAAGAGGTTCGAACCTTCCTAGTAAGCCTCGGAATCGCCACTAGCCACACTACTCCGTATCGCCCCGAGGCGAATGGCCAGGTGGAAAGGTATAATCAGGTCATCTGGAAGGCAGTGGCGCTGCACTTACGTACGCGCTCAATGGGGCTGCACCAATGGCCACAAGCCGTACCTGAAGCATTACATGCGATTCAGACTTTATTATGCACGGCCACAAATCAAACTCCCCACGAAAGAATGTTTCGTTTTGAACGTCGTGGCGCTACCGGCCAAGCGATGCCCGGTTGGCTTGTCGAACTCGGGCCCACGTATCTGAAGCGAACAGTGCGACAAAGCAAGTACGAACCGGCGGTGGATTTGGTGCAGATCGTGCAGGTTAATCCGCAGCATGCGACCGTCCGGCTGCGGGATGGTCGTCTTTCGACCGTGTTGGTCCAGCATTTAGCCCCGTGCAGAGATGAGGACACCCGGCGTAACTTATCCTTGGAGGCTTCGCCGGTCGAATTGGGGGATTCCGTTCCGGGCACCCCTCATCCGTGTGACGTAACACCGCTGGCAACGGCAGCAGGAGATTTCCCATGCTCGCCGTGTCCGTCACCGTCACCGCCGGGTTCTCCGGCCCCGTGCAGTGTGCCTGGTTCGCCCACAGATCAGACTCGTGCTGGCCGAGACGGGAATGCGAACGGATCGCCTACCTACCGGACGCGTGTGGACCGAGCGTGCTGTCGACCCCAACGCTTGGATTTGTGACGGGGTGTTGGGTTGCTAATTAATCTACTATCTTCAACTTATACTTTATATCGATAGTCTGAGATAGTCTCTGATAGTCGATAGTCTGCTAGCTGAAACTTTAACGGGGGAGAATATCGTGAAGTAAGATGGTCATGATGCTATTCCGACGCCGACCGCGTGGGGAGGATTTATATACCAGCTATGAGTATTGAGTAAGGATGGGTCATTCTGCTCTCTGGTGTCTTCGAGTTGGTAAGATTGTTGCAAGATCTGTGTTATATTTGCTAATATCTCTGCAATGGTGTAATGGTAATGAAAGTGGCCAGAGATGCTTGCTTAATAGCTTTTGTGTTTTCTTTGTAGATCAGTCGCATTCAAGTGAATAAAAGCTCACAGCTTGGAGTTTTGGTGAACCGCCTCGTTTCGTTTCACCAATCAGCTGGACTCCAATCATGGTGTAGAAACATCTCAAAGATGATCAAGAGAAATGGGAGGCACCTGTGCTAAATTTCAAGTGTCATAGCAAAGGGTATGAATACTTATGTCCATGTGATATTTCAGTTTTTTCTTTTTAATAAATTTGCAAAACTTTCTAAAATCCTGTTTTCTCTTTGTTATTATGGGGTATTGAGTGGAGATTGATGAGGGAAAAAATGAATTTAAACGATTTCAGCATAAGGCTGCAACATAATAAAATGTGAAAAAAGGGAAGGGGTCTAATACTTTCTGAATGCACTGTATATTTCAGGTTTCAGCTCGTTTCAATGTATAGCCCTCGAGATATGAGGGCCAACACATTTTGGGCGGACGGACAGACGGACACCAACGTGATTTTGAGGTTTTTCTAAATAAGCTCAAGAATGTGGAAACAGACGTTGCTGAAATTTGGACCATATTACCTCAATGTACAAATCATTTACTTCTGAAAGTTGCAGCGTATTTCGTCCAGTAGAAGCTGAGAAACTAATTTTCAGTCCCCATGTTAAACTTGCATGCAGATAAACGATCCCATATATAAAGGGAGGGGAACTTTGCGCTTCACTTGATTATTTACTTTACAGACGCTCAACGACTTGAAAGATAAATTTAAAAAACCAACGATCAATTTCCTGGACAAACAAGCTTGTGACCTATAACATCATAATTGACAAGTCCTACACCAAACACGCCGATAGCATGTGCGGCCTATCTACAAACAGGATTGCGATTCCATCTAAGGCAGAGTACGAAGGAGCAAAGTAAAAATGGGAAACCGTCGTGTTTCGTACACCTTCAGTTGCAATCTCGAGAGGATGTGTGACTTCATAATGATAACAGTGCACACGCACAGGCCTTTTGAGGACAACAATGAGTCTTACCTCGTCCTGTATGATGAGCTGTCGGACAACGTGGATAATTTTGGGCACCGTGTCACGGAGGACGTTCTAAAAGGGCATCAGAGGAGAGATCGTTCTGAACGTCGAGACCACTACAATCAGCACCACAACTCATTCATCCTGATCAATTAAACAAATAATTACAATTTAAAAAAACTCATCGCATTCCAATCAAAATAAAAGGTAGACGGCTGGTCGTATCATCCATCACAAGTTCGGAAAGCTCGTTTTCAGACTTGTGAAGGGCAACCTTCACATCACTTTTTGAATCCATGATGGAGGGCAAGCCGAGGCACACGGAGTAAAATTCACGATTTCCTTGCTACCGTTTCCTCGTGTGCAACAAACACACAACAACATATTCACCATTACGGTGCGTCTCTTGCTTATTCTACGGTACGTCTTGCAGTACGTACGAGCTCTGGTTCAGCAACAGCAGCGAGGGCTGAGAGAGCGACCGTGGCGTAATATCGGGCAGCCAGGTGCTGGGCCGAGCCGATGGCAGCCGCGAGGATGCGGAGGATGTCAAAGGCATGAGGAGCCATGGTGGAAGGTGCATGTTGGAGTAGAACGCTCAATAACAGAAGGCCCAACTGCAAGAACAACAAATGTTACCGTCGACCACTTCTCACCTCCTCAAAAAAAGAAAACATAAAATACAACAATATCTAGAAACCTTAATTCGTACCTTTTCACATTAATTTGATACAATACGTTATCAAAGTTGAAAATCTGTTCAAATTGAGGCACTCAACAAAACAAGATAGCTCGGACACACCTTTGAGATGTTTACCCTGGGTTTGATACCCAACAAAACTACAAACTGCTATACCCTGGATGATGTTCCTGCCGTGATTATTGATGGCAAGAACAATGGCAAACCACCCAATGCATTCTCTGGATCGTGGTGGCTTTGGCAGCGCACGCACGCACACACACACACACACACACACACACACACACACACACACACACACACACACACACACACACACACACACACACACACACACACACACACACACACACACACACACACACACACACACACACACACACACACCCAACAAACGGCTGTGTTACTCGGCGGACAGGCGTGGCTTTATTACCAGGAAGTAACAAAGATTAAAGCGGGAAAATAGCAACGTTGTTGAACATGTTAACAAAAAAAACCCAATACCACCTTACACTGCCCTTATTACTCCTATATCAGCTACATAAGCAAAACATGGCAGAAAAGGAATTAAACAAAGCCTGTGGAAAGGAGCACGAAAGAAATGAAGAACATGAAGAGGACAGGTGAGTTGGACACATGGAAAGGTCATTCACAAACACGTGGTGCAAACGAACGAGCAGAACGAACGCCCGAGGCAGCAACCCGGTGATTCAGTCACATCATTCGAGTGAACTTCAAACCTCCTGTTCCGCATCACTCTCACTCTCCGTCCACCTCCGCACCAGGGACAGCAACTCGAGCCACGGCCTGTCCGCCGGGTGGAGCCGTGCCACATCCGCCGCGAGGTTTGCGACAGCGTTCCGCGTTACAATCCTGCCAAGACAACACGGACGCAAACGTTCCGCCAAGTACCTCCAATGTGGTGCAACTCTTCATTAACCACTTCAATGCAAACAATGTGCTCAAGGTTGGGGGAAAAAACTGAAACCAAGTTCGGTAAATCAATGGGCTTATTATGTTTATTTTATTTACAATAAAAAAAAAAATTTACAATAAATTTTATTTTACAATATTTACATTTATTTTACTTATTTATTAATTTTTATATTTATAAATTACTTTATTATTATTTACTTATTATATATACACATTTCATTTATTTATTTATTTATTATTTTACAATATTTTATTTACAATTTAAAAAAATAAAAATTTACAATAAATTTCATTTACAATATTTACAAAAAAATTACAATTTTATTTTACAATTAACAACGATTTTACAGGGACAATTCAGACTCCGAATAATAAAGATGTAGCAAGTCACGTGACACAATCACATGACAGTCCCATCGATAAGTTATATAACTGCCGCTGCAGGTAGATCGACAGAGAACACACGGGTTTGAGCGTGTTCTTCGTCAGTCTTGGTGGTGGGTCACTCTTCCTGTGCAGTCTTCAATATCCTGACTAATCAAAAGGTGACCAACCTCTAGGAGGTCTCATTTGGAGATGAACTGACGCCAACAGACAATGAGTCTTACGGTCTGGATCTCCACGTGGTCAGAATCGGACTCGGTGAGCAGAGGGGAAAAAAAACTCCCTTGGGATATACCTTGGACGATCGCACACCTGGAAGCGTCACTAGAACCTGTATGTTCCCTAAAGCGAGGCAGGAGGGCATTACCACACGGGACAATGACGTCGGAAAAGCTGTGGAAAGTAGACGACCTTTTAAACGACCCTCATGGGGATTGTCAGCGAAGTTGAAACGTTTTTCCCAAAAGTTCCTTATAATATTAATGAACAAACACAAAAAGGCCTAACAGGAAACTACAATTGACATCATTCGGATGTGAACACTACGTCATAAAGGGGAGAGACTGACATGAATGAAGTGAGTCACAAAGTGAGGATTATGGAGAAGAGGGAAAGAGTCAGTGGAGGTGTGGTAACAAACACCATGGTGTGAAACGTTTACACTCACTCGGTCTCTCTCTGCAGGGATTCCAGGATAATTGGCTTCACTCTGGATAACAATACAAAATGGAGAGCTGTAAGCAAATTCTCACTTTGGGGGTTAAAACACTACGCAAGCGACATGCCAGGACCCTCAAAACTGTGCAATTCCCCCCACACCCTTAACAAGGCTGGAAACCTCCTCCCCCACAACAAGGCCGTGACCCATCCTCCCCCCACGGCCACGACCTGCCCCCCCCTCTCCCCTTGACAAAGCTGGGACCCCCACTCTTGACACAAGGCCAGGACCACCCCCATTGACAAGGAGTGGACTCCCCCCCCCCCCCTCTTTGACAAGGCCAGAACCCTCCCACCCCCCTCCTCCCCACAAGGCTGGAATGCTACCCCTCCCCCCACTTGACAACACCAAGCTGTAATCGATCACGAGATGGAATTGAGATTTCACTCGAAGGCCTTTCATTTATTACGTTAAAATTCGGTAACAAAACCACAAGGGCCAATGGGATATCGCAAACCTCTGTTGGACTTCTGCCGGGGTCTTCCTCCATCGCCGCGACACGCAGCGGCGCAGCAGGACGCATGCCAGCTGTCTGATCTGTACGACACAGACATGGCGTGACGTCATTGAAGAGACAGAATGTGGTACAAGTGATGGGGCTCCGTTGGTTAAGGAGGTTGAACCTCAGTTAGGAATGAACAACAAAAGCCTTGGGAATCATCAGCACATCGAGTAATCATGAGCAGGAGGTCGAGGCTCTGCTTACCCTTTATTACAGACATGATGCAGGGCCTAGCTGTTATATCAACCCCTTTAGCAACCACCAACCTGTCCATCATGCTGCTTTGTCATCGAATTAAGCCCCAGGTTTCTGTCTGAACGTTTTCCTCCATTTTAGACCAGGAGCCCGAGGCCTCCAACTTAGTTGACGAGGTTACCAATTTGGTGATCACCACAATGTCTGTTAGATACTCTATTTCGAGGAACTGAATGTCTGCCTGGTTCTGAGTGGTTGGTCGGCCTGTGAAAGGGACTGGAAATGGTCTCAGATGTTGCACTAGATCACCTGAAATGGTTACCTTCTGAAACCATATCACGATGCTAGTACACAATCACCTGAACATTGCTACACCACAGACAAATTCAATAGTGGACAGGCCCTGACAGACCCTTTTAAGGGGTGTAATGAAATTGTGTCTAAGTTGAACCCAGATGCTATGCTGTCTCCGACCACTGAGGGGCTTCCATAAGAACTCGGACGGACATTGCTCCGATTCATTCTTGTGACATTTATTCTGTGTGGTAGTGCACACTCGATTGGTGCGTATTGCTAGATGTTCCAGGCTTGCTTGCACTAATTGCCAATCCATTATTACTTCTATGATTACGGTACTGATACGATGCTTGTTGATTTCTTACAGGTGTTGCTAGAGATCGATTCTGAATTAAACCTAATATTGGGACAATGTTGTAGACCTGATTTTTACAACAATTAATTCAGAATCTTCTCTTCGTCTTGAACGAGAACAACATGTCTCACAAGCTGATACAAGTTCCAATCTTTGGTGCGGAACCCCAAGCGCCGGACGTGTCTGCACAACTACTACACTGGCTGAAGCTACTGACCAGTCACCTGGACGCACAGGACGAACTCACCGATGTCACAAAGCTGGCGGTGCTGCACTCCAAAGTGAATCATACAGTGTACATGTCCATTTCTCAGTGCGGAACGTACGATACTGCTGTGGAAGAAATGAAACGTATTTACATCAAAACGCGGAGTGTGGTCTACACCAGATATCTGCTCGCGACTCGTCGACAAGAACCCACAGAGACCATCGACCAGTTCGCTCAAGACCTCCGCCGGTTACTGAAGGACTGTACTACCGAGACACGCACCCATGCACAAGTTTGTGATGATCTTGTGCGGGACTCTTTTGTTTCTGGGATTCGGTCTCCAGTCATCAGACAGAGATTACTTGAAGAAGACGATTTGACACCAGAAAAAGCTCTTCAGCTATCTCTCCTGTACAACGAAGCGCAGGTACAAGCCGACACATATGACCGCCCATACGTTACTGCAGGGTTAACCCGACTGACACGACCGGAGAGAGCTACCGCCGAGCTAGCGGATGCTGCATCTTCGCCGGAATCGGAGACACCCGACGCGCTTGAGGATCTCGACTCGAGTTTGACAGCGGCCGCTGCGGCCGGACCCAAGGCAGGAAGTAACGCTAAGTGCTTTTTCTGCGGGAACCGGAACCATCTCAGGTCAGTTTGTCCGGCTAAGGAGGCGACGTGTCATTTGTGTTCAAAGAAAGGTCACTTTGCAAAAGTTTGTCGTTCGTCTCGGGGCCGGCAAACCCGCTCGACGCTGAATGTGCTTCTCCCTCCGCCCGCGAAACAAACGGCGCCTTGCGCGGCCATGATTGGAATCGCCCCCTCTCTGTGGGCCCCAAGCTGAGCGCTCGACCTTGATGAGGCTTACCGTGCCGACTAAACAACTGGCGCAATCACAACGGTACGCGGCTCGACCGTCCTTGACGGGCATTCTTTTGACACCCAGCCCACTTCCAGGTTTGGCTTCACGAACGGCGCAAGCTTGCGTCGCATCTCCGCGCGTGGCTCGAGCGCCCTCTAGCGGCGGCACGATCGACCTACGATCGACTTTGACTACACGAAAGAAGGGATCTCCACGCGTGGCTCGAGCGCCCTCTACCGATGGCTCGACCGGCCCACAATCGACTTCAACTGCACTGAAGACATTAGAGGGCGTCAGATCCACACATGAGGCTCGAGCACCACCTCTCGACAACTCGACTTCTGCAGGGCCACCGGGCCTGTCCAGCGCTGTTATTCCACTCATGATTGAAGGAAAATTTGCAAATGCTTTAATCGACATGGGATGCACTGATAGTTATGTCGATTTACGACTTGTTCAGACGCGTGGCTGGCCGATTCTCGGGACAAAACGCAGAATCTTCATGACTTCTCAAGGACGATGGCTCAGCACTCGGGGGGAATGTCGACTGAAGCTTGTGATTAAGGGTCGAATGTTTCTGGATGTGCATTTAATGGTCTTACCAGCACTATGTGCCAAATTTTTGCTGGGACACAATTTTCTCCAGCGACATGTGCGTTTGGAAATGAAATTTGGTGGTGCTGATACTCTTGCTGTGTGTGCTCTTGCAGGGATGGAAATTGAACCACTGTCGCTGTTTCCGAATATGACTACTGACTGCACACCGGTTGCTGTTAAATTGCGACGCTACTCACGGACTGACACGCAATTCATTGCTGAAGAGACTGCACAGCTATTAAAGGAAGGTATCATTGAACCTAGTCGATCGCCTTGGCGGGCCCAACTTTTGGTGGTTCGAACCGAAACGCACCGCAAACGCATGGTAATCGACTATTCGCAGACGATTAATCGGTTTACCCAATTGGACGCCTACCGGTACCCACTCCCGGGAATGGGCTCTCTGGTACGACAGGTGGCACAGTACTCAGTATATAGCACTCTTAGATCTACATAGCGCGTGTCATCAGATTCCATTCTCTGAGGCAGATCGCATCTACACTGGGTTTGAATCCGGACAGAGGTTGTACCAGTTCACCCGGCTGCCTTTCGGGGTCACGAATGGGGTTTCGTGCTTCCAAAGGGCCATGGACGACCTCATTGCTAAGGAGAATTTAACCGATGTCTTTGTTTATCTGGATAATCTCACGGTTTGTGGGTACGACAAAGAACATCATGATGCTAATCTGAAGCGCTTCCTCGAGATTGTGCACAAGTATCAACTGACTATGAACGAGGCTAAATGTCGCTATTCTGCTTGAACGATATATCTCCTAGGGTACACCGTGACCCACAGCTCCATCGCTCCGGATAAGGAGCATCTCTGCGACCCTTGCTCGACATGGCCCCGCCCACGATCGTGCTTCGTTGAAGCGCGCTCTCGGGCTGTTTGCTCATTACTCTAAATGGGTTCAAAATTTTTCCGAGAAGCTTCGTCCACTTGTGGATTGCAATGCGTTCCCCATGAGTCACGCTGCTAAGGGCGCTTTCCATGGCCTGAAGTCCGACATAGCTGGCGCCGCTGTGTCGACGATTGAAGAAAACAAGTCCTTTGTTTTGGAAAGCGATGCGTCGGACCATGCGACAGCTGCTACACTCTCTCAGGGGGGGACCTGTGGCTTTCTTTTCAAGGACTCTCTCCTCCGCGGAACGAAGACACTCATCTGTCGAAAAGGAGGCGTATGCCATCGTCGAGTCGATCAGGCGTTGGCGTCCATATTTGCTCGGTCGAAGTTTTCAGATCATCACGGATCAACAGAGTGTTGCCTTTATGTACGACACGCAACATGCTCAACGCATTAAGAATGAGAAAATCACTCGCTGGCGGATTGAGCTAGCCGATTTCTGTTACAAAATCAAATAACGCCCGGGGAGGGATAACCTCATTGCAGATGCATTATCACGGCCTTCTATGTTTGGGAATCCGGCCTATGTGCACACCGATCGAGGCACGGTGTTCTTGTCCCAGGATGTGAAACTCCTTGCTACAGCGTAATATCGCTTCCAGCTATACTACTCCATACAGGCCACATGCGAACGGACAGGTGGAACGATTTAATGGCATCATATGGAGAGCCGTTACTCTGAGCCTTAAGTCCCGCGGACTAGGACTGGACCGATGGGCTTGGTCGCTACCCGGGGCGTTAAGTTCGATCAGGACTTTCTTGTGCACCGCTACTAATCAAACTCCCCACGACCGTATGTTTCGTTACTCGCGTCGTTCAGGCGGTACACGTCCTCTGCCGGGCTGGCTTGCTGAGCCCGGACCGGCCTTCCTCAAACGCGCGGTTTGCACAAGTAAATATGACCCGCTCGTTGACAAGGTGCGTATTCTCCAAACCAATCCCGAGCACGCTCGTGTACTGTTGCCCAATGGACGGGAGTCTACAGTCTCGGTGCGCCATCTTGCGCCATGTGGGGATATTGACGAGCCGGCTTATGGTATAGTTGATCCGACAATGGAGAATCTACCGGCTTCCCCATCGCCACACGCACCCGATCCGGATGGCTTTGTGGGGCTACCGCAGTCACCCGATTTAGGCGGACATTACCATGTGGGGGATTCCGGCCTCGGGGATGTGGTATCCGGTGTCTATCGGACACGCGCCGGGAGAGAAATTTGCCGCCCCGATCGCTATGGCTGGACTGAGTGACATGGACTGCTGCTCACTAATATTATTCTGCTGCTAACTGATGTTATATGCTGCTATGACTTGCTAGCTTGATTTCAGCCTAGCGGGAGTGTAGTTTTAATGGAGGGGAGAATGTAATGAAATTGTGTCTAAGTTGAACCCAGGTGCTATGCTGTCTCCGACCACTGAGAAGCTTCCATAAGAACTCGGACGGACATCGCTCCGATTCATTCCTGTGACATTTATTCTGTGTGGTAGTGCACACTCGAATGGCGCGTATTGCTCGATGTTCCAGGCTTGCTTGCACTAATTGCCAATCCATTATTACTTCTATAATTACGGTACTGATACGATCCTTGTTGATTTCTTGCAGGTGTTGCTAGAGATCAATTCTGAATTAAACCTACTATTGGGACAATGTTGTAGATCTGATTTTTACAACAAGGGGTGCCCAGAAATGCGCTATATCAGCTGATGGAGCGCCATTATAACAAGCATCAAGGGACAAAAAGACCCTATGACCATATTGGCCTGGTCTGCAAGGATCTAGTCCAGCTCATCACAATTTGAATTGGAGTCATCCATCACTCCAAGGCTCATTGTTCATCTCAAATTAAAGGAATTGTTGCATTCCAAAATTATGAAAGTGCCATTCATAGGTGTTTGACAGCAATGACGCAGCGTGCAATGGCCGTCCTCGGATTGCGTGCAATGGCCGTCCCCGGATTGCGTGCAATGGCCGTCCCCGGATTGCGTGCAATGGCCGTCCCCGGATTGCGTGCAATGGCCGTCCCCGGATTGCGTGCAATGGCCGTCCCCGGATTGCGTGCAATGGCCGTCCCCGGACTGCTTGCAATGGCCGTCCCCGGATTGCGTGCAATGGCCGTCCCCGGATTGCGTGCAATGGCTGTCTCCGGATTGCGTGCAATGGCCGTCCCCGGATTGCGTGCAATGGCCGTCCTCGGATTGCGTGCAATGGCCGTCCCCGGATTGTGTGCAATGGCCGTCCCCGGATTGCGTGCAATGGCCGTCCCCGGATTGCGTGCAATGGCCGTCCCCGGACTGCGTGCAATGGCCGTCCCCGGACTGCGTGCAATGGCCGTCCCCGGACTGCGTGCAATGGCCGTCCCAGGACTGCGTGCAATGGCCGTCCCCGGACTGCGTGCAAAGGCCGTCCCCGGATTGCGTGCAATGGCCGCCCCCGGATTGCGTGCAATGGCCGCCCCCGGATTGCGTGCAATGGCCGCCCCCGGATTGCGTGCAATGGCCGCCCCCGGATTGCGTGCAATGGCCGCCCCCAAATTGCGTGCAATGGCTGCCCCCAAATTGCGTGCAATGACAGGTTTGGACGTGTGAGAAAATGCAACGGTTCAGTTGCGATGGTATCTGATAGAGAGAGACAATCTTCAAATGACATTATGGGGTCCAATCTGAATGCAAAAATTGACGAAGCATGCAACCAAATTGGCAACCTCAAATGAAGTCGTTTCGTCGAGTGAATTATTGAATGTCGCTGCCAGGAAAGCACCTTTGTCAGATACGGGAAAATATATTCTCAGGTCACTTCCGAGGGATCAAGAGGTCAGAAAAATGTTCCAAGACAAATGGAACGGCGATTCCATTCGCTTTGTCCAAAACGTCACACGCACCAGAATTCAGAATTCCACTGCAGAAAATGTGAAGAAAAGGACCCAAGAACACCGCGTCTGAATTGTCAAAGAAGAACGCTGAAAGCCTGCGGGACGTGTTCATCTGAACGATCATTGCCGTCTCTGACCGCACAACCTTTGACCTACACAATGTAATACTGATGAGGTATCCAATCACACAGTGCCCCTTCTCACTCTCGCATAGTGACGGAACCCCGGTGAAGACACTTGCAAGACCACGCTAATGTGAAAGTTGGAGATGTTCCAAGCTGAATCGATCTCTAATGATGATTTACCACTAATCAAAATCAAAATATATGACAGAGGGCTCCTTGTTCATTCCATCCTGTCTGTAACGAATAACGGCGCTTCATACGCATCCATCGCTTGGATGTCCAACATTGTGTCCAAAGTTTGCTCAAGTAAGGGGTGAATGAAGTGCCCGTGTGTCTGGATACCAACGATGGCACATCCATAAAGGAGAGAGAGCGCTGATTTGGAGGAGCAGATGACCGGCTATTCGTCATCATAGAACCACAACAGTGTATGCGGCAAAGTGGGCACCAGCTACTGAAAACCGGTTTCTTCAAGGACGAACTCACCAAGTTCATCATGAGAGAATGGATGCAAGACCACTATGGGCACATCCTTGGCCATAAAATCCTCATCGTGTCCCACAGCGGATATAGTCTACGATACCAGCCTGACTAATGGGTTATCGTGCAGCAGCCGCAAGCAACACCTGCAAGACAAGCATGAGGAAGCTGACACACTGATCGCCTTCCACACCAGCAATGCCATCGGAAACATCCTCATGAGAGCATCTGATACTGACATCATGGAATGTGGCATGGGGAATACCAGACATTTCATCAATGTGACCGACATCATGGAATGTGGCACGGGGAATACCAGACATCTATCTATAATTCCAGTAATCTCTGTATGTCTGTGTGTATGTCTGTGTGTCTGTGACCGCTGTTTCTCGACAACCACGGGTCCGATATACTTTAAACTTGCCAGGTATATTGCTGGGGACCTGAGGATGTGCCTTTTCAAGGTTTCATATTAATCGGAGAAGTAGTTACCGAGCTATGTCCAAAAAACGATTCAACCAATCAGAGAGCAGCGAGCTATCACGTGTGCCGAACGTGCCGAACAGACTCTGCCTCGGACGGCACATTTGAGAGCGTATTCATTTATTTCACGTTGGCAAACTATGTTGGCGTTAAACTATGTTTTAAAACTAATTAAAACTAATTTGCGATTCATCGTAACTGCGATATGCGACCTTCCGGACAGTCAAATGAGGACGTCACTTCCGGACTTACGGATAGCCATAGTGACGACGTACTGATGCTGAACGTGGCGAGCAGACGCTGTAAGGTACGATCGATTGTAGTACACGTTTATAATAACTCTGCCGATACAGGCCCGATTAACTGCAGCGCCATCCGAGCTGCGGCGTCGGGACGATACATTCATTGTACGGTCACATCACGCACTTACGGGCATGCCCATGGGCCCATGGGCACGCCCATGCATGCATGGGCGAAGACATTTTTTTTTTTTTTTTTGGCAAGGAACGGGCACCCACGTACGGGCACGTCCTAGTTTCATCAATGTGACCAACATCATGGAATGTGGCACGGGGAATACCAGACGTTTTATCAATGTGACCGACACCATGGAATTGTGGCACGGGGATACCAGACGTTTCATCAATGTGACTGACGTCATGGAATGTGGCACGGGGAATACCAGACGTTTCATTAATGTGACTGACATCATGGAATGTGGCACGGGGAATACCAGGCATTTCATCAATGTGACCGACACCATGGAATGTGGCACGGGGAATACCAGACATTTCATCAATGTGACCGACACCATGGAATGTGGCACGGGGAATACCAGACGTTTCATCAATGTGACAGACATTTTGGCGAATCTTGAGGCAAAGAAGACCGGACTGGTCATCGCCATACCTGGTTACCATGCATTTACGGGTGGCGACTTCATGTCAGCCTTTTACAGGTATGTTCTTATCCATTATGTGGAATGCCATATCAGCCTTCTTTCACCTGAAAAGCATTGCCCGTCTCCGCTCATCCCTCTCCTCCACGGCTGCAGAAACCCTCATCCACGCCTTCATCACCTCCCGTCTGGATTACTGCAATAGCCTCCTCTATGGTTCACCCTCAAAAATCACCAATAAACTCCAATACATTCAGAACTCCGCTGCCCGTCTACTCACCCATTCCCGGACCCGTGACCACATCACCCCCGTCCTTTACAAGCTTCACTGGCTCCCCATCCCCCAGAGAATCCAGTACAAAATCCTCCTCTTGACATACAAAGCCCTCCATAACCTGGCCCCATCCTACCTGGCTGACCTCCTCTCCAGACACACTCCCACCCGCAACCTCCGCTCTGCTGGTACAAACCTCCTGACCCCCTCCATCCGGACCAAATTCAGATCCTGGGGGGACAGGGCCTTCTCCATCGCTGCGCCTACCCTCTGGAACTCACTACCTCACACCATCAGAGACTCCTCCTCACTCACCACATTCAAAACATCACTAAAGACCCACCTGTTCAACACTGCATTCAACATTCAACCCACAGCATTTAACCCCTGACTATCTCTTCTCCTTCTCCCTCCTTTTGCTTTAAATATTTCCCTATTGATTCTTGTCTTTTTTGCAATTGTTGTTTTCATGTATTGTTATGCATTATGTTTGCCACTCTGTCAAAGCGCCTTTGGGCTTCTGGAAAAGCGCTATACAAAATAAATGAATTATTATTATTATTATTATGTTTTTTATTGGTAGTGGCACAATTTTATAATTCATTGTAGACCCAAATATCTTTGTGGATTATGTAAGCATTATGTTGTTGGTCAAAGTTCTAAATACTCTTACTTCTTTATTCTGGATAGGGCAAAGGTCAGCCATTGGACATTTTGGCGAAAGACAGTCGATTCCTTCACGTCTTCACTTCTCTTGGAAAACACACTGAACCAGACGTGGATTGCGCATCGGAGTTTGTGTGTCGCATGTACGCACAAAGATATGGGATGTTGATGAGGCTAGGTACAACAAGGTGATGCTGATGAGTGACAAGATAAATCAGGTAAGTTCCCACTCGTCAAAGGGAAGCACAATGTGGGAGCGACTGCGCTGGCTGGGCTGAGATATTGGCGATCGCTGCACAAAGATCCACCTGCCACCCGTTTGTTGAAAGTGTGATTCCAACGTCCTTTTATAGATTATGATATTATCAGGTGAATATTGTCAGTTTAATTATTTAAAGAAAGGTACAACAAGATGACATAGAATTTATCCATCTGAAGACCGATTCTATCAATTCACATTTACAGGACAACCCGTTAGCCAATGTGAAGAAAATCGACTGCGTCCCACTCCAGTCCATCAAGATGTATACCGTACCCAACACCAACCCACGATCTGCTCCTGTCTTCTCAAAGCAGTCATATTATATACATCCGTGATCCATCATATAAGCTTGTGTCCCCCACAACACATGACCCTCGTTACGGCGACCTTCTTTACTCCACCACTCCATCCAAGGGAGTTACGGCGCCAATTAGACCGAGAGAGACAGGGGGAAAGATTTGGGTATTAAAAATGAAATTGGAAAGAACGTGACAAATAAACAAAAGTGACAAAAATAATAATAATTTAAAACATAATGGGGGGAATGACTGCGACCTACAACCTGAGCATGGGAGGAACTGCTGAGGATGGAGCAGAGAGCCGGGATGATTCCACGATCCTTGCAGGCGATTCTCAGCTCCGCGGTAGCCTAGAATTAATTACATCAGTTAGGATTACTGTCACAACCAACTATCAGGTAAGAACCTGGACACACACCTGGACAAGCATCTCTTGCATGATTCAGAGCACTACAAACTAAAGGTATTGCACAAATTTTATTTCATCCTCCCGGAAATATGGGAGCATATTTTATTAAAGAACTAACAGGAGTACCCAGCATTGCCCAGGGGGGAGGGGTGGCAGGAGAGGGAGGGGTGAGGAAGGGAGTTGGAGGAGTGGAAGGGGGAAAGGAGGGGAAAAATATACTACATATACATATTTTGGGGGAGGATGGTGACATTGACAGGCCCCTCCATTTGGGGGGAGGGGGGAAAGGGTAGGAGGAAAATTTTCAGGTATCAGGTTAAAAAATCAGGTAAGAACCTGGACACACACCTGGACAAGCATCTCTTGCATGATTCAGAGCACTACAAACTAAAGGTATCGCACAAATTTTATTTCATCCTCCCGGAAATATGGGAGCATATTTTATTAAAGAACTAACAGGAGTACCCAGCATTGCCCAGGGGGGAGGGGTGGCAGGAGAGGGAGGGGTGAGGAAGGGAGTTGGGGGAGTGGAAGGGGGAAGGGAGGGGAAAAATATACTACATATACATATTTTGGGGGAGGATGGTGACATTGACAGGCCCCTCCATTTGGGGGGAGGGGGGAAAGGGTAGGAGGAAATTTTTTCCCATGCAAAGTGTTTCATAACCTCAGTTGCCCAGGTAAATAAATAGCACCGCAAAGCGGGCGTATCCCCTCAGCCCATGCATGGTGGAAACCAATTTCAAGATGGTTGCCGTGGCGGCCATATTGAAAATTGCAGCACGCCCATTTTCGAAGGGAACCTTCCTCTACTCAACCCCAACACACACTGCAAACATGGATTTAATCGGACAAGGCGTTCTGCTCGAAATTGACGGAAACCAATTTCAAGATGGCTACCGTGGCGGCCATATTGAAAATCGGGAAAGGAACCTTCCTCAACTCAACCCCGACACACACTGCAAAAATGGATTTAATCGGACAAGGCGTTCTGCTCGAAATTGACGGAAACCAATTTCAAGATGGCTTCCGTGGCGGCCATATTGAAAATCGCAGCATGCCCATTTTCGAAAGGCACCTTCCTCTACTCAGCCCCAACACACACTGCAAAAATGTATTTAATCGGACAAGCCGTTCTCCTTGAAATTGGCAGAAACCAAAAGTTGACGGACGCCCGAACGGACGCCCGCACAGACGATGCCCGTGACGACAATACCCCTTCGCCCAATTTGGGCTGAGGAGTGAAAAGGAAATTGTAATACCCTCTGCCATCATCACGAGGTGGCGCTACATGGTACACATTTACATAGATAATTTACACCCCGCTCCCGGTCCCCCACACCGCCGAATGAGGCTGCGGCCACATAGCCGATGTTACCCCCCCAAACAAATTTGTATTTGTACCACGAGTAAAGTATATTAGTGTTTATAGCTGGAGCACCCGACGTTGCTCAAGAGAAAAAGAAACATTAACATATTTGAAATGAGGAAAAATATAATGGAAAAGCAATTACATCCAAATCAGAATCCATCACAAATGTCAAATCATCATTTTACCTTTTTGTTGAATATATGCTCTGAATGTGCCGTTCATCACGTTTTTTTTTTTTTTTTTTTTTTTTTTTTGTATACAAGATCGAGGCTCGTGAAAGAGCTAACATTAATCACACAAAAAGACAAAACGACACACAAAACACAAAAAACAAGGGGAGCGGCAGACAAGGTGGGGAGAGAGGGGGAAGGACACAAAAGAGAGGGGGAAGAGGGGGAAGGACACAAACACAACATTTGAGAGCAGGGACATCGGGAGGACTTGGGGGGAGGTGGGAGAGGAATAAAACATATGAACACTGCAAGGACTCTGGGGTGAATTACCGGGGGTAGAAAAGATCAAGGTTTTCGATGGGGGAAGATAAGAGATGGTGGTGAACAGCTGTTTTATAGACCTGGAGGGAGGAGTGGGATTGAAGGGAGTGGGGGAGTTTGTTCCAGAGGCGGGAGAAAAGGGGAATGAAAGAGTGAAGGTGAGCAGAGAGCCTAGACTTTGGCAGTTTAACCATAAGAGGGTTGCAGGCAGATCTGGTGCGACCTGAAGGAATATTGGGGGGACAGAGCACAGAGAGAGCTGGGGGAGCAAGGCCGGAGAGGAGTCGGTAGAAGACAGAAAGACCACCAACCTGCCTGCGGTGAGTGAGTGAGTGAAAGGCCCTCGGTGTTGACTACATCGCAGGAGATTCCAATGATTCTGAAAGCTTTGGCCTCAACAGCGTGAAGCCGAGCAAGGTGTGAGGCAGGAGCACCAGCCCAGAGGGGGGAACAGTATTCCATTGAGCTGCGGATGAAAGCCTTGTATGTGGTGAGGAGCTCAGGTGTGCCAAGGAAGGACTTCGCACGACGGAGGATGCCCAGTCGGCGACTGGCTTTGGAGGCCAGCTTGGAAATGTGGTTTTCCCAAGAAAGATCATGGCAGATAGTGAGACCCAAAAGCTTGAGCGACAAAACTTATTGGAGAGGATTGTTGAGAAAGTAGACGGGAGGGTTGTCCAGTCGGTCCTTTCGGAGAGACATTGTAAGAGTGTGAGATTTGTCAGGATTGAAAGACATGTTCCACTTGTTTGACCAGTCTGTGATTTTGTCCAGGTCTGCAGAGAGTGAGGAGGCTGCAGACTGCCGATCTGAGGGATGAGGAATGGAGCGACAGAGAGTAGAGTCGTCAGCAAAGAGATAGAGAGGATTTTCAAGAGAGTCAGAGAGATCATTGATGAAGACCAGAAAAAGCACAGGGCCCAGAACACTACCTTGGGGAACTCCAGCCTGAACAGGAAGAGGAGATGAGAGAAACCCATTCAGGGCCACACGTTGACTACGACCAGAGAGGAAGTCCGCCAGCCATGCGTGGAGATTTCCATGGATACCAAAGGAGGAGAGTTTGGTGAGCAGAGCAGGGTGCCAGACCGTATCGAAGGCACGTGAAATGTCAAGGGAGACAGCTCTAATTTCCTGATTGGCGTTGAGGACCTCCATCCATTGTTGAGAAAGCAGAAGCAGCATGTCCAGAGTAGAGTGACCAGGTCTGAAACCAAATTGATGATCAGAGATCAAGCCATTGGAGAAGAGGAAAGATTTAATATCTGAAGCAATGATGGATTCCATGACTTTGCTGATAATTGGGAGAAGGCTGATTGGTCTGTAGTTGCTGGGATCTGTTTTTGCACCTTTTTTGTGCAAACCGGTGATGTTGGCTGATTTCCAAGCAGATGGCAGATGACCTTGAGCAAAAGAGAGGGTGAAGAGAACAGAAAGAGGGAGTGAAAGAGCAGAAGAACATGATTTTAGGACCCGTGGGCTGATGCCGTCAGGACCAGTTGCAGAATCAGAGTCGAGGGTTGACAGAAACTTTTCCACCTTGTCAGGAGGAAAGGACACAGAGTCCAGGAGCAGCTGGGTACGACTGGGTACGGTGGGTACAGAGAGGGATGGGTTTGGGACACAAGATTTAGAGGCAAACACAGAGTTGAGGCATTCAGCTTTTTCACGTGCGGAGTCAGTCGTTAAGCCGTTTGAGGTGAGGGAGGGGATGGAGGGGGAACAAACACCAGAAACAGATTTGACCAGACGCCACCAGGATTTGGAAGAGGGAGACAGATAAGAGAGTTCAGTCTTGAGAATGGTGAGATATTGTTTCCTGGCTCTCCTGAGGGTGGACACACACTTGTTTCGGGCTTTGTGAAAGGAAATGAGATTTCCTTCCGTTGGATTTGCTTTCCAGGAGACGAAAGCAAGTTGTTTCAGGCCAACAGCCTCACCACAAGATTCCGTGTACCATGGACGGGAGGAAGGGTATGACAACTGAAGACGAGATGGTATAAATCTGTGCATGAGAGAGAGCAATTTACTTTGAAAGAATTCCCAGGATGAGTTGATGTCAGAGGCGGTAGAGATGGGAGACCAGTCCAGATGATTGATGGCTGCTTGAAGACCGTGCCAGTTGGCCTGAGTGAAATGCCAGACTCGTCGACGCTGAGGAGGCTCTCTGAGAATGGTCAGAGAGATGTCCACTTTGACAAGCACATGATCAGATGAGCCGATTGGAGCAGAAGAAGAGCAGCAGACATTTTCAGGGAAGTTTGTCATAACCAAATCCAGAAGAGAAGATGCTCCGTTGACTGAGATCCGGGTCGGGAAATTGACAGATTGTGTCAGTCCCAGTGAGTCGCAGAAGTCCTTTGCTGAAGAGCCATGGCTGGTGAGAGAGGTACCCACCCCCAGCCAACTGGCATGGTGACAATTGTAATCACCACATATGAGGAAGAGAGAGTTGGGATGGGTAGATAGAAGTTGGTCCATATTATCAGACAGTGAGATGTAGATGGAGTCATCGCTGTTTGGTGGACGGTACAACACACATATGAACAAAAGGTGGGAGCGAAGGGGAAGCCGTAGCCAAAGGTATTCTTGGGGGTGAGGTGGAGAGAGGGCAGTGGAGGGCGAGTGAGGAAGAGAGTTTTTTATAACGATAGCAACCCCACCTCCAGGACGAGGCTCAGGTCTATCATACCGGAGGAGGGAGTAACCTGGGAGAGATACCAAGGCATCAGAGACATCATGAAGGAGGAAAGTTTCTGTTAAGCAGATCACATCTGGTTTGTCAGAAGCAACCTGTATGGAGAGGTCAATCAAGTTTGAGCGAAGGCCCCGGATGTTTGAGGTCCATACCGTTAATGAAGAGGAAGGGGGAGCATCGGGTCCAGAACAGGGGGGGGGAGGGGTAGGGTAAGATGTGGAAGAGGAGGAAGAGGTAGGGAGAGCTGTTGAAGGTGTGTCAGAGATTTCAGAGATTTCAGAATAGCTTGGAGAAAGGGAAGAATGGGGCGGACAAAAGGTTTGATGGAGATTGGGTGAGGTACAGTGAGGTGTTGTTTGAGGAGGGGGAAGAGCGAGGCAGAAGGTTTGGGGAGATGAAGGTGAAAGTTGGAAGGGGGAAGAAGCAGGGAGGATGCTTTGAGGAGGAGGGGTGAGAGGGGAGTCTAGGAGGGGAGGAGCGAGGGAGAGTCTCGGAGGGGAGGGGTGTGGGGGGAGTTTAGGAGGGAGGGGAGGGAAGGGGCAAGGGGGGAGATTTGAAAGGGATGGGTGATGGGGAGGATTTGGAGGGGAGGGGTGAGATTGGATTTTGAAAAGTGTACGATTCATGGGAAACGAACATTTTTTGCAAAATGAGTTTGAGACCTTCGAGTCAAAAATACGTTTGAGGACACTGGAGGAGGGGTGGAGTTCTGGATAGTTTAGGGAATGTAGAAAGGAGGAACTGTAAGAGATGGTATTATATATATTTTTTGGAATGAATAGATTTGGTGAGCAAGACGAAAGCATCCTTTTGTTGGAAAAGAAGAAAAGGGTGTTATAATATGAGAGAAAATAGTTGTTCAGGAGAGAGATTATACATTTCTAGCCGCGTGATCGCGAACGAGGAACGAACGAACAAAAAGAACAACAAATAAACGAATAAGACCTGGGAAGGAAATATTTTTTTGGGGGTTTTTTTTTTTTTTTTTTTTGTGAGTACAGATATTAAACAAGGAGGTACGGGGTGAACGACTGGGACGAAACAGAGAACGAAAATAATTTCAGCGCATTCGACGAATCGCTGAGAGAAAAAACCACAAGGTCGGAGACGGTACGGTAGTCTAAGCCTACGAGTACTAGGCCGCAGAATACTCGATACCATTAACCGACGATTGTGTATACATGTACGAAAAATTAGCACCGAAAATTTTCCAAAAGATACGCTATAGGTACACACACCGAAGGATAGATACAGTCTCGACAAAAACACGATTGTGATAGATCACTTAGCTTCGAGAGCGTGAGCGCATGGAGCAGCTTCGAAAAGACGTGACCTCGCCGTGATCTCGCGAGATCTTCCTCGTTTTCCTCGAAAGATCTTCCTCGAAAGATCTTCCTCGCGAGATCTTCCTCGAAAGACGTTTCTGAGTTAAGTATGATGACGTACAGGAAGAAGAAGAAGCCTTACCACCAACTTCGACCGCTTCCGGGATTGTTTTATTATTTGTGTTAAAATGTCTGGTGATTGTTTTGTATTTATTTATGTGAATGTGTACTTGCATATAACTGTCATTAATCAAAAAGGCTTCGGCACGATAAGAGAGATTATAAAAAAATAAAAAAAACTTTTTTATATATACTGTATTTTTATGCTTCCGCCGACAAAGTCGCCGAAGGCATTATGTTTCCAGGTTGTCCGACCGTTCGACCGTCCGTCCGTCCGTGATAGGTTATCGTTACCGCGATAACTTGAGAACGACCAAAGGGATCTCAGTCAAACTTGGTGCAGGTATGTATAATGAGGTAAAGATTAACCAGTTCGATTTTAAGGTCACCAGGTCAAAGGGCAAAGGTCAGAGGTCATGTTAGGTAAAAATACTGTTACCGCGATAACTTGTGAACCAGTGATGGGATTCTGACCAAATTTGGTACCGTTATGTAGCATGATGTAAAGATGAACTGATTAGATTTTGGGGTCAACAGGTCAAAGGTCATGTCAGGTAAAAATGTGCTAACTTGGGAACAGCTGAATGTATTTAAATCAAACTTGTCACAAGTGTTATAATGATGTAATAATGTGGGTGGATGCATATCAGTCAAGGTTGTGGCGTCGAAGAGTGTCCTTCTCGTTTCTTTTTGCCTAAAACACTCCCAGGCACTCACTGATGAAGATCCGTTCAGCCATCTCTGAGAAAAATGGCGACTGACACACACACACACACACACACACACACACACACACACACACACACACACACACACACACACACACACACACACACACACACACACACACACACACACACACATACACACACACACACACACACACACACGATCAATTTATCGCAGAAGGAACAGCTGGGCAAGTCCCCTCCCTCCCCCTCATCTCTCAGCGCTATGGCCTCGTACACCCCTCCCTCTTACTAGAGTCCCTTTATACAGAGAGTAACGACAACTGAGAATACGCCGCCATTTTGGGGCCAATTGTGCGGAACCACTGAACCGGCACATGCACAGTGCACTATGAGCTATGCGTGTATAATGCAATGCACCACTGCACAAACACGGGGCGGGTTAGGGAGTTCGGTGAATGTTTTTATTTATTTATTTTATTGTATCGAGATGTCGGTCTATGAGTATTAGCTCCATTATGTTCCAGATTGCCTATAATGGGATATTAGTTTGTCTGAAAAAATGAGCGGTTGATGAGAAGTGAGAAAATGGGTGATTTCTGAATCCTCATTATCGCGATGTTGGCAATAATAATTTGGGTTACTCACGATGCCTGGAGAGAATTTGAACATACTATGTGACAAGGTAGTCTTGTAACCTAAAATAATCTTTAACCTCTTCGATTAAGAGGATAGGAAAAGCGGGGGGGGGGGGGGGGCATTAAAACACACGTGTGTTTTGTCTGAAAGAAATGAATTTAATGTAAACATTATCAAACTGAAACAAATTTAATGCGTTTTCAGAGCCAATAAACTCATACATACATACAAACATCAACACATTAAAACACACATGCACACACGCGGGACACACACACACGCGACACACACACACACACACACACACACACACACACACACACACACACACACACACACACACACACACACACACACACACACACACACACACACACTGTAAATTAACCTTTTCAGCTTTCTTTTCATCAGTTAACCACATCCAGCAACAGATCCAGGTACAATCAGAATAAATGAAACGTAGTCCAGCTGTCAAAATTGCAATATGTGATGAATTTTTTTTACCATTTATCTCTACCATTTTGAAGAACGATACAAATTAGAGGTCTTGTGAGGGTTGAGACCCCAATATGAATAGCAACTTCCTGCTTTTTATCTTTACAATCATTAAAACTTTCATTGCATTATGTGGAATTTTTTGAGAACTTTTGTGTTCCCCTGAGAAAAAAAAATGGCAAGACCAAATACAGGGTAAGTGGATATGCGACATGGGCAAGCTATTTCTTAAGATGCATGCACGAATACACAATAAAAGATGCATGCACGAATACACAATAAGAGATGCATGCACGAATACACAATAATGCCAAACAGAGACTTCTTCTTTTTTTGTAGAATTTTTTATTATTATTTTTTATTTATTTTATTTTTAAAAAAAGAATTTTTAAAATTTAACTTCCATTATTTATTGCGGCCAAACCATGTGACTTATCAAAACGTCTCAAGTAACATTGAAACATACCCCCATGAGGAACATTTGTGTAAAGTTTCCACTCGATCTCTACGGGAACCGGGTGCTCCCTGTGTTAAAGGAATACAATACGTGGGACTGAACAGTAACTTGACCTACCTCGCAAAGCTTTGAAGACGAAGCCGGCTTCCAGCCCACACGGCTCACTTTATTCTCCCATATTTTACGTCGATTGGGATCTGAAGGGAATCTGTACATCTTGAAACCCTTGTCATGTCTATTTGTGCATCCAAATGCACAACAACCCGGCATTTTCAGTGAACTAAGGCTTCCGTAGGTAGTCGAATCGATTGTACTTGCATAACACGCGAACGCGAGAAGTTAAGCGAACGCGAATTTGGCTCCAAAATGGCTCCCTGAGTCACGTGACCGTATTTTTCCGGATCGTCATGTCGTTACTCTCTGTATAAAGGGACTCTACCTCTTACACCCCTCCCCTCGTACACCCCTCCCTCTTATATAGCAGATTCCGGTTGTTTTATTCGAGTGTCAAATTTACACTCGGTGAAACACACCATCTGCCTTTCCAAACACACGCTGCCCCTCCCTCTTCTTTTCACCCTCTCTTTTGCTCAAGGTCATCTGCCAGCATCTTGGAAATCAGCAAACATTACCGTTTTACACAAAAAGGTGCAAAAACAGATCCTTGCAACTACAGACCAATCAGCCTGCTTCCAATTATCAGCAAAGTCATGGAATTCATCATTGCTTCGGATATCAAATCCTTCCTCTTCTCCAATGGCTTGATGTCTGATCATCAATTTGGATTCAGACCGGGTCATTCTACTCTGGACATGTTGCTTCTGCTGTCTCAACAATGGATGGAGGTCCTCAATGCCAAACAGGAAATCAGAGCTGTCTCTCTTGACATATCATGTGCCTTCGATACGGTCTGTCACCCAGCTCTGCTCACCAAACTCGCCTCCTATGATATCCATGGAAATCTACACTCATGGCTTGCGGACTTCCTCTCCAGTTGTAGTCAACGTGTGGCCCTGAATGGATTTCTCTCATCTCCCCTTCCTGTTCTGGCTGGAGTTCCCCAAGGTAGTGTTCTGGGCCCTGTGCTATTTCTGGTCTTCATTAATGATCTCTCCGACTCTCTGGAAAATCCTCTATCTCTTTGCTGATCACTCCTCTCTCTCCCACTCCATTCCTCATCCCTCAGATCGGCAGTCTGCAGCCTCCTCACTCTCTGCAGACCTGGACAAAATCACAGACTGGTCAAACAAGTGGAACATGTCTTTCAATCCTGACAAATCTCACACTCTCAAAAGGTCTCTCCGAAAAGACCGACTGGAAAACCCTCCCATCTACTTTCTCAACAATTCTCTCCAACAAGTTCTGTCGCTCAAGGTTTTGGGTCTCACTATCTGCCATGATCTCTATTGGGAAACCCACATTTCCAAGCTGGCCTCCAAAGTCAGTCGCCGACTGGGCATCCTCCGTTGTGTGAAGTCCTTCCTTGGCACACCTGAGCTTCTCACCACATACAAGGCTTTCATCCGCAGCTCAATGGAATACTGTTCCCCCCACTGGGCCGGTGCTCCTGCCTCACACCTAGCTCGGCTTCACGCTGTTGAAACCAAAGCTTTCAGAATCATTGGAATCTCCTGTGATGAAGCTAACTCCGAGGGCCTTTCACGTTGGTGGTCTTTGTCTTCTACCAACTCCTCTCCGGCCTTGCTCCCCCATCTCTCTGTGCTCTGTCCCCCAAATATTCCTACAGGTCGCACAAGATCTGCCAGCAACCCTCTTTTGGTTAAACTGCCAAAATCTAGGCTCTCTATTTACCTTCACACTTTCATTCGTCTTTTCTCCCACCTCTGGAACAAACTCCCTCACTCTCTTCAATCCCACTCCTCCCGCCAGGTCTTTAAAACAGCTGTTCACCACCACCAATTATCTTCCCCCATCCAAAACCTTGATCTTTTCTACCCCCGCTAATCCACCCCAGATACACATTTTCGAAATTCCAACTTCTTTCCTGGAAGTCCTTGCAGTGTCCATATGTTTTATACCTCTCCCACCTCCCCACAAGCCCTCTCCCTCCCACATTTCTCCCGATGTCCCTGCTCTCCCGATCGGGAGATGTCCCTGCTCTCCCGATGTCTCTCAAACGTTGTTTGCGTCCTTCCCCCTCTCTCCCCATCTTGTCTACCACTCCCCTTATTTTGTGTTTTATATGTCGGTTTGACTTTTTGTGTGATTGTTAGCTCTTTCACGAGCCTCGATCTTGTATACAAAAACAAACAAAAAAAAAACCGCACCCCATACCTCCCCTGCCCTTAACGCACCACATTCTTCCCCTCCCCGTAACGCACCCCATTCCTCCCCTCACCGTAACGCACCTCATTCCTCCCCTCCCCGTAACGCACCTCATTCCTCCCCTCCCCGTAACGCACCTCTTTCCTCTCCTCCCCTCCCCGTGACGCACCACATTCCTCCCCTCCCCGTGACGCACCTCATTCCTCCGCTCCCCGTGACGCACCTCATTCCTCCGCTCCCCGTGACGCACCTCATTCCTCCCCTCCCCGTGACGCACCCCATTCCTCCCCTCCCCGTGACGCACCACATTCCTCCCCTCCCCGTGACGCACCACATTCCTCCCCTCCCCGTGACGCACCACATTCCTCCCCTCCCCGTGACGCACCACATTCCTCCCCTCCCCGTGACGCACCCCATTCCTCCCCTCCCCGTGACGCACCCCATTCCTCCCCTCCCCGTGACGCACCCCATTCCTCCCCTCCCCGTGACGCACCACATTCCTCCCCTCCCCGTGACGCACCACATTCCTCCCCTCCCCGTGACGCACCACATTCCTCCCCTCCCCGTGACGCACCACATTCCTCCCCTCCCCGTGACGCACCACATTCCTCCCCTCCCCGTGACGCACCACATTCCTCCCCTCCCCGTGACGCACCACATTCCTCCCCTCCCCGTGACGCACCACATTCCTCCCCTCCCCGTGACGCACCACATTCCTCCCCTCCCCGTGACGCACCACATTCCTCCCCTCCCCGTGACGCACCACATTCCTCCCCTCCCCGTGACGCACCACATTCCTCCCCTCCCCGTGACGCACCACATTCCTCCCCTCCCCGTGACGCACCACATTCCTCCCCTCCCCGTGACGCACCACATTCCTCCCCTCCCCGTGACGCACCACATTCCTCCCCTCCCCGTGAAGCACCACATTCCTCCCCTCCCCGTGACGCACCACATTCCTCCCCTCCCCGTGACGCACCACATTCCTCCCCTCCCCGTGACGCACCACATTCCTCCCCTCCCCGTGACGCACCACATTCCTCCCCTCCCCGTGACGCACCACATTCCTCCCCTCCCCGTGACGCACCACATTCCTCCCCTCCCCGTGACGCACCACATTCCTCCCCTCCCCGTGACGCACCACATTCCTCCCCTCCCCGTGACGCACCACATTCCTCCCCTCCCCGTGACGCACCACATTCCTCCCCTCCCCGTGACGCACCACATTCCTCCCCTCCCCGTGACGCACCACATTCCTCCCCTCCCCGTGACGCACCACATTCCTCCCCTCCCCGTGACGCACCACATTCCTCCCCTCCCCGTGACGCACCACATTCCTCCCCTCCCCGTGACGCACCACATTCCTCCCCTCCCCGTGACGCACCACATTCCTCCCCTCCCCGTGACGCACCACATTCCTCCCCTCCCCGTGACGCACCACATTCCTCCCCTCCCCGTGACGCACCACATTCCTCCCCTCCCCGTGACGCACCACATTCCTCCCCTCCCCGTGACGCACCACATTCCTCCCCTCCCCGTGACGCACCACATTCCTCCCCTCCCCGTGACGCACCACATTCCTCCCCTCCCCGTGACGCACCACATTCCTCCCCTCCCCGTGACGCACCACATTCCTCCCCTCCCCGTGACGCACCACATTCCTCCCCTCCCCGTGACGCACCACATTCCTCCCCTCCCCGTGACGCACCCCATTCCTCCCCTCACCGTGACGCACCACATTCCTCCCCTCCCCGTAACGCACCACATTCCTCCCCTCCCCGTAACGCACCACATTCCTCCCCTCCCCGTAACGCACCACATTCCTCCCCTCCCCGTAACGCACCACATTCCTCCCCTCCCCGTAACGCACCACATTCCTCCCCTCCCCGTAACGCACCACATTCCTCCCCTCCCCGTAACGCACCACATTCCTCCCCTCCCCGTAACGCACCACATTCCTCCCCTCCCCGTAACGCACCACATTCCTCCCCTCCCCTCCCCGTAACGCACCACATTCCTCCCCTCCCCTCCCCGTAACGCACCACATTCCTCCCCGTAACGCACCACATTCCTCCCCTCCCCGTAACGCACCACATTCCTCCCCGTAACGCACCACATTCCTCCCCTCCCCGTAACGCACCACATTCCTCCCCTCCCCGTAACGCACCACATTCCTCCCCTCCCCGTAACGCACCACATTCCTCCCCTCCCCGTAACGCACCACATTCCTCCCCTCCCCGTAACGCACCACATTCCTCCCCTCCCCGTAACGCACCACATTCCTCCCCTCCCCGTAACGCATCACATTCCTCCCCTCCCCGTAACGCACCACATTCCTCCCCTCCCCGTAACGCACCACATTCCTCCCCGTAACGCACCACATTCCTCCCCTCCCCGTAACGCACCCCATTCCTCCCCTCCCCGTAACGCACCACATTCCTCCCCGTAACGCACCACATTCCTCCCCTCCCCGTAACGCACCACATTCCTCCCCTCCCCGTAACGCACCACATTCCTCCCCTCCCCGTAACGCACCACATTCCTCCCCGTAACGCACCACATTCCTCCCCTCCCCGTAACGCACCCCATTCCTCCCCTCCCCGTAACGCACCACATTCCTCCCCGTAACGCACCACATTCCTCCCCTCCCCGTAACGCACCACATTCCTCCCCTCCCCGTAACGCACCACATTCCTCCCCGTAACGCACCACATTCCTCCCCTCCCCGTAACGCACCCCATTCCTCCCCTCACCGTAACGCACCACATTCCTCCCCTCACCGTAACGCACCACATTCCTCTCCTCACCGTAACGCACCACATTCCTCCCCTCACCGTAACGCACCACATTCCTCCCCTCACCGTAACGCACCACATTCCTCCCCTCACCGTAACGCACCACATTCCTCCCCTCACCGTAACGCACCACATTCCTCCCCTCACCGTAACGCACCACATTCCTCCCCTCACCGTAACGCACCACATTCCTCCCCTCACTGTAACGCACCACATTCCTCCCCTCCCCGTAACGCACCCCATTCCGCCCTTCAACGCACCCTGTCTACATCATCCGGATACGTACCTCCTGTATGATTGACGTGTCTGCCTCCAACAAACGGCTCAACGTGACTTCCAAGGGAGTCTCCATGAACAGGGAACCGACCCCAAGATCCTCCCGCACCACGCACCACCACCACCACCACCAGAAGCCCAACCGGCGATGGTCGAGGTTGTTGTCTGTCGATGAATCGAAGATCGTTCTTTCGTTCAACCCGAGAGATCTACGAACTTCAACCGGTACCTTTTCTCATGAGTACAGTATAAACCAGCAATCACGTGTACGACACGCAAAACAAGCTGCACTGTACACAGTACCAATACACCGCCTAATGCTTGGCAGATCATTCGCTCTCAGAAATTGCATCATGACGCGGATGGCGGATTAAGATAAGTCTATATATTACGTAGGTAAATATGTGATGTGAGCGCCGGGACTCGAGGAACGGATACATTTGGGTTGTGAGTTGTGGATGGAGACGGATGTACAAAGCAGTGATTGGAGTAAAAAAATACCCGCTTTATATTACGGCAATATTGTGGCGGACACGAAAGCCCACTGGCGTGGTGACATCATTCCGCGCACCAAGTGGGCGGCGGCCATGCCCGAGGGGTAGGCGTGGCCTCAGGATATACACCGGGCGCGCAGCCCGGAGCGCGCCAGTGCTACAGTGACCTCTGAATAAAGAACATTAAACTTACCGCGTTGTCCGCTTCCTCCTTGGTAGCAAGTCGCGCGCGTAGCACCGCGTGCTTCATTGGGGACCTCCGACATTCGAGTCAGCCGTCGCTGACCACCTGAAACCGCCGCAACAATGGCTACCAACGCGGTCTCCATCAAGCTCCCCGAATTCTGGGAGTCACAAGCCGAAGTTTGGTTCCTGCAGGCAGAAGCCCAGTTCCGACTTCGAGGCATCACAGTGGACGAGACCATGTACTGCCACGTGGTCGCCGCCCTCGGGCCCGGCACGGCCACCCGCGTCGTATCGGTCCTAAGGGATCCACCTGCCGACGGCAAGTACGAGGCGGTCAAGCGTCTCCTCCTCGCCATGTTCGGCCTTACGGTGGACGCACGGGCCGATCGCCTCTTGTACTTCCCCGAGATCGGGGACACGCGGCCGTCGGTCCGTATGGACCATATGCTGGCGCTCATGGGCGACGAAACCCCGAACGCTCTATTCCGGGCGTTATTTCGACGCCAGCTGCCAGCACGAGTCCGCCTCGCTTTGGCTGGTTCCGCGTTAACGGAACCCCGTGCGCTCGCTGCCGAGGCCGACAAATACTACGCGGTTTTGGACACGCAGGCGAGTCTTGGTGCGGTTGCCGCTCCCGAGGCTCCCGAGGCTTTCCCCGATGCACCGCACCTCGTGTCCGCCGCCACGCCCCGCCCACCACCACCGCCGCCGCCGCAAAGAAAACAGCGGCCTCCGACGCCGCAGCTGCCCGCCTGGTGTTTCTTCCACGCCAAGTTCAGCCACGAGGCTCGGCAGTGTCGCACGCCGTGCTCATTCGGCAGGTCGGGAAACGGGCGAGCCGGCGCTCGGTGGCAACGGTGAGCGTCGGCAATTCAAACAGCCTTCTGTAGATAACGGACACCTTGTCAGGGCGCCGTTACCTGTGCGACACGGGGGTGCAGGTGAGTGTCGTTCCTGCCGGTACGTCCGACAAGCACACCGCGGGCCGAGGTCCCGCGCTGCTTGCGGCCAATGGTACGTCTATACGCACGTACGGAAAACGCTGTCTCTCTCTGCGGTTCGGAGGGCAGGTTTTCCGTTTGTCGTTCGTTACGGCCGACATGCCCATGGCACTGCTCGGCGCAGACTTCTTATGTGCTAATGGATTACTGGTCGATGTAAAGCGCAGAAGGCTTGTCCAGGCTGAGACGTTCAGCTCGCTCGCGTGCGCGCTGCCCGCCTCGTTGAGCAGCTCACAGAGCGGCTCGCCGAGCGGCTTGCTGAGCGGTTCCGTTCCGGCCAGGTTCATCTGTACGCTTCCGGCAACGGACGAATTCGCCCGCCTCCTCGCGGGTTTCCCGGCCCTCACACGGCCCACCTTCTCGGCGGGGACCATCAAGCACGGGGTGGAACATCACATCCCCACCGCCGGGCCACCGGTCTACGCCCGGGCACACCGCCTCGAGCCGACGAAGCTCGGCATAGCTAAAGCGGAGTTCGCTACGCTGGAGCGGCTCGGCATCGTGCGCGCTCCGAGAGCGCGTGGGCGTCCCCGCTCCACATCGTGCCCAAGCCCGGCAGGGGATGGCGGCCGTGCGGGGACTACCGGCGCCTCAACGACGTCACTACCCCCGACCGCTACCCCGTCCCCCACATCCAGGACTTCTCCGCCCGGTTGGCGGGGATGTCCTTCTTTTCAAAGGTGGTCGTACGCGGCTACCATCAAGTCCCGGTCAGGCCGGAGGACATCCCGAAGACGGCTGTCATCACGCCATTCGGGCTTTTCGAATTTCTTCGGATGCCCTTCGGTTTGAAAAATGCGGCTCAGGCGTTCCAGCGCCTCATGGACAGCGTCTTGCGCGGCTGGGATTTTTTGTGCGTCTACCTGGACGACATCCTCGTCGCCAGCGCGTCCCGCGAAGAGCAACCTTCGTCACCTCCGCACGCTCTTCGAACGTCTGGGCCAGCACGGCCTGATCGTGAACCCCGCCAAGTGCCGGTTCGGTGTCGCTGAAATCGACTTTTTGGGGCACCGTGTCACCAGGCACGGGGCCGTCCCCCTACCGGCCAAGGTGGAGGCGGTGAAGGGGTTTCCGTGCCCCCGCACGATCAAGGGGCTCCAGGAGTTCCTGGGCATGGTAAACTTTTACCATCGGTTCCTTCCCCGCATCGCCCAGCTCCTGCGCCCCTTACACGAGGCCCTTCGAGGGAAGTCGGGCAAAGGTGACGTTACCTGGACCGAGCAGATGGACGCGGCGTTCTCGGGCGCGAAGCTCGCCTTGGCCAACGCCACCATGCTCGCGCACCCGGCGCCCGATGCACCGATCGCCCTCACCACCGACGCCTCGGACTACGCGGTGGGCGCGGTGCACGAGCAATGGGTGCGTGGTGCTTGGCAACCACTGGCGTTCTTCAGCCGGCAGCTTCGCCCGCCCGAATGCCGTTACAGTACCTTCGACCGCGAGTTGCTTGGGCTTCACCTGGCGGTCAGGCACTTCCGCCATCTGCTCGAGGGCCGTGCGTTCACGGCCTTCGTCGACCACAAGCCGCTGGTTTTCGCGATGGGCAAGGTCGCCGAGCGGTGGTCGGCCCGGCAACAGCGTCACCTCGTGGTCGTGTCCAAGTACACGACGGACATCCGACACGTCGCGGGAAAGGACAACCCGGTGGCCGACTGCCTTTCCCGGGCCGTCACCCACGCAGTCCACCTTGGCATCGACTATGCCCGGATGGCAGCGGACCAGGCCGCCGACCCCGGGGACCAGGCCTTGCGGACCGCCGTCACGGGCCTACGCGTCACCGAGGTGCCCTTCAACGGCGCGGGCACGGCCCTCGTTTGCGACGTCTCCCTCGGGCGGCCTCGCCCCATCGTGCCCGCAGGCTGGCAGCGCCAGGTTTTTGACGCCATCCACGGCCTGTCCTACCCGGGCACGAAGGCCTCCCAGAGGTTGGTCGCCGACAAGTTTGTCTGGCATGGCCTCGGGAAGGCCATCCGTGGCTGGACCAGGACATGCCTCGCGTGCCAGCGCGCGAAGGTGCACCGGCATACCCAGGCCCCATTGGCCCCGTTTACGGTGCCGGCACGTAGGTTCGACCACGTGCACGTGGACCTAGTGGGACCTCTGCCCCCCTCGCGGGGTTTCACCCATGTCCTTACCATGGTGGACCGCACCACCTGGTGGCCGGAGGCCGTGCCTTTGGTGGCGACGACGGCAGCAGACGTCGCGTAGGCGTTCATCGCCACCTGGGTCGCCCGGTTCGGCGCCCCCTCGGACATCTCGTCCGACCGCGGCCCCCAGTTCACCTCGGAGCTCTGGGCCGCGGTCGCGCGGGGCCTCGGGGTCCAGCTGCACCGAACCACGGCCTACCACGCCCAGGTCAACGGCCGGTGCGAGCGGTTCCACCGCTCGTTGAAGGCTGCGCTCCGGGCCACCCTCCGCGACGGCGGCTGGGTCGACAGGCTCCCCTGGGTCCTGCTGGGCCTCCAGACGGCGCCCAAGGAGGACCTGCGTGCATCCGCGGCGGAGTTGGTCTTTGGACAACCGCTGCGGGTGCCGGGCGAGTTCCTCCCCGACCCCACGGCACCTTGGTCCGAGGCGCAGGAGCGTTCTGCGCTGCAGGAGACCGCCCGGAGGTTCGCTCCGGTGCCGACGGCGCACCACGGGCACCCTCCTACACACGTCGCCCCGGAGCTTCGCACCACGGAGTACGTCTTCGTCCGGCACGACGCCCACCGGACACCACTGCGGCCCCCGTACGACGGGCCTTTCCGCGTGCTGGAGACCGGGGTGAAACATTTCACCCTGGACATCGGTGGCACTCCTGACCGGGTCTCCATAGACCGCCTCAAGCCGGCCCACCTCGACGTGGACCACCCACCGCCGTTGGCTCGGCCCCCGCGTCGGGGCCGCCCCCCTGCGGGCGGACCCCCGGCACCGCACAGCACCGCAGGCACGCCGCCCCCCGGTCCGGCACCCATCCCGGGTACAGCCGGGGGCATCCCACCTGGCATCCCTGCACCCCGGACGCCGCCGGTCGCCAGAGGGCGCTTCGGCCGGGTCATCCTTTTGCCCCGCAAACTGGCCCTCCAGGTGCGCGGGAATTCTGGGGGGGGCGCGTGTGGCGGACACGAAAGCCCACTGGCGTGGTGACATCATTCCGCGCACCAAGTGGGCGGCGGCCACGCCCTAGGGTTAGGCGTGGCCTCAGGATATACACCGGGCGCGCAGCCCGGAGCGCGCCAGTGCTACAGTGACCTCTTTGAATAAAGAACATTAAACTTACCACGTTGTCCGCTTCCTCCTTGGTAGCAAGTCATGCGCGTAGCACCGCGTGCTTCAATATAATATAACTAGTGGGGTCACCCGTGGGAATCCCACGGGCATGGATGTGTGTGACATTTGGACATCTTGATTTAGATGCTGCGCATTAAATTTTACAAAATGGTTTCTGGCAATTCATCAGATCCAGAAATGGTGTAATGAACACAATTTATTTATTTCACATAATATGTGACCCCTCACTCCTCTCCACCTGACACTCTCCTCTCTCCACCCTCACACCTCTCCAATCCCACTCCGCCTCACACTCTCCTCCAATACCTCCTCACACGCCTCTCCAATACCTCCTCACACTCCTCTCCAATCCCAACACTCCTCTCCAATCCCAACACTCCTCTCCAATCCCAACACTCCTCTCCAATCCCAACACTCCTCTCCAATCCCAACACTCCTCTCCAATCCCAACACTCCTCTCCAATCCCAACACTCCTCTCCAATCCCAACACTCCTCTCCAATTCCTCACACTCCTCTCCAATTCCTCACACTCCTCTCCAATTCCTCACACTCCCCTCCAACCACTCCTCACTCTCCTCTCCAATCGCTCCTCACTCTCCTCTCCAATCGCTCCTCACACTCCCCTCCAACCACTCCTCACTCTCCTCTCCAATCGCTCCTCACTTTCCTCTCCAATCGCTCCTCACGCTCCTCTCCAATCGCTCCTCACTCTCCGCTCCAATCGGCCCTCACTCTCCAACTCCTTGCTCCTCACTCTCCAACCCCTCGCTCCTCGCTCTCCAACCCCTAGCTCCTCGCTCTCCTTCCCCTCGCTCCTCACTCTCCAACCCCTCGCCCCTCACTCTCCAACCCCTCACTCCTCACTCTCCAACTCCTCTCACCTCACTCTCCAACCCCTAGCTCCTCACTCTCCAACCCCTCGCTCCTCACTCTCCAACCCCTAGCTCCTCACTCTCCAACCCCTAGCTCCTCACTCTCCAACCCCTAGCTCCTCACTCTCCAACCCCTAGCTCCTCACTCTCCAACCCCTCGCTCCTCACTCTCCAACCCCTAGCGCCTCACTCTCCAACCCCTAGCTCCTCACTCTCCAACCCCTAGCTCCTCACTCTCCAAGCCCTAGCTCCTCACTCTCCAACCCCTCACTCCTCTCCAACCCTCCTCACCCGTTGCAGCAGCATCCTGTGCGAGTCTGTGATCACGTTCGTCGAGGGTCTCGTTCTCCCGTATCGTTCTTTTTTTTGCTGCATCCTGTTCAAGTCTGCGTTCTTCATCGATCGTCTCATTCATTTTGGAAATTGAAGTTTCCACGCAACGCATGAATTGTCACGATCCTCAAGAGGAAGTGTCTCGTAATCATCAAATGACAAATGGCAAGTAAATTACATTGTGAAAATTAAAGATTTCAAATAAACCTATTTAAAGTGTATGCGCACATAACTAATTTTAAAAAAACGAATAAATATCTCTCGGTAATTTCCTGAAACATATTTTACTTCTGGATAATAATGTTGAATGAAATAAGAACGAAGAAATATATGTCGTTTTGTGACGACTGTCATCAAAAGTAAAACTAATATATCTTAACGGAAAAGAAAAAGCGAATTTTTAATATAGGTCGACATTTTCCCCGACTGTTATTTTAGGCGGTGTATTTTCGTGTATCATCGTGGCGCAATTTTTAAAAATATATCTCTGCATTTTCCCGTGTGTGCGTCAATGTTCTCAATTATTTCTGACACCGAGTCTAAAACCATCGATAAAAATTAAATCAGATGGTGAATTCGATATAAAATCGTGAGGGTGACTCAATGAATGGGCTTTATTTTACAGGCCTTTGAGAATTCATTTCGTTCTATAAACGGAAACTTTCATGGGATTTTCTTCCCGTTTTTTTTCAACCGAGTCTAACACGATGGTAGTGACTGTTAAAAATGAAATGATATATCGAATTTGAGTTGAAATAAACCTGTGTGAGAGAGAAAGACAGCATGGGCCTAACTAAACAGGCCTCAAAGCTATTCGAGTTAATAAAATGGTGGATATTTGTTTACATGAAGCCTCTCCAAGAATGGGTGGAGCTACTTTGTAAACGGAGTAAGCCACACCCCCGGACAGACAGACAGACAGACAGACAGACAGACAGACAGACAGACAGAATCACCGTAGCCTATTATAATATAGATATGTGTGGACATGGCGCAGAAACATGGAATTTCATTTTTTTTAAAGTAAGAGGAGTTCATGGAGAGCACAGAAATGAGTTTGGTCTGAATAAATCATGTTAAAGGTTCCACCTACCTGATGTACATGAACACCCACGTGACAATGCGTGAGGCTTGTACCTCACTGGCGGGTCCGGGGGGGGGGGGGGGGGGGTGGAGGCCCTTTCGGATTTTCGATAATAAATTATAAGCTATGAATATCCTGGAACGGCCCTCGTGTCCATATTATTTTGAATAAGGAACGTTCCAGGTAACTTACCAGCGCTCAGAGGATTTAAATCACTTTTGCTTTATTTATAAAACACTCCAAGTGCGACGGTAAAAACCCCATGCTTTCGTCACGGGAATGCTGCCGGATTATTTGTAGTTAATTAACCTAATTAACTTAGGAGATCATAACAATCATTTTGGAAAAACGACACAAATGAGAAAGCTCCAGAAGAACTACGTACACAAAAACATACCACACGCACGCACACGCAAACAAACAAACGCACGCACACGCAAACAAACAAACACACACACACAAGGACACACACACACAAACGGACACACAAACACACCCACACAAACACACCCATACAAGGACACACCTGCACACACAAACGGACACCTGCACACACAAGGACACACCCACACACACAAACGGAGACCTGCACACACAGGGACACATCTGCACACACAAGGACACACCCACACACACAAACACAAACAAACAAACACACTCACACACACACAAACACAAACACACACATGCACGCACACACGCACACACACAAAATTGATCAATTTATTGCAGAAGGAACAGCTGGGCAAGTCCCCTCCCTCCCCCTCATCTCTCAGCGCTATGGCCTCGTACACCCCTCCCTCTTCAAATTCCTGGATCCGCCTCTGCACCTGGTACACGGCTCATCACCACTCTCCCGATACCGCTCGTGACATCACTCACTCGACATCACTTGCGACATCACTCACTCGACAACACTCACGTCTCACGATATCGCTCGTGACACCACTCACTGGACATTACTCGCGATATCGCTCGTGACATCACTCACTCGACATCACTTGCGACATCACTCACTCGACATCACTCACGATACCGCTCGTGACACTCACTCGACATCACTTGCGACATCACTCACTCGACATCACTTGCGACATCACTCACTCGACATTGCTCATGATACCGCTCGTGACATCACACACTCGACATCACTCACGATACCACTCGTGACATCACTCACTCGACATCACTCACTCGACATTACTCACAATACCGCTCAGAACACCACTCACTCAACATCACTCACTCGACATTACTCACGATACCGCTCACGACATCACTCACTCGACATTACTCATGATACCACTCTCGACATCACTCATGACTCTCGCGACGTCACTCTCACGACATCACTCACGACTCTCGCGACGTCACTCACTCAACGCCACCCGTGACACCACTCACGACATTGCTCACTCGACATCACTCACCACACCACTTGCAACATCTCTCACTCGACATCACTCACGAAATCACTCCCGCCACATCACTCATGATACCACTCTCGCGACATCACTTTTGTGACATCACTCACTCGACATTACTTCCGACATCACTCTCGCGAGCTCACTTTCGTGACAACACTCACGCGACATCACTCACGACATCACTCTCGCGAGGTCACTTTCACGACATCACTCATGACATCACAATCGCGAGGTCACTTTCACGACATCACTCTCGCGACATCACTTTTGTGACATCACTCACTCGACATTACTTCCGACATCACTCTTGCGAGCTCACTTTCGCGACATCACTCACGCGACATCACTCACGACATCACTCTCGCGAGGTCACTTTCACGACATCACTCATGACATCACTCTCGCGAGGTCAATTTCATGACATAACTCGCGACATCACTCTCGTGAGGTCACTTTCGCGACATCACTCACGACATCACTCTCGCGAGGTCGCTTTCGTGACATCACTCACGACATCACTCTCGTGAGGTCACTTTCACGACATCACTCACGACAACACTCTCGACATCACTCTCGCGAGGTCACTTTCACGACATCACTCATGACATCGCTCTCGCGAGGTTACTTTTGCGACATCACTCACCACATCACTCTCGCGAGGTCACTTTCGTGACATCACTCATGACATCACTCTCGCGAGGTCACTTCGTGACATCACTCATGACATCACTCTCGCGAGGTCACTTTCGCGACATCACTCACGACATCACTCTCGCGAGGTCACTTTCGCGACATCACTCACGACATCACTCTCGACATCACTCTCGCGAGGTCACTTTGGCGACATCACTCTCGCGAGGTCACTTTCGTGACATCACTCACGACATCACTCTCGCAAGGTCACTTTCGCAACATCACTCACGACATCACTCTCGCGAGGTCACTTTTGCGACATCACTCTCGCGACATCACTCACGACACCACCTGCTCGACACCACCTGCTTCACACAACCCTCACGACACCACCTGCTCCCCACAACCCTCACGACACCACCTGCTCCACACAACCCTCTCGTGTCTTCTTTTACTATCATCTCAAAATTGTTACCCTCGCCAGAGCAAGAGGGTATTACATTTGAGTCCGTTTGTTTGTTACTTGGCAATTTTTTTTTTTTTTTTTGCAAGTATGTTGCTCACTCCGGTTTGTTTGTTTCTGTGTGTGTGTGTGTGTGTGTGTGTGTGTGTGTGTGTGTTTGTTGTCTGTCCGCTCACTTACAGTCACATAAAAAAGTAAGTACACCCACCCCATGTAATGTTTTGACTTTTTCAACATATTTCAACATACAGCTTTTTGATCTTCATTTCAACAATATTGATAGATAAAGGTGATAAAATATAACAAATATCATGAAACATTTACATTTTGTAGCCCATTGTATAATTTAAATAAACATAAATGCAAATTTAGCATGTGGAAAAAGTAAGTACACCCTTGGCTCAAATAGGTGGTATTGCCCGCTTTGGCAGAAACAACCTCAAGTAGGCGTTTCTTATAACTGTATACCAATCTCCGACATCGACTGGGAGAAATTTTTGCCCACTCCTCCATGCAGAATTATTTCAGCTGTGCGATGTTTGAGGGGTTTCTTGAATGCACAGCTCGTTTCAAATCCCCCCCCCCCCCCCCCCCCCACAACATCTCGATGGAATTTAGATCCGGGCTTTGACTTCGCCATTCCAGAACCCTCCATTTCTTTCTTTTCAGCCATTCCTTGGTGGATTTACTGGTATGTTTAGGGTCATTGTCATGTTGCAAGGTCCACCTTCGGTTGAGCTTCAGCTCTCCGACAGATGGCCTCACATTATCCTCAAGCACCCTCTGGTACAATGAAGAATTCTTCGTGGATTCTACGATGGTGAGCTGCCCAGGCCCTGATGCAGCAAAGCTGCCCCAAACCATAATATTTCCACCACCATGCTTTACAGTTGGTATCAGGTTCTTGTGGTCAAATGCTGTCTTTGGTTTTTGCCAAACATGTCTGCTGGTACTGTGGCCAAATAGCTCTACATTCGACGCATCTGTCCAGAGCACATTGTTCCAGAAGTGCTGGTCTTTGCCGAGGTGTTCATTGGCAAACTTTAGTCTTGCCCTGATGTTCTTTCTGGACAGCAAAGGTTTCCTCCTGGCACACCTCCCATGTAGATCCAATTTGTGCAGCCTCTTTCTAATGTTGGACTCGTGCACTTTGACATCAACAGTGGCAAGAGCTACCTGTAGGTCCCGTGATGACATTCTGGGGTTCTTAGAGGCTTCTTTCAGCATCTTGCGGTCTGCTCTCGGGCTGAACTTGCTGGGGCGGCCTGCCCTGAACAAGTTGGCAGTTGTTTGGAATCTTCTCCACTTGTAGATGATCTTCTGGACAGTCGAATGATTGATTTCAAATTGTTTGGAGATCTTTTTAAATCCCTTCCCACACTCGTAGGCATCTACAACCTTCTTTCTGAAGGTCTCAGAGTGCTCTTTTGATCTCGGCATGGTGACGCCGCACACTTCAACAACAAAGAGCAAACCAAACTAAATGTCTGAGGTTTAAATAAGACAGGTTCCTCCAAGATCCTCTCTAACGATGTTCTAATCATTTGCACCTGAGCTGGTGCACCTGGTTCTAATTTTAGGTATTTGAAGTAGTGATAAATGTAGGGGTGTACTTACTTTTTCCACATGCGAAATTTGCATTTATGTTTATTTAAATTATACAATGGACTACAAAATGTAAATGTTTTAAAATGTAAAAAATCCTATATATTTTTGGGGTCAAAAGGTCAACATAGGCCAAAGGTCAACCACTTTTTTCAAATTTCTAAAATCCTCAATTTTCATCTGATTGACTTGAAATTTGAATAGGATATACATATCGGCAAACTGTATTCAACCACCCACTATTTTTTGAGATCAGCATCGGCCAAAAGGTCAACGTAGGCCAAAGGTCAACAACCATTTCAAATTTCTAAAATCCTCAATTTTCATCCGATTGACTTGAAATTTGAATGGGATTTACATATCGGCTTATTGAATTCAACCACCAACTATTTTTGAGATCAGCCTGGGCCAAAATGTCAACGTAGGCCAAAGGTCAACCACTTTTTTCAAATTTCTAAAATCCTAAATTTTTATCCGATTGACTTGAAATTTGAATAGCACTTACATATCGGCTTACTGAATTCAACCACCAACAATTTTTGAGATCAGTGTAGGCCAAAAGGTCAGCGTAGGCCAAAGGTCAACCACTTTTTAAAAATTTCTAAAATCCTCAATTGTCATCCGAATGACTTGAAATTTGAATGGGATTTACATATCAGCAAACTGAATTCAACCACAAACTATTTTTGAGATCACCATAGGCCAAAAGAGCAACATAGGCCAAATGTCAACAACAATTTCAAATTTCTAAAATCCTCAATTTTCATACGATTCACTTGAAATTTGAATGGGATATACACATCAGTTAACTGAATTCAACCAACAACTATTTTTGAGATCAGCATAGGCCAAAAGGTCAACATAGGCCAAAGGTCAACCGCTTTTTTCAAATTTCTAAAAGCCTCAATTTTCATTCGATTGACTTGAAATTTGAATAGGATTTTCATATCAGCCAACTGAATTCAACCACCAACTATTTTTGAGGTTAAAAGGATGCTCTACTGAGTGCCATTCCACTTTGTTCTGTTTTGCCAAGTGTCGCTCTGAGTGATTTTTCATTTGTTTGTTTGTTTGTCCGCACAGAATAAATATGATTTTCTCTGCAACCGTTGGTCCGATTGACAGGAAATTTTCACGATAGGTGCAACTCCACCTGCAGAATTTTTTAATGATAATTATGACGTTATAGGTCACGTGGTTCGGCCGCCATCTTGGAAAAACCGAAAAACTTTGCACCTCGATATCTCCGAAAGCGCTGAATAGAAAAAATTGAGACGTGGCTCATTGTAAAGAACTCTCCATGGGAAATAAAATGTTAATGATGATGTCATAGGTGACTCCATAATGTCATAATTCGACAAGTACAAAACTTCATCCAATCAAGATTAAATTTCTTTAGCATAATCTAGGAATAAATTAGTTTAGGGAAAAAAATGACGTCATCGGTCACGTGGTTCGGCCGCCATATTTGTTTTAACACAAAAGCCTTAAAAACCACTGAAAATACATCCTGGCGAGGGTTTACAATCTCTGATTGCTCTTTTTTTCTTGTTTCATTAAGCATTTTGGTTCAACACTTGATTAATCCACTTCCTTTGTCATTTTTGAAATTTTGCGAACAACTTGGTCTCCTTGACAGTGAAGAAGATTCACACAGCCAATCAGCATTCAATGTGCCACCAAGGAGGATGCAAAGCTGTCACCTTGACAACCTCTTCCATCAAACCCAGTGTTCCTCATGATGCTTACCTTTTCCAACTTTCATGGTGAATGAACAAGAGATGAAAACCTGCTGTGGGTCCAAATAACTGAAAACGTGAATAATACCAAAAAGTGCGCGGTCAACCAAAATAAACTCCCTCTCAGCTGCCTTTCACCAAAAGTAACTCGTCCCAATTGCTTGTTTTCTTGTGACGTCATCGGAGCACGCGCGCAGGGCACCCTGGGACACCTCGGCCATTTTGATACCCTCTCGAACAACGTCGTCAGCGGATTCACATTAAATAGTTTTTGTTCACGACCAGTCATGCCAATTTGCGGCGTATTTCGTTGTTCAAACAGGCCAGGCGTTAGGCCAGGCGTTAGGCCAGGAGTTAAGTTTTACAAAACGCCCAAACTTCTACTGAATCAGGGTGAGGAAACAAGAAATTTAAGTGAAGAGAGGCGGCGTTTGTGGAAGGCTGCCATCAATCGCAGTGACATCCAAACGGAATCACAGTGGGATCGCACACCTGTCTGCTCCGAGCATTTTGTTAACAGTAAGTAAGAACATGTTTCATGGAATGCGAAACCTGGAACATAAAAGTATTGAATTTGAAACTGTCCAATAAACTTTCTAAAGTTATGTGCTCTTATCAACTCGGTCAAAATGAATCTCGATTTTATCATGTGAAGAACGTGCTATGTATTCGTTGCTTACATGATAAATATAGGTGATGACTTATGGCCATACGCACAAAGCACACATGGCGGCACTCACTTCGCACTGTGCGTCACATGTCTACAAAGTATGCACACATGCATGCACAGCTTCAAACTGCAGTGGTTTTTGAACAAATGGAGGGCACTTAATCAATCAGGTCCATAACATTAACACAAGCAGCTTTAAAAAATACATGTTTGTTTAATATATTAATACCTTGGATCGAATCAAGTGGACGTCATTCAGTTCTTTGTGTAGGATTTGTCGCACCCATCCATCTTGGTACAACCTGTATGCCTCGAGGGATTTATACTTCTTCAACTCATCTTTGGTATAGGCCGATTTGCTGAACAACAGGTAGTTGATCACGTCAATGTGGGTCACCTGAGGCCACTTGCTCACATTCTTCTCAAATTGATCGTTTGATAGACCATAAGGGTCACACCCAATGACAGAAATCTTCTCTTTGTAACGAACAAGAACGTCCGGCGGGAGCGTCTCTTGGTAGCCAAGGTTGGCACTCGCACTGCTAGCCATACTCAAGCCTGGATCTACCGTATCCTTACGTACACTCCAAGTCTGTTCTACAGGTAGTTGGTTGCAGGTTGACCCACTGCCCAGGTGTTCACCAGTTCACTGGTCCACGGCAAACTTAAACCGAATGTTCTGTGTTTGTTGGGCAACAATACGTAATATAAACTAGATGGCACCACACTCCACATGAACGTGACAACAACAACAACAACATGCATTTTAAGGCCATTTTCCCTGCTAGAGTGGGGGTTAGCCTTGCGGTCCCCATGACAATCTTCTCCATTTTGCCCTATTTTCTGCATCTCTCCTTGTTAACCCCCTTGCCCGCATTTCTTCTTCCACCATCTTTAGCCAAGTCTTTCTCGGTCTTCCCCGTCCTCTACTTCCTTCTACATCAATTTCCATCACTCTTCTCAACCAGTCACTTTCATCCTTCCTCAACACATGACCAAACCATCTCAGCCTGTTCCTCTTCACAGCATCAATCACAGGCAATATTCCCATCATCTTTCGCAATTCATCATTTGTCTTCCTCTCTCTCAACGATACTCCGCACATCCATCGAACCATTCGCATTTCCACCCTTTCCAGCCTTCGTTGCTGCTCTATGTTCATTACCCATGTCTCGCTCCCATAAATCATAACACTTCTCACACATGCAGCATACACCTTTCCCTTCAGCTTCAGCCACACTCTCCTCCTCATCAGCACGCCACTCAGTTCCCGAAACTTCTTCCATGCACATCTCACTCGAGCAACCGTTGCCGAGTCTGATCCACCCTCTCCATTCAGCATGTCTCCGAGGTAGCAAAATGTTTTCACACCTTCCAGCTTCACGCCGTCTCCAAGATCCAACTCAACATTTCCTCCATCTGCAGCTCCCTCTGTGCACACCTTACATTTGAATGTAGCTGCCACACTGGTAAATGACCCTCTCAGACCACTACATTTTTGATGAACCCACTCAGCGCACATTGTACATTGAATGGAGTTCACTCCGACACCCTACCTGCACACAGCACACGGCCACTTCCCAGTTCTTTCCACCTCACCACATGCTTTACCACTTGCCATCACCTTCGTCTTTCCGATATTCACCTTCAGACCTTTTGTCTCCATACATTCCTTCCACTTGTTCATCTTTTCCTTCAGTCCATCCATTCTTTCCGCAATCAACACCAGATCATCTGCATACAACAACTCCCACGGTAAACCCTCCTTTACGTTCTGAGCCAGCACCTCCATCACAGCTACAAATAGTAGTGGACTTAGTACCGACCCCTGATGCACTCCCACCTTCACCTCAAACTCACCACTGTTCCCGTCCTTCGTCCTTACAGCTGTGCGCGCTCTTTTGTACATTGCCATCACTACTCTGATCAACCATTCCTCCACTCCTAACTTCCTCAATGCCCATGTCAATACTTTGCGTGGAACCCTATCGAATGCTTTCTCCAGATCAACAAACCCAAGAAACAACTTCTTCCTCTTCTCCATGTACTTCTCCTGCAACTGCCTCACAATGAAAAGCGCATCTGTCGTTCCTCTTCCTAGCATAAATCCAAACTGCATTTCGTCGATCTTCACTTTCTTCCTTATCCTCCTCTCCAACACCCTTTCCAATACCTTCATTCCATGCTCCAATAACTTTATCGCTCGGTACGAGCCACACTCCAGAGGGTCACCTTTCCCCTTGTATAGAGGGACGAGGGTACTCAGTTCCCAATCCACTGGAATGCGGCCTTCTTTCACCACCAGATTACAGATCTCTCTCATTCTCTTCACACCCCAACTTCCTGCTGCCTTCAACATATCTCCCACAACTCCCGTCGGCCCTCCCGCTTTTCCACTCTTCATTGCTGTTATCGCTTCCTCAACTTCCTTCTCAGTTATCTTCTCTGCCGGTCCTAAAACTGGGTTACTCTCTATGTTGCCATCCCATTCATTCTCTGTATTCAACAGCATTTCCATATATCTTTTCCATCTTCCTTTAATTCCATCTGGGTCGACAACGATTTGTCCCACTTCATCCTTCAAGCAACTCACCCCCATCACGTCACACCTCTCTTTCGCTATGTGATTTGCAATCCTGAATACTGCTCTCTGACCCTCTTCCGAATCCAAGCGTTCTCCGAACATTTTCCTACATGCCTCCTGCACCTTTGCTACCTCTTTCTTTGCAGCCTTCCTGGCTGCCTATAACTTTCATGCTCTGCTGTTTCTGCTCCCGTACCCTTCGCCTTCTGCCACTCCTTGAACTTCTTCCTCTTCTCGTCAATCCTCTTTCCAACTTCATCATCCCACCACCATGTTTCCGAGTGCCTCGGTGGTCCTTTTGTCCATCCACATACCTCACCAACGGCTCCCAACAGACTAGCTTTCATTGACATCCAACCACTTTCAAGCTCAACCACATCATCCTCTACCCTACTCAGCCTCTCTTTTAATGCCTCCCTTACTGTCACCTCTTTCAACCTCCACACCTTCATTCTTGGTTGGTACTTCACCCGCCGAGCTCTCCTCGCACCTTTCATTTTTATGTCGCAGACAACCAAGTGGTGCTGTGAAACAGCCTCCTCCCCCGGGATCACCTTTGTGTCCCGGAGGTGCCCCCTATCTCGCCTACGCACCATCAGGTAGTCAACGGTTGTCGTCGACCCACCTGACGTGTATGTAACAAGCTTATTATCCTCTTTCTGGAACTGAGTATTACAAATCAACAAATCAACTCCATCAGCAAACTCCAAAATCCTTTCACCTTCTCCATTTCTCACACCATATCCGTAACCCCCATGAACTCCCTCAAAATCATCCATACTCCTTCCCACATGTCCATTCAGGTCTCCTCCCACCACAACAACTTCTTCATCTTTCACGTTTTCCTTCAGCTTCTCTATCGCACACCAGAACTTGTCCTTCTCTTCATTGCTTCGACCAACCTGCGGAGCATATCCCAAATGACATGACAAAACAAACAAAATTACTTTATAAAACAGACTTTTTGCGATACGCATTCACCATAAACCAATGCAACAAATCAATATCAGCGCACACGGACAGATTAGCTTGGGTATCAAAATGGCCACCGCGCAATGCGAGATGGGTAACTGTGACGTCAGTGAAAACAAAGGTGAACCCGCCCCGCTCGCTACAGAACCGGGGCCCCGCTCCAGCTCTGACCCCGTCCTCTTGCTCTGACTCCGTCCTCTTGCTTGCTGTCGCTCGTTGTTGCTGGGGAGAAGGAAGACGCCTGAACGAGCAGGTGTGTGCGAGCCATCGTGCGACCAGCTGCGCTGCAGCTAAGGGGGCAGCTAAGGGGCCGCAGGCCACGAAAAGGACGCGCCAGGCAGCAATCGACGCTGGACCCTCCATTGCCTCCCAAAACAACCATCCATCCTCAAGCCATACCTGCCTGCAATATCCCCCGTGTAAGTGTGAACGTCGTCTGTCCTAATCGTTGTCCTGGGGTTAAGTAAATTGACTAGTATAAGCTAACGATTCACTGTGTGACTGCTTCTTCCATCCATTGCTTGTAAATAACTTTGATCGCTCCTTCTTTTTGCTTGTGTGTATAATAAATCCTGTTATTCCTCCGTACTCTGTCTTCTTCTCTCTTCCTTCTCTTTCGGTCGCTTTAGAGGTTTCCCGATTGGATATCTGTGGTGCGATCTGGTCAACGTTGGGGGAGTCGGGCCAATCGGGGATCCTGTAACGGTCGCGGTGGACCATCCGCTCGGCCCATAATAACATCTAAACCGCGTCCGTAACATACGTAACGCGTCCGTAACGTAAACGAGAAACGCGTCCGTAACGAGAAAGCTGGGTCAGAGCTGGAACCGGGGCCCCGCTCGCGACAGAACGCGATATTTCCATCTTCATGTTGCGGTCGTCGTAGTCGGTGGTCAACTGAAATCTGCTGCTGTGATCTACTACAATCTATACTGACTGAAATCTGCTGCTGTGATCTATGACAAACAATCTATATTGACTGAAATCTGCTGCTGTGATCTACTACAATCTATATTGACTGAAATCTGCTGCTGTGATCTATGACAATCTATACTGACTGAAATCTGCTGCTGTGATCTACTACAATCTATATTGACTGAAATCTGCTGCTGTGATCTACTACAATCTATATTGACTGAAATCTGCTGCTGTGATCTACTACAATCTATATTGACTGAAATCTGCTGCTGTGATCTACTACAATCTATATTGACTGAAATCTGCTGCTGTGATCTACTACAATCTATATTGACTGAATTCTGCTGCAGTGATCTACGACAATCTACACTGACTGAAATCTGCTGCTGCGATCTACTACAAACAATCTATACTTACTGAAATCTGCTGCTGTGATCTACTACAAACAATCTATATTGACTGTGTGGAAGTATAAAAATATATATGTTCTCATATCCTAAGGACAGAATGTGTTTTCCTGTGTAACCTATGGATTGAAACTTGGATGGGGAAGCACCATCTGTGGAATGGTTTCTGTTACGAAGTGAATTCCTCCACGGGCGAGGTCATGACCTCTCCCATAAACTGGAATGAAGTGTTCTGTGGTTCTCAGCGATAAGCACCTGTTCCGGGGCTTAAGGGCTTTTAAAATAGGGAACAGATGCCTCAGGGCGCCTCAATGTCTGGGGCTATAGGCCTTGGGCTGACCTCTGCATGCCAATGTCCTGAGATCAAAGGAGCTCTTTGCTATTTAACCACGGAGAACTGATCGAGGAACGGAGAAGAACTGGACGGGGAATCCTCGGAGGAAGCAGGAGCGAGAGAGAGCAGAATGTCGTGTCATGTGGTTATTTGATTGTAATGTATAACTATATCTTTGTGAAACTTCGTTGCAAGAGATTAATAAATTTATATTTAACTTGAGTGAGTCTTTAGAGTTTTTGGCTGAGATGCGTCCAAAAGAGGTCACAAACAAAGTTCCTTAACAACTGAAATCTGCTGCTGTGATCTACTACAATCTATATTGACTGAAATCTGCTGCTGTGATCTACTACAATCTATACTGACTGAAATCTGCTGCTGTGATCTACTACAATATATTGTTACGGATTCGTCACTTCCGTCTTTGTGGTTGTCATCCACCTGAAGCATTTTTAGTTTCATGTACTATTTATTAGCGCTGAGGAAGCGCCTCTAGCGAATGACTTCCAGCCAGTGTAACGCGAATTCCTGTCACAGGAATTCTGAGATCATATAAGTGTGACGTGGCAGTTCCTGATTGGTTCGTGTTGGGGAACCCCTTCTCGCTGCCGACGTGACGTAAATTCGCGCACGCGCACTGGTGAAGCGCGAGATTCGGCCCAAGGTTCTGTTATTGTCATTGTCATATTCTTCATTATGCCTATGTACTCTGAAATAATGAGGAATCGGGAATAACAAAAGTGGATATGTCAAATCTTACTCGATCCCATATTACATGTACTTTCATTGCATACAAATTATACTTCCTCCTAGAAATTCCATGCCCGAACCTCAGCGCAATCCAAGAGGATTCACTTGTTGTTACAGTTTGAGTGTGAAATGGAGATAACTGTCTTCAAAGGTAAAAATAATGTCTCAGAAGGAAAACGAGATGGGTGAGGGAGAAAACGGAAGAAGAAGAAGGAGCGGTTCGAGTGAGATCGGGAAAGGAAGGCCTATCTGCTTCAAGGTGTCGAGCGGATGCTGGTGGACATTGGTCACGAGCGAATATTGGTGTCCCCAGGAAAGGGATTCCTGTGACAGTGTCGTTATTGCTGTGGCAGATAAACCTGCGTGACGGGTTTTGCTTTTGGTTCCGAAAGTGAATCATTGCTGGAAAACAGGTATGCCTCCATTACCGGCCCATCCGCCATTTTACCTCGCACCAGCCATTCGCCTGGTTCTCGTGTGTGTCGTGGATTTCGCTTGAGAATCGCTTGGGAATTTTCGCTTGGGAATTTCACTTTCGCTTGGTTGTTCTTCGGGGTTCTCCGCTTGGGAACCGCTGATCGTTCATGTCAGCGTCGTTGTCTGGTGAACCGAGGGTGTGAATTCCCAGTCGCCTTTTGGGTGAACTTTTACCGGACCGACGCCGGCCCCACACCTCACCAAGCGGCTCATCTGCAGCGTCGACTGTTAGCCGTTCTGGGTTCAGGTCTCAGTACGACCTTTCCTTGTGATCGCGAGAGCCAAGGGGGATCGACTTTGGCCTGGTATCGTGACACAGTGACTTTGGGGGATGTTACCGATTGCTCCCGTGGGAATACCTTGACTTATTGATTCAGGAAATTGGTGGTACCATCATAGAAATTATATGGTGTTTGCTGGGCAAGTGAGGTTTTCTTGTACGTGCATTACTTGTTATTATTGTGTGGTTTTAATACAATACTTGGTTTTTGTAACAACTGATTGGTGTGGTTTCACCATTGGTCATTGGCACACATAATAGCACATCTTTCTGCCGTGACTCCTTTCGGAGCTCGGAGGTACACCGTGGCCGGGGTTTGGGGAGGAGCACGTAACACTATATTGACTGAAATCTGCTGCTGTGATCTACTACAATCTATACTGACTGAAATCTGCTGCTGCGATCCACCACAATCAATGCTGATTGAAATCTGCTGCTGTGATCTCCTACAAATAATCTATTTTAAAAAATGTAAAAAAACACTTTTAGAGGCCATTTTTCCCCGCAAAGCGGGGGTTGGCCTTTTTCGGGCACCGTGGTTGTTGTTGTTTTTGTTGGTCCCCTTTTTGAAGCAATGTTTTACGGCCGGATGCCCTTCCTGCCACCAACCCCGTTTGTCGCCTTTTACGACACACAGGGAATTACCAGTGAACTGGTACTCAATTAGCCGACCTCGGAAGGATGACAGGCTGAGTCAACCCCCCTGGCGTTAATTCAGCGATCGACCGGGATTCGAACCCAGGATCCAAGGATCCTAAGCTGGCACCCTAGCCGCTAAGCCAACACCAGGCTACAAATAATCTATATTGACTGAAATCTGCTACTGTGATCTACTACAATCTATATTGACTGATTTCTGCTGCTGTGATCTACGACAAACAATCTTCACTGACTGAAATCTGCTGCTGCGATCTACTACAAACAATCTATACTGACTGAAATCTGCTGCTGTGATCTACTACAATCTACATTGACTGAAATCTGCTGCTGTGATCTACTACAATCTATACTAACTGAATTCTGCTGCTGTGATCTACTACAATCTATACTAACTGCATTCTGCTGCTGTGATCTACTACAATCTATACTGACTGAAATCTGCTGCTGTGATCGACTACAATCTATACTGACTGAAATCTGCTGCTGTGATCTACTACAATCTACATTGACTGAAATCTGCTGCTGTGATCTACTGCAATCTATACTGACTGAAATCTGCTGCTGTGATCTACTACAATCTATACTAACTGAATTCTGCTGCTGTGATCTACTACAATCTATACTGACTGAATTCTGCTGCTGTGATCTACTACAATCTATACTGACTGAAATCTGCTGCTGTGATCGACTACAATCTATACTGACTGAAATCTGCTGCTGTGATCTACTACAATCTATACTGACTGAAATCTGCTGCTGTGATCTACTACAATCTACATTGACTGAAATCTGCTGCTGTGATCTACTGCAATCTATACTGACTGAAATCTGCTGCTGTGATCTACTACAATCTATACTAACTGAATTCTGCTGCTGTGATCTACTACAATCTATACTAACTGAATTCTGCTGCTGTGATCTACTACAATCTATACTGACTGAAATCTGCTGCTGTGATCGACTACAATCTATACTGACTGAAATCTGCTGCTGCGATCTACGACAAACAATCAATACTGACTGAAATCTGTTGCTGTGATCTACTACAATCAATACGGACTGAAATTTGCTGCTGTGATCTACTACAATCTATAAAAAAAACAAAAAAAAAAACACCTTTAGAGGCCATTTTTCCCCGCAAGCGGGGGTTGGCCTTTTTCAGGGACCGTGGTTGTTGTTGTTTTTCGGTCCCCTTTTTGAAGCAATGTTTTAGGGCCGGATGCCCTTCCTGCCACCAACCCTGTTTGTCGCTGCGATCTGCGATCTACTACAATCTATACTGACTGAAATCTGCTGCTGCGATCTACTGCAATCTATACTAAATCAAATCTGCTGCAGTGATCTACTACAATCAAAATTGACTGAAATATACTATGGTGATCGACTACATTCTACTAAAAACACCCTCTCCCTGAGGGAGTGGCAAGGGAGTATTTTGTTTTTCTCCCAGACAGGTTTGTACAACTTCCGGGGGTTTGATTTACTATTTAGCAATAATATCCGGTTTTCATTTTTCTCCCAGACAGGTTGTACAACTTCCGGGAGTTTGATTTATTATTGAGCAATAATATCCGGTTTTCAAGTTATTCTGTCCAGTGGTTTATTCTATTAAGGTTTTCATAGAAAGATTATTCTATACATTTCAAATTACCTTATTCGAAGCATCTAGGCCCGTTGATTTTTCACCGATCGACCGCTAGGCAAATAATAATATTAAAGTAGAGCTGCCACTTCTGAGAGGTTATGCTGGGTACCGAACAACGCCATCCTATGCAGATGCTGACCTGTGCCGCCCGTTCCAATGATGATGCCATCCTATGCAGATGCAGTCCCATGCCGCCCGTTCCAATGACGATGCCATCCTATACAAACGCAATCCCATTCCAATGACAATGCCAATGCTGTGGTCATTTTTTTTTTTTCATCACACTATATTTCTCATGGCTAATCAATCCCAAGAACTGTGACTTGTAACTGCGATTAGTGATTTGTACATGGGCGCTCACAAAACTGCAAGCACGAGGAATAAAGTTTGATAAGTATATCCAACCTCCTACCAAATCAACAATTAAACCTGAACCTTCATGCCTGTGAATATAATCCTACCACATTCCATCCAAACACTTGTTTTTCCTTCCCTGAAGAAAAACAACATAATGGATTTTCAGTCCACAACATTGAATATTTACCTTCCTATTGCAGCTTGTGTGCACAGAATCTGCCCTGAGAGGAGGTGGGGTGGTTACTCAAATCATTGCAGGTTCCTAAGATTTTGGAATTTTATTGTTTGACTTCTGTGCTACATTCTTTTACGATTACATTGTCCCCAAGCTAAGACAGATGTGCTCATTTCAGGAAAGTACTTTTCATGGATACCCACAAACAAACAAAAAAAAGTCATCAAATGTGAAACTCTGTGTAAGCCATCTTCACAATTTCTTACATGTCCACACAAACACAACCGGTTGTTGCCGTGCGATGGTTTACAAAGCATCGTTAACATTTTCAACACCAGTCACAATTTGCCGAATCACAAACCACATCGACTGGAAGACCCGAGGAGCTTCTAGCCAATCGGGATTTGCACTTCGGTTGCGTCTAAACAACCTCAGGGTCCAGTCCTAGGGAAAAAAAAACATCCTTCGACCGATAAACCAGGACAGCCTAGGGATTTACTCGTTACCCTCACACATCATCCCATTACTTAGGAATGTCTGGATTATTGAAGAGATCTTGAATTTTGAAATAAACAGAAGAGCTGAAATAAAATTGACAAGAGGAAAACCGTTTTCATGGATGAACGTTTCGGAGTTCTCATGTCTCTGCGGTAAGAATACCTTGTTCCTGTAATAGGGTAATGAGATGTACAAACAATACACTACCATGGATACAGTCTTCAACTGCTGAACAGGTCCACGGAGCAGCTAGCCTACCAGGGCAATATCCAGGTATACAGGTACAGGTGAGAATATGTATTGTTAAATATAAAATAATTAAAAAATATAAGGATCATTGGAAGTGGAATAAAGAGCCACGGTTGAAGAAAAAAAAAAATGACTGAAGCACAGGTAACAAAGAATGGCAATAAAATACAAACAGCCCAATGCTAATTCATAGTAAACCAGATAATATAAACAACGGGAATAAACAATAGCAGGTTCGAGTTCAGGTCACTAACGGCACGCGGCCTTGCCACTCAAATCCAAGACTACTCCGTGGAAATGTGCTCAGCACATGGACGGGAATTACACATTATACATAGGCCCGCTCCAGGATGAAGTACAAGTACCAGCATAGGTTAAATAAAATGAAAGCAAAGAGAAAATTTGGAGTCCTTGCAATAAGCATAATCATCCTGATATATAATAACAATAATAATAATAATAATAATAATAATAATAATATTTAGTACAAATTGTTTTGCATTAAAATTTAAAGGATTACGAATAGCCAGCTATTGTGTGCTCTTCAACATCAAAACAAACTGCATCCCTTGAACATGCGCAGGCAGACCTGGGAACGGTTGCGGCCTTCGGCAGCCGTGGCGTCGCTCACTGCGTCCACCCGGTGATCCACCACGTCGGTGTCTGGTCGATCAACATGTTAGAGAGACAAACGGACAGCCCGATATAACTGAGCAAATGTCTATTGTGCCATTCTTGAGACCATGAGATCGTGAGTTTGTGTTTAAGGTGAAACGTTTGTCGAGTAAGGGCGAGTGGGCGACTGCAACTGAAGAAAAAGGGAAGAAAGAAGAGACGGAAGATGCTGTCAAGTCCCAGCCTGGCCAGGGTGTTGAGCACCACCTGGTTACAAATGACGGAGTAATAAATCAACCTCCACCGTCAGGCTGGCCCTCCCAGTACGTGTGACATGGGCACCGAGGGTTCCTGTCACCATGCCTCGGTGTACCGGATGTCAATCTCAACAAGGTTCGGAAGCTTGGTCTGGGAAGAGAAGAGCAAATTAAAGAAAAGGAATGGGACAGAGAAAAATTATAACTTGTATCAATTTATATAATCGAGAGCATGGAACTTACCTTTAATTCCTGGTAAACCTCAAAGCTGAGCCTGGTACTGTTTAGATTCAATACACACAAAGACTTCATTGCTGCAGAAAGAGAAAGGGAAGGAGGACGAGGAAGGTTTAATGGCGAAGGTTTAATGGCGACATGTGGAGAAACCATGAGAAGGATGCATAGTTGTGGTGGGAAGCATTGAGGTAGTCAAGCGGTTGACCTGTAAGAGTCTGCATCCCTGTATCTGTGGCTGGAGTCTCGCACAGGTTTAACTCTCTGAGCAATGGAAGGTGCTCAGAAATGAGACGCAGCCCAGCATCACCAAACTGGGTGGTGGGGAAGAAGCAGTAAGTGGGTCACAAATGATAGAACAGACACAAGTTGAACATCACGCGTGTCAACGATAGGCCGTCTGATTACCTGCGTAGACCACAGGTTGAGGTGCCTGAGAGCAGGCAGTTTGATCAGGAGGTGGGCTGAAGCACCAGTCACGTGGGTGAAAGCCAAGCTGAGGCTCTCTAGGTTTCCAAACGAGCCAGAGCCAAGTAGTTTAGCGAGATCCGCATCCTGAATCCAGGTCAGAACAATGCAGGAAGGGTGTGTTTAATAGGCGCGCATGTGGCCTGGGGTTTACACACGGCAAAGCAGAAGGAAAGAGCAAGTTAAGGGGACGAGGGTGTAGAGAGAAAAATAAATTTACTCACCGTAGACTTGCTAGGTAATGTCAGCCTCGTTGGACCTCCTTTCTTTTGCTGTGGGGAATGGGGAAAGCAATACGAGAGAGGGGTCATGCGAGTACATGGGAACAGAGCAGAATTATACGCTCCACTCAAAGGGGGGGCAGTGAACCATCATACATATACACGCATCTTGTACGTGACATATTGCGCACAGATCTCGTTTTTCCATTTCTGTCTCCCTCCTTTATATATACACAAAGAATTAAGTTAAGCACCCCTACACAAAGAATTAAGTTAAGCACCCCCTAATATATATTCTTTGTGTATATGTATACATTGGCATATATTCTAAGGTATGTGAGATCATACCTTGTGAGATCATTGGAACGTGCATTACATCGGGAATGGAACAACCTGCCACAGCAACGCATACGACGGCTTACAGGGTCTATGAGACGTAGGGTTGAGTCAGTGATCCGATCACGTGGGTCCTACACACGTTATTGACGCAAAGATCGCTAGAGGTCTTCTCAGAACAATGACTGTACGTTAGAAAACATAAACGTCATCCACACTGTCCGTGATGGACCTATAGCTCCATACTTAAATTGAGGTGAAAATATGCCTAAAATTCCCAATAAATTTCACCTTAAATTATTCAGAATAAAATATTGAAAACGGCATGATTGTTATGTTTTTATGTGACCATAATATCACTTCTCCAGAAAATATAGCAATATCATGGGTATATTACACTGTTTTGACGACAACAACCTTGTAATGTGCGAGGTTGTAAAAAAACGGGGGGGGGGGGGTGCTTAACTTAATTCTTTGTGTATATATACTAGCTGAGGTACCCGGCTTCGCCCGGGTTGAATAAGAATAATACAAATATATGATGAAAAGAACATGTAAATTTTAGAGCAATATCACAGTACATTTCCTACATGACGTTTTTTCAATTTTCAATTTCTCAAAACCTCTGGGTATACAACATTTCTGGTTTTCTTACTTGGTGCCAAGACATAAAGATTGCTTGGTTTTCCAACCCTCGAGCAGCCCACGTACAGCTGGCCATGGGCAAACACTTGTTCTGTGAAGTTCAGGCCTACAACCTTCATCGATTGCCCCTGCGCCCTGTTGATGGACGTAGCAAAACATAGCCTGATGGGGAACTGAATCCTCTTGAAGGAGAATGGAAGGTCAGGTGGAATAAGTGGTATACTTGGAATGAATACTTTTTCTCCTCTGTATTGTCCTGAGAGGATGGTTGCCTCTAGGACATGCGGCATCATTTGCTGGATTGTCAATCGTGTTCCATTACACAGCTTTTGTGGATCAAGATTCCTTAGAAGCATGATTGGTGCTCCCACCTTGAGAATCAACCTGTGTGTTGGGAGTCCTTGAGGCTGATGACTGTTGAGAAACTCAGTTGGGAGGTTTACTGCCTGATCTTCATGTCACTTTGGCAAGAGAATCATAATTTCTTTCATGACCGGGCAGCGAACGTCATTATGTGCGACATTACGTCACTCCTACGGACGTGAAAACATTTGTTTTCCTTAAAAATATATTTAAAATAAATAAAATAGTACATAAATTAACAATAAAAGAGGCTAAAAAAACAATTTAAAATACAATAAAAAGCACATTAAAAATATATAAATATGTACGTACAGTATACTGTACATACGCGCCACCGCTGATTCTCATTCAAAACAGAGGCGACGTACAGTATTCCTTTACTGTGTCTGTGTTAGCCATGGGTCTGAAGAAGGATAATGCTAGTGTTTCCAAGCGTAATGTGGTTACGATGGACGATAAGGTAAATCTGATTAAAAGGTATGGAAAAGGTGGAAAAGTGTCGGTGATAGCACATAGACCTTATCGCGAATCGGAACCGCAATGCATCATGGGATCGGAAAGGGGCAATAGCGCCGCCACAAACTACACCATGGAATTGCAGCTGGCCCGGTTTTTTAAACCATTGATATTAAAATAAAAAGTCGCCTATAACCACCGGAATTTTATGCTGATTCCGAATCTGTGTCTAAAACTTTTCTCCGATGTGTAGTTCTTGAGTTATAAGCGGACATCCAGACAGACACACACACACACACACAGACACTCCTCCTTTATTTATATAGATATATTGTTATGTTTGTAGGGGGTAGGGATACCATAGACCAGGTAGAGTGCATAAATTAGCATGCTCTGTATGACGCGATGAAGAAGAAGAACCACCATGTAATAAGTCGGGAATTTGCATGAGCCCGGATGTCGTGCAAGGTGTATCTTCGTCCCCATTACGAGGAGTGGGGTATGTTAATTAGCTCAGGGATTATGGATAATTGATCTCTTGAATGTCGTTACCTCTGTAATTTATTTCCTATGTCCCTTTTGGCACAACATCATAGACCCTAGCCAATCGCGCGCATTTAAACACCCTCATTAAAAACCTCCCGGAAGCCAGGACATTGAGTGCTGCCGCTGATGACATCGACTTTCGAAGCACACAGGACGGGCGGGCCGAGGGCCACGCCCAGAAGGGCAGTGATTGGTCGGGGTTTTGATTGGCACAAGCGCAGGGTAAGATGGGACTTGCTGATAGGAGCAGCGAAGGGCTGGTAGGAAGCGACTCGCTGATTGGCGAAGCACCCCAGATGATGTCAGAGCCTGGGTGATAAAAACGCGCTAGCGGACATTTGTCTCTCTTCTTTTTGGCTTTTCGCTCTAGTGGACACTTTGCTCTCTTCTCCTTGACTCCTCGCTCTGACCGAATTACCTCTTGCGCTTTTTCTCGCCTGGACCTCATACGAACGGTGCCATTTTTCTCTCGGGCTCAAGAGAGCGATTGTGAACGACCGTGTTTGGAGATCTTGCTGGTGGTCGTGAGGAGGGAAGAGCCACGGCTTTCCAAGAAAGAGCGACGGGTGGACGAGTGCTGCTGGCTCGCTGCAGCGCGACGAGGCCCGGAGTGAGCGTGACACACAGCGAGGCCTCGTTCCCGCCAACGAACGTGCGGTTCCTGCCATGGCCCCGGACGATTTCCACGATTACCGACGAGACCCCACCAGGGATCAGAGTTAAGTGCACACAGACGCATATTTATTTTCAGTTATCTTTCCCTTTCGTCTGTCTTTGGGTCTGTTTGTGGGGACGTCCCATTTAGGAATTTAGTTTATCGCGCATTTTCTTTGTACCGGCATTTATTTAAATAAATCTGTTATTTTTGTACATTTTAAATCCGTTTGCGTTTGAGTTATTTTTTTCAGGTGTGGAGACGTTGAGTGGAAGCCGTTCAGGTAAGGCCCCGGTTTCTCCCCCTCCCTCTTGCTTCCCCATGCGTATTCTCTGCCATTTGAACTGAACGCCTCGGAGTAACAGCTCGTTTGGTCATCCGTGCTACCCGAAGGTGTTCACTAAGGGTAGTGATGTGATAACACACACACACACACACACACACACACACACACACACACACACCCACACACCATCTGAAACCCGCATTTGGAGATAACAACCAACGACTCATCACTTATCTGTGTGTCTGTCTCTGACAACCATTGTTCAAAGACAGATGTAGGGATTTTCATATGATCCTTTCTTGTGATCATCCCTACCTTATGTTTACACACTTTTTGGAGTAACATCCCAACATCCTTTTGCATTTTATGCCTCTGCCGACTCAGGTTGTCCATCCGGTCGTCTATCCGTTCGCGATAGGTTTTCGTTACCGCAATAACTTGAGAACGGCTGAAGGGATGTAAGTCAAACTTGGTGCAGGTATGTATAATGAGGTAAAGATAAACCGATTCGATTTTGGGGTCACGATGTGAAAGGCCAAAGGTCAGAGGTCATGTTAGGTAAACATGCTGTTACCACGATAACTTGTGAACCAGTGATGGGATTCTAACCAAATTTGGTACAATTGTGTAGAATGATGTAAAGATGAACCGATTACATTTTGGGGTCAAGAGGTCAACGTTTAATAGGTCTATAACTTGAGAACGGCTGAAGTGATACAATTCAAACTTGGTACAGGTATGTATAATGATGTATAGATTTACTGATTAGATTTTTGGGTATCGAGGTCAAATGCCAAAGGTCAGAGGTCATGTCTGGGAAAACGTGATAACTCGTGAACAGCTGAAGGGATTGAAATTAAAACTTGGTACACGTATGTATAATGATGTAAACATGAACTGATTAAATTTTGGAGTCAAGAGGTCAAAGGTCAGACGTCATGTCAGGTAGAAATGTGATAACTTGAGAACAGCTGAATGGATTTAAAGCAAAGTTGGTACAAGTATTGTCATGATGTAATAATGTTGGCGGAGGCATATCGGCCGATGTCGTGACGTCAAAGAGTGTTGCTCTATTTCAAAATATGTTTATCACTTGTAATACGTAAATAGGTCATTGTAAGATCCAATGGAAAAGGAATGCATAGGAGAATATGTAGTATGGGATAAACATGGACGTGCAAGGAAAGCACTCAATGGTCACAATTTCAATGGTTGTACAATTCGACAACACTTACTAACTCGCACAGCTCCCTTTGCCTTTCACACAGGCGTTCATACATGTGCCGCCCTGTGGTTGTGCTCTGGAGGGTAGATAGGATCTGCAGGCGAGTCTCCTCACTAGAAATCACGAAGTATTCCAGCATTAAACACAGGATCTATGGATAAGAAACAGGTATTGCGAGTGAATAAATGGTCGGACGGATATGTGAGGGTTGGGAGAACAATGGGACAAAGAAAGTTGGACAAAGGAAACCGAATGCATTTAGTTTGACAAAAAGCTAACCTCCGTCATGGTGGTGTTTCCACGCAGGGCTAACAGCAGGCAGGACCCCAACTTGTTGTCAGATAATGAGAGCAGAAACTTTCTCGTCTTGTAACATGAGCACATGAGGATACGTACCTGTACAGCATAGCATCACATGGCCACACCACATCAAATATCTAATCCACACCTTCAAGAGAAAACAAATTAGATCAAAATGCAATGAGGTAAAGCAGAAATTCAATCAGCCATCCTTCAGCAAAATCAGGAAGGTGAACAAATACAAATCAACAACAGATAAATAAATAAACCAGCCATTTAAATTGACTTGTTCTGCCAGGACGACAAAACTTTACCATGGATGCAAATAACTCTCCGTCATCATCACAGGCAATGCCACCAGGGCTGTACAGCTGGAACCAGCCATCCTTTCCAGCACGGACGCTAAACAGGCACGAGTGCACCTGGATGCAGGACGTGGAACAGAGGGGTGATGGGAAAAGTACAAAAATCAATGGGATGTTTTGGATACACACACACACACACACACACACACACACACACACACACACACACACACACACACACACACACACACACACACACACACACACACACACACACACACACACACACACACACACACACACACACACACACACACACACACACACACACACAAAATGGACTCTAGGGTTAAATGGTTAATTAGCTAATTAGTTATATCCTAATTGCGTGTTAATAATATAAGTATTGTAAACCTCAATTTCGGACTCCCAAGCCAATGTTTAGCAGGGCCCATTTTCCGCACTGTTAAATGTGCTTTATTTCTCATTTATTTATTTGATTAATAACCTTTCTCCTTTCTCTACACCGGCCTCACAAACAACATCCTCCCTCCAGACCAAAGTCTACTACCCATTCTCATCACGATGAAAATCTACACATTCCATGAGTCGCCATTTGGCACACGAAAGTGTAAATTAAAGTGTCCATGTTCAGGCCTGCAAGAGCATGGAAGTAATTGTGGAAATCCTAGTCAGTTGGGGTAATTGATGAGATGAGAGCAGATTGGTTATTCCCTGCAATTACGGGTGAGAGATGTGACTGTGTCTTGTTATTTATGCGTTGTTTTGTTTGGCATTGACATATTTTGTTGGTCTTGCTATTGGCATTGCATGAGGTACATGCTTGGGAACCTCGGTGTTGGTGCGCGTTTGTCTACATTGTAGCTGATGACTCTCAAAACATATGGTGGTACGGCAGCTGAGGGAGCATGTAGCATCATTAGGCATCTCATTTATGTGCTTCTTGTGAATGCCTGCAATTGATTAGGTGAGCCGATTCGTTATTCCCTCCAGTTGCGAGCGAATAGACACGTAATTGCGTCTTGACAAATATATATATATATATACAGTCACGTGAAAAAGTAAGTACACCCCATGTAAAGTTTTGACTTTTTCAACATATTTCAACATACAGCTATTTGATCTTCATTTCAACAATATTGATAGATAAAGGTGATATAATATAACAAATATCATGAAACATTTACATTTTGTAGTCCATTGGATAATTTAAATAAACATAAATGCAAATTTCGCATGTGGAAAAAGTAAGTAGTATGTGATGTAGTAAGATTATATGTAGTAAGATTATAGTATGGGCCGTGTATTTCACGTAGCATAGATTTACTCTTGTAAACATGGAAAATATCAGAGTAAGTCGTCTTGTTAAACATGACGCTGAGGAAGCAGTGTATGTAATTTACAGACAGGACAGTATAGCTCGGGATATGATTGTATGTGTAAAAACCTTCTGTTAGTGGGCGAGGCCAGGCGAGGATTTGCATGAAAGGGCACTCTAATTTGGCCTGTTTAGCTGGTGTACTGCAAGCCATAGTGGCAAGGTCCGGCTGTAGAACCCTGGAGAGAGATGGAAGACTCTATTGGGGCCACTCTGTGGGGCACAACAGCCTAGAGGATGTCACACCCCACAATCAGCGGGGAGCCAAATCAGCACCGCCACAGGTGAAGGCAATCCCTTACTCCTGGAGGGATGCAGCCATACTTGCACGCACGAGTGGACCTTGGACTTCAAGATAGAAACTCCTCTCCTCTCTTCCGCCCCCCCCCCCCACCCCTCTCCTCCTATTTCCCCAAGCCCCCTCCCTCTCTCTGTCATGATCAAAAGAGGGAGGACTGCTCTCTGGGGACATGGATGCTGCCTTAATTCCTCTCCTCCACTGCATCCCCCTACCACCCTTCCGGACCAGCGATGCACTGAACTGTATGCCAGCGACCTGAAGCCACGACCAGCTTTGTGCCAACTGAAACCCTCGCTTGCCCCTTCATTTGTAAGAGTGTGGTGTGTGGTGCCATAGCTGGGTTAGGATTGTTTATTCCTTTATCATGGTATACAAGTTTGAGGGTCCCATCATCCATATTCATGACTGTCGACAGCTTGGTTGTTCCGCCCGATTTATAGTGTCTGGTCCACACTTATCCCCATATTATTTTCAAGAAACACCATTATAATTACTGTGGTGAAATTATACTGAAGGTGAACCCGGGAGTGCTCGCTTATCCCACTAAAGGGGCATCTATAAGACCCGGGACAACCGCGGCGCAAGGACACTCCAGCGACACTTACTGTGACATATAGTCCTGTAGTTTGAATGGTATGTACGCCCCTATATGCTGCACTTGTTTTGCTTTGCCTATTGATATCGGACATTGCCCATATAATACTCCGATTCTGATGTCTATTGCATGAATGTATTTTACAGGATGTTACCACAGATCTAAATGATATTAAACCTACCCAAGGGACAAGTCGTGTCTGTGGTTGATTTTCACGACATTTAATATCATTTAAATCTACGAAATGGCTGAACCCAAGATGATCATGGTACCGATTCTCGATGCCGACGCACAAGCCGAGGAGTCGGGGTCGGAGTTCACCCACTGGCTCAAAACGCTGGAGAATTACTTCGCCGCGCATGAAACAGAGGCCACCGCGGCGGCTAAGCTGTCCGTGTTACAGTCGAAGGTCCATCACCGCGTTTACCGGTGCATTGCTCGATTTGAGACGTACGCCACGGCTCTGGCCGAGCTAAAGCGACTATACATAAAGAAACGGAGCGCCGTGCACGGCCGGCATCAGCTCTCTCAGCGGCGACAACAACCATCGGAATCGATCGATCGCTACGCGCAGGAGCTGCGACACCTTCTTGCGGACTGCGTTCAGGAGGTACGGACCCACGAGCAAGTTCAGGATGACCTTCTCCGAGATTCTTTCGTCTCTGGAATTAGCTCTGGAGCCTTCAGGCTCCGACTTTTGGAGACCGCGGAGCTGACATTTACGGAGGCACTACGGCTGGCTCACGTCTTTACAGATGCCCGTGAACAATCTACCGCTTATGACCACTCACGAGTCGTGGTGGGGACTTCTCTACTCGCGCGACCGGAGAGGGTTACCGCCGAGGATATGGGGGAGGACTCGACCACGGCCGAGTCTCTGGGTGCTCTTGAAGCGGACTCGGCATCCGGCCTGACTGCTGCTACCGCTGCCCGGCCACGGCCTGAACGGTACGCATAGTGTTATTTTTGTGGGAATCGGCAGCACCCCCGAATAGAATGCCGGCTCGGGAGGCAATATGCCATCTGTGCTCCACCAAGGGTCATTTTGCAAAGGTCTGCAAAAAGTCCGTGCGAGGTACGCGAGCCCGCGCGGCCTTGAATGGGCTTATCGCTGAGCCAACGGACTGCGCACCGAGCAGAGCGCCCCGCCCGGCCTTGATGAGCGTCTCCCCTCCTCGCGGGCCCCTGGCTGCACGCTCGACCTTGATGGGGGACATCGGGCCGCCTAAACAACCGGCGCGACCACGACCGGCCGCGGCGCGATCGGCCTGGGCTGGCGTCCGGACGCCCACCTCAAACAAGCAATGAAGTACTGCTTTGCCAACTCCTCTGGATTCGCAGCGAACGCTGCACGGGACTCGAGCGCCATCTGACGGTGGCTTTTACGAATTACACGCTACCGCACCAGCTCATGGAACGGTGGATGGCAGTGATCCTCTACGCGTGACTCGAGCGCCATCTGACGGCGGCTTTTACGAATTACACGCTATCGCACCAGCTCATGAAACAGTGAATGGCAGTGATCCTCTACGCGTGACTCGAGCGCCATCTGACGGCGGCTCTTACGAATTACACGCACTTGCTCCAGTACAGCCAACTATGCGCTTGTCACGAGAATCCTCCACGGGCTGCCCGAACGACCGGCAAACTGCAGCCGGCGTGGGAACGTCCTCTGACAGTGGCTTTTACGATTTACATGCTCCTGCTCCAGCGCGGCCAACTATGCGCTTGTCACGAGAATCCTCCACGGGCTGCCCGAACGACCGGAAAACTGCAGCTGGAGTGGGATCCACTCGCGAGGCGCGATCTTCTCGCCCGGACGGCACAATACCTGCTGGGTCTTCCGGCCTTGCGCAGGCCATCATTCCGCTCAAGGTCGAGGGCGTTTTATCACAAGCCTTAATCGACACGGGGTCTACGGATAGTTTTATCGATCAACGACTAGTGCATCAACATGGGTGGCCGGTTCTCGGGACTACATGACGGATCTTCATGGCCTCCCAAGGACTTCGGCTGAGCACAAAAGGGGCATGTCGATTGAAACTTGTGATAAAGGGACGCACGTTCCCAGACGTGTATCTCATGGTATTACCTGCGTTATGTGCCGACGTTCTGTTAGGACACGATTTCCTTAAGTGACATGGACGTTTGGAAATGGACTTCGGTGGGCCGGACACGCTTGCTGTGTGCGCCCTCGCTCAGATGGACGTGGAGCCTCTCTCGCTGTTCCCCAACCTGACCACTGATTGTACCACTGTAGCCGTAAAATCGCGCCGCTACTCTCGCGCAGACGCGCAATTCATTGCGGAAGAAACGGCCCAGCTCTTAAAGGACGGTATTATAGAACCCAGTCGGTCGCCGTGGCGGGCCCAAGTCTTAGTAGTGCGAAGTGAGGCCCATCGCCGGCGCATGGTAATCGACTACTCACAGACGATTAATCGTTTTACACAGCTGGATGCCTACCCCTTACCGGGGATGGATGCACTGGTACGCCAGGTGGCCCTGTACTCCGTTTACAGCACTCTCGATCTGCGTAGTGCGTATCATCAGGTCCCCATCTCTAGGGCTGATCGCGTCTATACAGCCTTTGAATCGGGTCAACGGTTGTACCAGTTCACTCGACTCCCTTTTGGGGTAACTAACGGGGTCTCTTGTTTTCAGAGGGCTATGGATGACCTCGTTACGAAGGAGAACTTGACCGATGTCTTTGTCTATCTGGACAATCTTACGGTTTGTGGGTATGACCAGGGGCATCACGACGCTAATCTGAAACGCTTCCTCGAGGTCGCGCAGAAATATCGCCTAACCATGAATGAGGCTAAGTGTCGTTACTCTCTACGCACGATAGATCTTCTGGGGTACACCGTGACCCATGGCTCTGTCTCTCCGGATAAGGAGCGTCTGCGACCTTTGCTCGATATGGCTCCGCCTAGCGATCGGGCTTCGCTGAAATGCGCTCTTGGGCTGTTCGCCCACTATTTGAAGTGGGTGCAAAGTTTCTCCGCGAAGCTCCGCCCCATCGTGGCCTGCGACACGTTCCCCATGGGCCCGGCCGCCTTGGCGGCCTTCGAGGGTCTTAAAGCCGACATCGCTGGCGCCGCTGTAGCGACAATTGACGAGAGTGCATCTTTCGTCTTGGAAAGTGATGCCTCGGATCATGCGATAGCGGCGACTCTCTCCCAAGGGGGACGCCCTGTGGCTTTCTTTTCGCGGACTCTCACCTCCGCTGAGCGGAGGCATTCGTCTGTTGAAAAGGAAGCGTACGTGATCGTCGAATCGATTCGGCGATGGCGGCCGTACCTGCTCGGGCGGTGTTTCCAAATCGTCACGGACCAACAAAGCGTTGCATTCATGTACGACACCTTACATGCTCAACGCATTAAGAATGAGAAAATCACTCGCTGGCGTATCGAACTCGCCGACTTCTGCTACACCATCAAATACCGCCCGGGGAAGGATAACCTGGTCGCCGACGCCTTATCGAGGCCGCCCACTTGCGTGGAGGTTGTCACTTTGGAGGGGCTGCGCGCTTTGCACGGCACTATGTGTCATCCCGGGGTAGCGCGTTTCACGCATTGGTAATCTGCCGTACTCAATTGAGGACATCCGCCGGATCTGCCGTGATTGCACTATCTGTGCGGAGCTCAAACCGCGTTTTTACAACCCTCCTATGGGGACGCTGGTTAGGGCTACTAGACCGTGGGAGCGTTTGGCGATGGACTTCAAGGGGCCGCTGCCGGTGTCGAGTAACTCTCGTTATCTGCTCACTATCGTTGATGAGTATTCGCGATTCCCCTTTGCTTATACGTGCGGGGATATGTCGGCTGCCACGGTTATACGGTGCCTACAGAATTTGTTTTCTATGTTTGGGTATCCGGCCTACGTGCATACCGATCGGGGTGCGGTGTTCCTGTCTCAGGAGGTGAGGGGCTACTTGCTCCAGAATAATGTAGCTTCGAGCTACACCACCCCGTACCCCCCTCCCTATATCTTCCTCCTTGCTTTAATGGGATTATATGGAGGGCCGTCATGCTAAGCCTCAGGACCCTCGGTCGGGGCCTCGATAAATGGGCGTGGTCGCTACCTGCGGCTCTAAATCCGGGCTCTCTCGATCCGGGCTCTCCTATGTACCGCCACCAACCAGACTCCTCATGAAAGACTGTTCCACCACCCTAGAAGCTCGGGTAGTATCCAATCTTTACCCAGCTGGCTCGCTGAGCCGGGGCCGGCCTATCTCAAACGAGCGGTTCGCGCTAGCAAGTACGACCCCCTTGTTGATAAGGTGCGGGTACTCCAGGCTAATCCCGAGCATGCTCGTGTGATAACGGCAGACGGACGCGAATCTACTGTCTCAGTACGCCATCTCGCCCCTTGTGGGGTCGACGACAGGGATATCGACGAACCAATCTACGAGTCTATGGACTCTACCGAAGCTTCCTCTATGGAACTACTGCCGTCACTTCCGTCGTCGCCTACTCCCTTGCCCGATGGCTCTGGGGTGCCCCCTCCGACACCCACCTCCGGCAGCTATTCCGATGCGGGGGACTCCGGGCTTGGGGACGCCATACCCGGTAGTCTCCGAACACGAACTGGCAGGGTAGTTCGCCGCCCCGACCGCTACGGGTGGACCGACTGACGTGGATTGACGTACCCCATTCGATTATTGCTGACGCTTGCTTGCGACCTGCCTAGCGGCAGTATAGTTTTAACGGCGGGGAGAATGTAGTGAAATTATACTGAAGGTGAACCCGGGAGTGCTCGCTTATCCCACTAAAGGGGCGTCTATAAGACCCGGGACAACCGCGGCGCAAGGACACTCCAGCGACACTTACTGTGACATATAGTCCTGTAGTTTGAATGGTATGTACGCCCCTATATGCTGCACTTGTTTTGCTTTGCCTATTGATATCGGACATTGCCCATATACTACTCCGATTCTGATGTCTATTGCATGAATGTATTATACAGGATGTTACCACAGATCTAAATGATATTAAACCTACCCAAGGGACAAGTCGTGTCTGTGGTTGATTTTCACGACAATTACAAGAAAGGTTTTTCTAATTTTTCGCTTCACACCCACACATTCCACTGGCGAATTCAACTTGATTGGGAACAAGCGTTACGCCTAGGTCCCCCATCGTTGAAGTGATGTGAGTTGACAAAGTGGAAGACGCAAGGCGGCCATCTTGGATTTTGACGTGGTGACCCAATTTTCAATAGCGTTCTCCCTTATGTGTAGATACACCCACACACCAGATTAGAAGTTGGTACTTCGCTTATTTTTCAAGATATTCCGCTCAAGGTTCAGACATATATATGGTGGCGGCCATCTTGGATTTTGACGTGGCGACCCAATTTTCAATAGCGTTCTTCCTTATGCCGAGATACACCCACACACCAGATTAGAAGTTGGTACTTCGCTTATTTTTCAAGATATTCCACTCACAAGGTTCAGACATACATGGCGGCGGCCATCTTGGATTTTGACGTGGCGACCCAATTTTCAATAGCGTTCTTCCTTATGCCTAGATACACCCACACACCAGATTAGAAGTTGGTACTTCGCTTATTTTTCACGATATTCCGCTCACAAGGTTCAGACATACATGGCGTCAGACATACATGGCGACGGCCATCTTGGATTTTGACGTGGGTTGCACCCACACACCAAATTACAATTCGGTCCTTCGCTTACGCACGCATGCACGGACGCACGCACGCACGGAGGGGAAAACCATAGTCCCACTTTCGCTCCGCGGTGCGACGGGGGACAATAACCTTGGGGAATCGTAAGGTAAGTCCGCGCGCAGGGCAATTCTGATGAAACTTCTCGGTGTCGAGGCATATCGCATTTGTGAGCCTCCGACAAAACAAATATACGTCTACACAATCGATATTAGTGATCATGGCAGAGATGATCTCCTCAGGCCAGCTGAGAGGTAGGGAGATAGAATGGAGGGGAATTGTCCCTTTGGCTTGCAGCGGCTAGGCCACGATGGGATTTCCCCAAATCTGGGTGAACGCCGTGACCTTTTAATCTCTGCAGCAAAATATCTCTGTGGCTCACTGAGAACTGCCCACTCTCTACCACGTTGTTCCTTGCAACCAGTCTCCTCTCTGTTCCAAGAACTCCAAATTTAATTAACCAGGACATGGCAAGTGATCAGTCGAGTAATGTAACACAGGCAGCACCATGCACCGCAAGGGCATTACTCTTGATATTTACAGACAAACCCTCGGACTTTGTCGTCCATTGGCCAAAACGCAGAGTCGGCCAATGCATGCGTGACTGGCCATTTAACGTCCCACCCATTGGTTCATGCATAACAAATATGTACAACAACATCTCCACAACGGACTGATGCTTCAAATGGAGGTGTGGGGGGATAATTAGTGGAACTTAGAGAACATTCAATAGTGAAACATCAAAGAGGGATAAAATGAATGACGAGGTGCCATATATGGACATTTGATCTGTGAGGAATGATAATTGGCAGAATTAAACGAGACAGCTAATGTAAACACACACGTTAGGAGATAACCAACTAATGGACATGAACATGTCCCACCCTCCCTGCATTTTCCTCCTTGAACCACCTTCCCTACATCTTCCTTCTTGACCCACCCTCCCTGCATCTTCCTCCTTGAACCACCTTCCTTACATCTTCCTCCTTGACCCACCCTCCCTACATCTTCCTCCTTGAACCACCTTCCTTACATCTTCCTCCTTGACCCACCCTCCCTACATCTTCCTCCTTGACCCACCCTCCCTACATCTTCCTCCTTGACCCACCCTCCCTACATCTTCCTCCTTGACCCCCCCCTCCCTGCATCTTCCTCCTTGACCCACCCTCCCTACATCTTCCTCCTTGACCCACCCTCCCTACATCTTCCTCCTTGACCCACCCTCCCTACATCTTCCTCCTTGACCCACCCTCCCTACATCTTCCTCCTTGACCCCCCCCCTCCCAGCATCTTCCTCCTTGAACCACCCTCCCTAAATCTTCCTCCTTGACCCACCCTCCCTACATCTTCCTCCTTGACCCACCCTCCCTACATCTTCCTCCTTGACCCACCCTCCCTACATCTTCCTCCTTGACCCACCCTCCCTACATCTTCCTCCTTGACCCACCCTCCCTACATCTTCCTCCTTGACCCCCCCTCCCTGCATCTTCCTCCTTGACCCACCCTCCCTACCTTCCTCCTTGACCCACCCTCCCGACCTTCCTCCTTGCCCCCACTCCCTACACCTTCCCCCTTGACCCACCCTCCCTACATCTTCCTCCTTGACCCACCCTCCCTATATTCCTCCTTGACCCACCCTCCATATCTTCCTCGTCCCATTGTTCTCATTACGTGAATGCACTGGAAATCACTTTCTTCCTTCGCCGTCATCCTCACAGCCCTGTTTTTTGACCACCAGGCTTGCAGAGATATATAGAGCAATTGTGTTCTCCGTGTGCATCTCTTAAGGGGCCCGTCAGGATTGCGCCCTCGTGTAGATTTATTTATTTTGCTGTTACTGCTGTGCCTGTTGTGCTTCATTATTATAATTGAAATTATTGTGTTAAACCCTCTGCATGGAGGCACCTCCTTTCCTGCTATAGGGACAGTTAAGAACATGGATCAAGATCAAGTAAAGTAATGAGGCAAGGGTGCATGGAGGTGGTGGTGGTGGTGGTGGTGGTGGGGTTCAAGGGAAGAAAGAAGATGTGAATGCTGTTAAGAGCAAAATATAAGCAAGTTAAAAAAAAAACGAGGTCAGCCTCAAAGGTTGATGTCACCTCTTGCCGGGGATCCTCAGCAAACTGCTTTATCACGTACTTCAGCTCTCTGAGAGAAAACAGGTGATAGAGAAGCTAGATCATAAACTATAAGAATAAAAGTGTTCATGTTCACGAACAACATTATAAAAAGTGTTCAAACTCTCATGGAGAAGCTTTTACATCAATGACATGCATGACAAAGACAGCGAGAGATACTAATACACTTTTACATAAACTTGGAGATCATAATAGACAATGGACAAATTAACATCATATAGCTATAGGCTCAAGCATTAATTATAATTGCACACACTTTGTAAACTTGCACTTACTTTGTAAACTTGCGATGTGCCAGTGCCCTACAAAAAAAAGAAAAAAAAAAGTCAGGGGACGACGATGGTTCACGAGCGAGCGGTATTCAATGACAAAAGATGGACTATAACCGAAACAGGCCCGGAAATGTCAAAACGAAGGTTACTGACCTTGAAATGAGAAAGAAAATAATGTATAATCAGTTATGAGGTTAGTTAGCTACACAATACCGAAAATTCGGTGAAAAATGAAATGAAAAAAAAGAAAAAAAGAAAAATGAAAAATCGAGCTCCGTGGGGCTAGACACATGACATTCGCCTAACCAAATATCGAAACCCCTGTCAGATTCCACCAAACCCCTCGGAGAAGATGTAGCTTGAACTCGATTACCCCCTAAAAAGACATCTTTTTCAGGCGTGGCTCCGCCCACAATGGGTGCAATACGCACACTCTAGGCAGGACACAACTAGATCATGATATCAACCTCCCACCCAAGTTTCATCAAGATCGGATGATATCATCGGGTAGTTATGCTGCGGACAGACAGACACACACACAGACAGACGCACACACATGACGAACATGGTGGTCACTTGATAACTCGTGAACCAATATCATATTGAAACAATTACATGGTGTATTGAAGCATTACAGTGGACATGCGGGCAGATTATCACAGATGCTTGCCCTTTTTAAGGCCACCGTGGCAATATCAATGTCCATTGGCAGAATTTGGCAGAAAGGAAGTGTGCAGCAAAGATAATCACTGATCCCTCCCACCCCCGTCATCACCTCTTCCAAAAGATTCCCTCTGGTAGATGGTTCAGACCCATCAGAACAAATACCTTCCGCCGTCTGAACAGTTTCTTCTACACTTGACACTTTTTAACCTTCTACACTACCCTGTACTGCATACCACATTTTGTAAATTTGTGTATTTTGTGGACGTTATAATTGGCAATTTTGTAAATGTGTATTTTGTGAATATGTTATAATTGGCAATTTTGTAAATTTGTGTATTTTGTAGATATGTTATTATTGGCAATTTTGTAAATTTGTGTATTTTGTAGATGTTATAATTGGCAATTTTGTAAATTTGTGTATATGTTATAATTGGCAATTTTGTAAATTTGTGTATTTTGTAGATGCTATAATTGGCAATTTTGTAAATCTGTGTACTTTGTGCATTTTGTGGATGTTATAATTGGCAATTTTGTAAATTTGTGTATTTTGTGAATATGTTATATAATAGGCTAATTGGCAATTTTGTAAATTTGTGTATTTTGTAGATATGTTATAATTGGCAACTTTGTAAATTTGTGTATTTTGTAGATGTTATAATTGGCAATTTTGTAAATTTGTGTATTTTGTGGATATGTTATAATTGGCAATTTTGTAAATATTGTGATTTGGTGTATTTTGTGGAATTTATGTATGACTAAGCGGACAGCACATTCACCAGGTCAAATTCCTTGTACATTCAATGTATTTGGCAATAAAGTTGATTCTGATTCACCTTGTAAATGACCGAAACAGCGAGCAGAAAGTTTGCCGAAAATGAAGTGCTCCAAGTTGCTGCCTCTCCACAAGAATGTCAGAACGACAGTTTTAATAATACTCCTGTCGATTTGGATTCAAACATAGGAAGGCCAACAGCTTGGAGGCCACATTGCAACTGCAATTGCTAATAATCTTGTCCATACAGAAACATGTTTGCATGATTTACTCTAATACAATACTTAGGATGAATGCACAACACTCACTCATGAGGAAAGGGTATGGGTTGGAGCAGACTGGCTAGGGCTGGCCTCCAGTCTTCATAATCGGAGCTGAGGGAGTAAGTGGTGGGGTTTAATAGCTGTTATGAAGCCTTGGTAATAACAAGTAATCATCACTGGCTCTTCATTAGGAGAGGGAGATAGAGGGTAAATATGCACATGTGGACAAAGAGTGGTGGAGAGGTAGCGATAGTGAGAGCTGTTAAGGGGTAGAGATAGAGGAAGCTGTAGATATGTGGACAGAGGGAGCCGTATATGTGGACAGAGGGAGCCATATATGTGGACAGAGTAGCTGTAGACATGTGGACAAGGGGAGCTGGAGAGATGTAAACAGGGGGAGCTGAAGAGATGTGGACAGGGGGAGCTGGAGAGATGTGAACAGGAGGAGCTGGAGATATGTGGACAGGGGGAGCTGGAGAGATGTGAACAGGAGGAGCTGGAGATATGTGGACAAGGGGAGCTGTAGAGATGTGCACAGGGGGAGCTGGAGAGATGTGGACAGGGGGAGCTGGGGAGATGTGGAGCTGGGGAGATGGAGAGATGTGGACAGGGGGAGCTGGAGAGATGTGGACAGGGGGAGCTGGAGAGATGTGGACAGGCAGTGCTGGCAGAATGTGAACAGGAGGAGCTGGAGAGGTGTTGACAGGAAGAGATATAGATTTAGAGAGAGGAGATAAGTAGTGTTACTCACAGGGTCTTTAGGATCTGCACATAGCACACCAGCACACCCTCTGCATGCAGACTCAGTTTGATTGGTACCGGGGTAGAGCTCAGCGGAACCAGCAACCGGTCGATCAGACTCGGTTCACCTCCCCCATAATCATTATCATTGTCCGCAGAGGTGTGGAAACTGAGCCCAGCCAGCTTGTCGTCATTCTCGGTGTGGCAAACAGAGACCAGGGGAGCCAAGGGAGCAGTAGAGACCAAAATAGACACGGGAGGCTGGTTTTCCTTGTCAGAAAAGCGAGAGCCCAAAGAATCGTTGGGAGGAAGGAATTGAGGAGTGTTGCTCTGCTTGCGGTGCAGGTGACAATGGGGTTGCTGAGAGCCGGCACGGATCTCCTTGAGGCTTGGCGAGTTGTCTCGGCTATGGTAAACAGAGGGATACTTGAGAGATCTTCGAATCAGCCCAAGGATTTTAGTCTTAATCATCAGTTAACGCCACAAACAAAAAAATGCGAAAAGTAATGATGAGTTTCAGGTTGAGCAGGTTATTAGCCTCGCTCGCCAGGTATGATTTCGATTAGCAGATAACCACAGGACAACGGCTGAAGTGAATAAATCTTTCAGATTCAGCACAGAACTGGGTAGTTTGAAAGTCATGAAAAAGAAGTATTGAAAAAGGTTTGCAAGTTCATACAACACCCAATAAATACCAGAATCAGACTCAATCCCAAGACCCCAAAATGGTCTCAGTCCCACATCAAGTCACCTGGGAGTGAATGTTCAATGTATCACAAAGTTTGTGATAAAATGTTTGCCTTTCAAACTCATCACATACTTTCATCTCACTTGCCTGAAAAATTACCAAACACCTAATACTTTGTAATCACCTTGATGCTGCGTCTTAAAAAGGAACCACTTTTTATCTCCCGGCCCCCACACCTTGGCAGTTACCATGAAAGTGTGTTCCACCCTCTCATTATGCGTCCTTACCAATTCAAGACATGATGCCACTGCTAAGAGTACCTATTAATTTCATGGTGCGAGAGGTCACAGGTGGACAAACACTTAATAGAGCCCAGTGAAGAGAGAATTTAAGATGTGCTGATTGGATGTACGAGTATATAGAGGGATAAACTAATTTGAAATCGAATAAATGTAAAAAAGTGAGGGCCTTGACCCACATTGCACGACATGGTTAAGGATGGATGTAGACGCCAATTACCCCGATTACTCGTTTGCATTACCACTCTTCCAATGGCCCAAACATTCAGCACCACTGAAGAAGAATATATGGAAAACTAGAGGTTCCAGGAAACCTGAACTCAACTGGTCTATATCAATATGGTTAGAATATGCATAATAGAACCACAAACTATATAGTTTATATGTGCTAAAGAGGTACAGTAACGTTGAAGATATCTCATGTTTAAACAGGAAACTAGGAAAAATTGAGTTTTAAGTGAGGCATGAAAAGTAAAACTACAATTACTTTTCTCAGATTTCAGACTTGAATTTATTATGTGTGTGGAGTTTTGTTACATACTGTCTACACACCAAGTTTCAGCCTTCTAGCTACATTAGGAAGTACCAGATTGACAAAAATTGATTTTTCAATATGGCCGCCCTGCCGCGACCATTTTTGGGTGTGCAACGCCCAAATGCAATCCCAAACTAATTTTTGTCTTAAAGATGCTGCATAACAAGTTTCATCAAACGCAATCAATATTTGTGACTTTTAGAGCGTAGACGTCGAATTGTTTACAGACGACAGACAGACAGACGACAGACGGACGACAGACACTGGGTGTCGACAAAAACTCAGCTGGACATAGTCCAGTTGAGTTTAGAAAAACTACAGTACCAAAATTAAGATGCAGTCTTAAATTTTGAACAATTTTCCTTTTTTTTTTTTAACCCCATCTAAGAAAGAAAATTGAAATAATTTGTAAAACGAGTTTGAATGGTAATTAATTTACTTGTTTCTTTACTCTTCCCAAAACGAGATTTGGTGCAAACAGGATTGCAATCTGTACTCATGTTTCCAAATACCTGAATACATCTGCACAAAGGAATTCATCTTGGAAGACTTTTCTTTGTATGGCTTAAACATCGTCATATTGCAGGCACTATGGGTGCAACCAACAGATGTAAGGAAACTTGATAATAATCTGCATTTGGAGTATCAAACTGAAGAAGCCTTATTATTTGCTCTACTAGATGCACCTAGCAGTTACAGGTAATAACAAGCAAAGATCACACATTGATATGGGCATTCACATGGCCATTTATACAAAATCTGGTATGATGTCCATTTACCTTTTGAGCCACAACCATGGCAGGTGGATTTCCAAGATGTTCATAAAATTAAAGATCACTATGATGTATAATGATGAACTCTATGATGTATAATGATGAAAACATAATCCTAGTGTGGTAGCAGGCAGTCACCTTAAAGGCCATGAGCAAGTGAGCTGGAAAATATGCAGTTTGAAAAAGGATTGGATAAAATTGGCGTATAAAACTGGCGAAAGAGTTACTTGGTACAAAATCTATTCGTAAAGCCATTAGAAATTCCTTTGCAACATCAGCAATTGTTGAGTAGGGGCTAATGTACAAGTAGGTGTTTGACAGGCCATTATACACGATTGTATAACCAAAAGGAATCCCAGTCTAGCTTCCTCTTTATTTGTATGCAGCACAAGGCTGCGGGGTAGTATCATTGGCTGAGGGTGCGGCTGTACCGCTGAGGCAGTGCCCTCTGCTGGTTAGGGCAGGAATGTGCTCAGGGTGCTGGCGATAGCTCGCCTACTATTTGTGAAGAACACCACGGGGTCTTTAACGTCCACCAATTCATTCTGGCAGATGGGACACCGTTTAGCGTCCATCTGAGGGACTGCACACACATTGATGAATTACCCTGCCTGTGAAACACCGGACTGACATTGCAGCTCGTTCGGGATTCAAACCCATACTAGACAGCTTAGAGGTAAGTGTGCGTACCTCTAGGCCATCCTGTCAGCCTCCTGTATACTGTATAGCTAATAACGTCAGTTATAAGCAGGGATAAGAGGTAGCAAAAAGACGGCACACATGTACCTGTTGATGAAGTCTTCATAGCAGGCATATATGGCAGCAAGGCAGACGGCGACAAGGTTAGGGAGCACGCGAGGATGTGGACAGCGCGCTGCTGGACCATGCATGCTGTCGGGCGGAAAACACGACTTAAAAAGAAAAAAAAAGATGGTTTGCTGCAAAGACATTAGGTAAAATCAAAACAACATTCACCGATTGCTGATACAACACAATCGTAAAACAGTGTACAGCATGTTAAACAGAACAAGTGTTGCTAGGAATTGTAAGAGTTGGGAAGGAGGGCGGGGAGGGTGGGGGGGAGGAATATCGCGAGTCACAAACCACTTGGTTAGTGGGGTTATTGTTTCGTAATATCATTAATATTATGCTATGATCATAAGTGTTGTTATTACTTTTGTAATAAGTGGGTTTGGAAAAAAACGCCACAAAAAATGCCTTGAAAATTCCACAGAAGCAACAGGAAGTGTCGTGTTATTAACTCTTGTGGGGCATATAGACTACCTTAGATCTACGATCAGGTGTGTTCATCAACATGATAAGCAAAGACTGATGTCTGCATTCCTCCAAATTTCTTTTTTGTGTTAAACAACATTAGCGACTGTTTAAAAAGATAATCACACGTTTGTGGTTTATAATATTTTATTTCTGGTCGGAGCCGGTGCTCCCACGAAAACGGCACGATAAGATGTTTATAAACGTAAACATGAAGTTTGTTCAAGGAGGGCATTCCCTTGGGGACGGATGATATTAGTATTAATATCGTTTTGTAATAACATTAATATTATGCTTTTGTTATTAGAAGCAGCCTTGGAAAAACGCCACAATAAAGCTATCTTAACACGGATATACACCTCGACAAGCAACCCCATTGGAGGGGAAAACCTCATTGGAGGGGAAAACCTCCTTGGGAGGACAAATGAATTCGCTTCAACCTTCATTGTGTGACCCTTAGTCCTCCTGTCAAGGTTGGTTGAGATTGGACAAGTAACGACCGAATGTATCGCGCGTGGTCAGACAGACAGACACCAAATTGCGTATTTTAGTATGATTCTTGCATTATCTATAATAGCTTGGTGTACAATAGCTTTGTGTACAGTAGATTTGTGTACAATATATTTGTGTACAATAGATTTGTGTACAATAGATTTGTGTATACTAGCTTTGTGTACCATCACTTTGTGTATAACGGCTTTGTGTACCATAACTTTGTGCATCGCGGTTTAGTGTACAATGGCTTTATGTATAATAGCTTGGTGTATAATAGCTTGGTGTACAATAGCTTGTTGTACAATACATTTGTGTACAATAGCTTGGTGTACAACATCTTGGTGTACAACATCTTGGTGTACAACATCTTGGTGTACAACATCTTGGTGTACAACATCTTGGAGTACAACATCTTGGAGTACAACATCTTGGAGTACAACATCTTGGAGTACAACATCTTCTTGGTGTACAACATCTTGGTGTACAACATCTTAGTGTACAACATCTTGGTGTACAACATCTTGGTGTACAACATCTTGGTGTACAACATCTTGGTGTACAACATCTTGGTGTACAACATCTTGGTGTACAACATCTTGGTGTACAACATCTTGGTGTACAACATCTTGGTGTACAACATCTTGGTGTACAACATCTTGGTGTACAACATCTTGGTGTACAACATCTTGGTGTACAACATCTTGGTGTACAACATCTTGGTGTACAACATCTTGGTGTACAACATCTTGGTGTACAACATCTTGGTGTACAACATCTTGGTGTACAACAACCTGGTGTACAACAACCTGGTGTACAACAACCTGGTGTACAACAACTTGGTGTACAACAACGGTGTACAACAACTTGGTGTACAACAACTTGGTGGACAACAACTTGGTGGACAACAACTTGGTGGACAACAACTTGGTGGACAACAACTTGGTGTATAATAGCTTGGTTAATTTATAGCTTTGTGGGACGGAGCATTTTGAGCATGAATGAAGTCAGCGAGGGGAAGAAAGTTACGTTGCCGACTACTATGTGAGCTGGAAGTAAGAGGAAGTGCTTAGTAAATAAGAGAGTTCATGGAACACCTTACCCACGCACTCTTGAGAAAAAGGACATGGAAAGGGTCTTTTAAACTCTTGCTTTGCGTTTCCGACCACGATCCATATTAGCTTTGTTCGTGAACTTCGAATAACAGGCCAAAAACAACACTTGGCAAAGGGCGGATGACCTCCCGTAGGGAGCCAACGGCCATCCAGTAAGGAGATGGTGTCTCCTAAAAAACAACGACCCGGTTTGGACCGGATCAAGTCATACCAAAGACTTCCAAAATGGTACGTGCTGCTTCCTTTTTGAAAAAGATAGTGTATGGACAATCCCCATCAGTTGGTATCCGTGGGGAAGAGGAAATTCCTCTTAAGGAAATGCCCCGCTGAGTATGGCGAGAAAAGCGGCGCCATTGTTATGACGTCGCTGGTACCCAGAGTATTCCGGGAAGCGACGGCAGAAACGACACTTCTCCCAAGCTCAGTGGCTCAGTGACAACAAGAATCAAGTGTTTGTCTCGTCAGTATGTACTATGTGTGTGTGTGCGTCAGCTCTATTACGAGCCTTATCCCAAGTATAAAAAAGGTGTGAAGGTAACCATCGCCAGGTGCCATAATTCTGTCTGAATCTCCATTACTCCACTCTCAGAGCACAGGGCAAATTTGATTGGCCGAGACCGCGTAAACTTTTGCCAAAATTCTACTAAACCTAAGGATTTTGGAAGTAAAAACAAGGTTATTTGTGTTCTACAGTGTTGAAATATATAATGCAATTGAAATAAAACATTTAAATGATGTAGAAAAAGATCAAAACAAAACATTTTTGGGAAGTTTACCATTGTTGATGCACTGTCTTTTACACCACCTTATTTAACCCATTAAATTAGTTCTTCATGCTTATTGTTTGTATCCTTCATGACATCCCTAAAAACAGTAGTTTTCCTGTTTGGAGTGATTTTCATTTTTGTTTGACTGCCAAACAGACCGAGTAAAACAAATTTCTTTACTTCTCTCTGTACGTGCATTTAGGCCAAAATTCTGTACAATCTGCTAAATTCAGAGCCAAAGTATTGTTAAACTGCAGGTTCCTGTTCCGATTCGTGCTCTACAGTGTTCAAAATACAAAATTCAATTGAAATAAAGTCGTTCCTCGATCACAGACCGACATCTGTAGACAAACAGAGAGTGAACCAAGAGCTGAACCCCGCTTTGGGCTACATGCCCGGTGTAATGAGACATTGATAGAACAACCGAATGGCTTCAATACTCAAACATAATAAATAAGCCGATGGAAAGGTTTAAACTTGATGTTTTATGATTTAGCTCATAATGTTTTGAGAAGAGAAGAGACAAAATAAACAAATTCAGATTTTGTGATTACATCAGGTGTTCTACCTGTCCACCGACACAGATAAACACCAGTTATTCATTCTATTTTTATTGGGCTTTTTTACCCCATATAAGGGTATATTAGTTAGATCATCCATCTCAAAAGAAGAAAAGATACCCACCCACAATGAATCACTAACTAAACCCATTATATTCCCTCCATGTAACAAAAAGTTACGGTACAGATAAAGGATAAAGTTCAAACAGGTGGGGCATCATGACCCATTAACAAAAAGTGTAAGTTTACCGGGCAAACTGTACCTTGTGTCAAATGATAGGACCATTTGAAAGTCGCCCCAAAGTATGTCATCAATCCAAAGAGACCCCAGTTAGTTCATTAATTGCAATTTATTGTTAATACCGAGACGATTGATGCAATTGTGGCGGACACGAAAGCCCACTGGCGTGGTGACATCATTCCGCGCACCAAGTGGGCGGCGGCCACGCCCGAGGGGTAGGCGTGGCCTCAGGATATACACTGGGCGCGCAGCCCGGAGCGCACCAGTGCTACAGTGACCTCTTGTCAATAGACACTTTTGTTTAACCGCGTTGTCCGCTTCCTCCTTGGTAGCAAGTCGCGCGCGTAGCACCGCGCCTCATTGGTGACTCCGACGTTTTGGTCAGCCGTCACTGACCACCCGAACCCGCCACAGCCATGGCAACCAACGCGGTAGCGATAAAGCTCCCTGAGTTCTGGGAAGCTCAGGTGGAGATCTGGTTCCTGCAGGCCGAAGCCCAGTTCAGGCTTCGACGCATCACGGCGGACGAGACACGCTACTGCCACGTGGTCGCCTCCCTCGGGGCCGGCGCGGCCGCCCGCGTCGTGTCGGTCCTGAGGAACCCATCGGCCCACGACAGGTACGGGGCGATCAAGCATCTCCTCCTCGCCACGTTCGGCCTCACCGTGGACGCACGGGCCGATCGCCTCTTGGACCTCCCTGAGCTCGGTGACACGCGACCGTCGGTCCGAATGGACCATATGCTGTCGCTCATGGGTGACGAAACCCCGAACGCTCTATTCCGGGCGTTATTTCGACGCCACCTGCCGGCACGAGTCCACCTCGCGTTGGCCGGTTCCGCGACAACGGAACCCCGTGCGTTCGCGGCCGAGGCAGACAAGTACTACGTGGCTTTGGACACGCGGGCGAGTTTCGGTGCGGCCGTAGCGGCTCTCGAGCCCGAACCTCCTGCGGGTGCCCACCCCTGCTCCGAGGGGCGCCTCGTGGCGGCCACCATGCCCCGCCCACCACCACCGCGGAAACCGCGGCCTCCGGCTTCGCCGCAAACCTGGTGCCATTTCCACGCTAGGTTCGGCCACGAGGCTCGGCAATGTCGCCCGCCGTGCTCATTCGGCAGGTCGGGAAACGCCCGGGCCGGCCCTCGGTAGTGGCACTGAGCGCCGGCCGATTAAACAGCCTCCTATACATAACGGACACCTTATCCGGGCGCCGTTTCCTGTGCGACACGGGAGCGCAGGTGAGTCGTTCCCGCCAGTACGTCCGACAAGCAGTCCACGGGCCGGGGCCCCGCGCTGCTTGCCGCCAACGGTACGCCCATTCGCACGTACGGAAAACGCTGCCTTTCTCTGCGGTTCGGAGGGCAGGTTTTCCGATGGTCGTTCGTCACTGCCGACGTGCCTATGGCACTGCTCGGTGCGGACTTCCTCTGTGCCAATGGCCTGTTGGTCGACGTCAAGCACAGAAGGCTTGTCCAGGCTGAGACGTTCAGCTCGCTCACGTGCGCGTTGCCCGCCTCGTTGAGCAGCTCACTGAGCGGCTCATCGAGCAGCTCACCGAGTGGCTCATCGAGCGGCTCGCCGAGCGGCTTACTGAGCGGCTCGGTTCCGGCCAGGTTCATCTGCACGCTTCCGGCAGTGGACGAAATCACCCGCCTCCTCGCCCGTTTCCCGGCCTTCATGAGGCCCACCTTCTCGGCGGGGACCGTCAAGCACGGGGTTGAACATCACATCCCCACCGCCGGGCCACCGGTCTACGCCCGGGCACGCCGCCTCGAGCCGACAAAGCTCGCGGTACCTAAAGCGGAGTTTGCTACGCTGGAGCGGCTCAGCATCGTGCGGCGCTCCGAGAGCGCGTGGGCGTCGCCGCTCCACATCGTGCCCAAGCCCGGCGGGGGATGGCGACCGTGCGGGGACTACCGCCGTCTCAACGACGCCACCACCCCCGACCGCTACCCCGTCCCCCATATTCAGGACTTTTCCGCCCGCTTGGCGAATGTCCTTCTTCTCGAAGGTGGACCTCATACGCGGTTACCACCAGGTACCCGTCAGGCCGGAGGACATCCCGAAGACGGCTGTCATCACGCCGTTCGGTCTTTTCGAATTTTTTCGGATGCCCTTCGGTTTGAAGAATGCGGCTCAGGCGTTCCAGCGCCTCATGGACAGCGTCTTGCGCGACTTGGATTTTGTGTACGTATACCTGGACGACATCCTCGTCGCACGCGCGTCCCGCGAAGAGCACCTACACCATCTCCGCACGCTCTTCGAACGTCTGGGCCAGCACGGCCTGATCGTGAACCCCGCCAAGTGCTGGTTCGGTGTTGCCGAAATCAACTTTTTGGGGCACCGCATCACCAGGCACGGGGCCGTCCCCCTACCGGCCAAGGTGGAGGCGGTGAAAGGGTTTCCGCACCCCCGCACGATCAGGGGGCTCCAGGAGTTCCTGGGCATGGTAAACTTTTACCACCGTTTCCTGCCCCGCATCGCCCAGCTCCTGCGCCCCTTGCACGAGGCCCTCTGGGGGAAGCCGGGCAAAGGTGACGTCACCTGGACCGAGCAGATGGACGCGGCGTTCGTGGGCACGAAGCTCGCCTTGGCTAACGCCACCATGCTCGCGCACCCGGTGCCCGATGCACCGATGCACCGATCGCCCTCACCACCGACGCCTCGGACTACGCGGTGGGCGCGATGCACGAGCAATGGGTGCGTGGAGCTTGGCAACCGCTGGCGTTCTTCAGCCGGCAGCTTTGCCCGCCCGAATGCCGGTACAGTACCTTCGACCGCGAGTTGCTCGGGCTCCACCTGGCGGTCAGGCACTTCCGCCATCTGCTCGAGGGCCGTGCGTTCACGGCCTTCGTCGACCACAAGCCACTGGTGTTCGCGATGGGCAAGGTCGCCGAGCCGTGGTCGGCCCGGCAGCAGCGTCACCTCTCGGCCGTGTCCGAATACACGACGGACATCCGGCACGTCGCGGGGAAGGACAACCCGGTGGCGGATTGCCTTTCCTGGTCCGTTGCCCACGCGGTCCACCTCGGCATCGACTATGCCCGGATGGCGGCGGACCAGGCCACCGACCCCGATGTTCAGGCCTTGCGGACCGCCGTTACGGGCCTCCGCGTCACCGAGGTGCCGTTCAACGGCGCAGGCACGGCCCTCTGGTGCGATGTTTCCCTCGGGCGGCCACGCCCCATCGTGCCCGCGGGCTAGCAGCGCCGGATTTTCGACTCCATCCACGGCCTGTCCCACCCGGGCACGAGGGCCTCCCAGAGGTTGATCGCCGACAAGTTTGTCTGGCATAGCCTCCGGAAGGCCATCCGCGGCTGGGCCAGGACGTGCCTCGCGTGCCAGCACGCGAAGGTGCACCGACACACCCAGGTCCCATTGGCCCCGTTTGCGGTGCCGGAACGTCGGTTTGACCACGTTCACGTGGACCTGGTGGGACCTCTGCCCTCCTCGCGGGGTTTCACCCACATCCTGACCATGATGGACCGCACCACCCGGTGGCCGGAGGCCGTGCCTTTGGCGTCAACGACGGCGGCGGACGTCACGCAGGCGTTCATCGCCACCTGGGTCGCCCGGTTCGGCGCCCCCTCGGACATCTTGTCCGACCGCGGCCCCCAGTTCACCTCGGAGCTCTGGGGGGCGATCGCGCGGGGGCTCGGGGTCCAGCTGCACTGCACCACGGCCTCCCACCCCCAGGCTAACGGCCTGTGCGAGCGGTTCCACCGCTCATTGAAGGCCGCGCTCCGGGCCACCCTCCGCGACGGCGGCTGGGTCGACAGGCTCCCCATGGTCCTGCTGGGCCTCCGGACGGCGCCCAAGGATGACCTGCGCGCATCCGCGGCGGAGTTGGTCTTTGGACAACCGCTGCGGGTGCCGGGCGAGTTCCTCCCCGACCCCACGGCACCTTGGTCCGCGGCGCAGGAGCGCTCCACGCTGCAGGAGACCGCCCGGAGGTTCGCCCCGGTGCCGACGGCGCACCACGGGCACCCACCCACGCACGTCGCCCCGGAGCTTTGCACTGTCTTCGGGCACCCAGTATGTCTTCGTCCGGCACGACGCCCACCGGACACCACTGCGCCCCCCGTACGACGGGCCTTTCCACGTGCTGGAGACCGGGGTGAAATTCTTCACCTTGGACATCGGCGGTACTCCCGACCGCATCTCGGTGGATCGACTCAAGCCGGCCCACCTCGACGTGGACCACCCACCGCCGGTGGCTCGGCACCCGCGTCGGGGCCGCCCCCCGGCGGGCGGACCCCCGGCACTGCCCAGCACCGCCGCCCCCCGGTCCGGCACCCATCCCGGGTACAGCCGGAGGCATCCCAGCTGGCATCCCTGCACCCCGGACGCCGCCGGTCGCCAGAGGGCGCTTCGGCCGGGTCATCCGTTTGCCCCGCAAACTGGCCCTCCAGGTGCGCGGGAATTCTGGGGGGGCGCGTGTGGCGGACGGACACGAAAGCCCACTGGCGTGGTTACATCATTCCGTGCACCAAGTGGGCGGCGGCCACGCCCGAGGGGTAGGCGTGGCCTCCGGATATACACTGGGCGCGCAGCCCGGAGCGCGCCAGTGCTACAGTGACCTCTTGTCAATAAAGACACTTTTGTTTAACCGCGTTGTCTGCTTCCTCCTTGGTAGCAAGTCGCGCGCGTAGCACCGCGCTTCACAATAATAATAACAATGTCAAACAAATAAACAGCTGATAAAATGACAAGAACAGGTGACAGTGGAAGAACAAACCTTTGGATGAACTTTGTAACCACCTGTTCACCGCCATTGAGACCATTCAATGCCAATATGTACTCCTGAGTGAAAAGCCGCAGCCTTGGACACTTCCCAAAGTCCTGCAATATTCCGGATGAAAAAGTGGTGACTGGTGTGTTGTTAGGGGCGCAAGAACAACTTTGGGATTTGGACGAGGCAACAGCACAAGCAATGCAATGTTCACCAATATATACATGCAGTGCTGTACTGCACCATTAGCGATGGCAGATCTAAAATCACTCGCCAAGAAGAAATTCCAAGCACACACGTACATACAAAGTGAACAAACTCACCATATTGTGCTTTAGTATTCGCTGTATTACCGGAGTAAACACCTCAACGATAACCAAGGACCGAGGGCGGTCACGGCAGTGCTGAGGGCAATAAAAGGTACACGAAAGATGGAGACGGGATACAAATTACTTGAGCAGTGATTATCTATCTATAATTCCAGCAATCTCTGTGTGTCTGTGTGTCTGTGTGTCTGTGTGTCTGTGTGTCTGTGTGTCTGTGTGTCTGTGTGTCTGTGACCGCTGTTTCTCGACAACCACGGGTCCGATATACTTGAAACTTGCCAGGTATATTGCTGGGGACCCGAGGATGTGCCTTTTCAAGGTTTCATATTAATCGGACAATTACTTACCGAGCTATGTCCAAAAAACGCTTCAACCAATCAGAGAGCAGCGAGCTATCACGTGTGCCGAACGTGGCGATCAGACTCTGCCTCGGACGGCACATTTGACAGCGTATTCATTTATTTCACGTTGGAAAACTATGTTGCCGTTAAACTATGTTTTAAAACGAATTCAAACTGCGATTAAATTAAAACGATTCATCCTAACTGCGATTTGCGAACTTCCGGACAGTGACGACTTATCTTCCGGCAGCCAATCACAGAACGCTCTGTTGCGTAGGCGTGGCCGATGTGAGACGAGCGGAGCTGAGCGCGTTACGAGCTGACCGCCATTACGGTACGTAATTCGATTTCTTATGCGCATTATTTCTCCCAATTCAGTCAGAGCGAAGGGCGGAAGCGAAGAGCGTTGTTTTTTTTGTTTACGGGCGTACGGGCGGGGTAGAGCGTACGGGTAGCGTTTTTTTTTTTTTTTGGCCACGGAACGGGCACCCACGTACGGGCAATGCCCTAGTTTAAACAAATGCAACAAAAATAACATGGAACTCCTTACCCCACACAGTCTTGAGAAAAAGGGAGAAGGGCCTTTTCAACATTTGCTTTGCGTTTGAGCACAGCCTATATTTCCTACTAGATGCGATTTTGTTCCAATATTGATATTCCCCAATGCTGAGAGGGCGAGCAGAAAATTTGCTTGGTCGAGATGGCCGAAAAGGCTCTATTGTACAGTGTTCAAATATATAATTAAATTGAAATAAAATATAGATTTTAAATGCTATTGGGGGGAGGGATTATTTTTTGGAGGTTTACTGCGATTTACACAGCGCCTTCTACACGTTAAGTTAGTTGTTCGTGCCTGTTGTTTGTGTCTTTTATGACATCCTTAAAAACAGTGTTTCCTGATTGGACTGATTTTCAATTTTGTTTGTCTGCCAGACAGACAAAACAACATTAACCTCTACCTCTGTGTGCATGCACGCTTGGGACAGATTCCGTACAATTTATCAGATTCAGAGTCCAATTACTGCTAAACTGAATGAATGAATGAATGAATGATCGTTTTAAGGCCATTTTTCCCCGCTAAAGCGGGGGTTAGCCTTGCGGGCCCCATGACAATCATGGTTCCCTGTTTGAGGCAATGTTTTTATGGCCGGATGCCCTTCCTGACGCCAACCCTTGGTCACGCTCTTACGATGCGCAGGGATACGGTGTGCCTATTCTGAATCGGTGTACACACCGGGATCATTCATCCCAGCAAGCTGGTACTCAATTTGCCGACCTCGGAAGGATGACAGGCCGAGTCAACCCCCCTGGCGTTAATTCAGCGATCGACCGGGATTCGAACCCAGGATCCTAGGATCCCAAGCCGGCACCCTAACCACTAAGCCAACGCCAGGCTAAACTATAGGTTTGTTTTCCGATTCATGTTCAAAATATAACATTCAATTTAAATTAAGTCGTCTCTTAATCATAAACTGATGTCCGTCAGCAAAAACAGACAGACAGACTGGACAAATTGCTTAACCATCTGCTTTGCACTTCACGTGCGCGTGGTAAAAACAGACGTTACATTGGAGGTAAAGGGATCCAATACCTATAATATAAAACTCATCTTTAATTTTCAAGAGTTTATTTAAAAATACAAGGAAGCTCGTGTTACCATGGCAATATAATTTATATTTTGTGGGACATGGACACATTTTAAAGAAGAGAAGCAACGGGGGGGGGGGGGGCGGGGCGGAGGTGGGGGGGATGGTGTGGCTGCAAACATAATTGTTGCAAATGGTACCAACAAGGCATCAAAAGTACCAATAATAACAATAAGAAGAAGAAGAAGAGTCCAGCATGTTTTGAACTACTTCATGATTACCCAATGGTAACAAGACCATTACATTTTTGGTTTTTCAAGTGAGCTGGACCCTGCAGACAATATTGGTGGATACTCCCTGGGATCCGTTCCTGTATTATTATAATCAAGCAGAGAGAGACTCAGGTGAAAAGGTACATAGTACGGCAATGGCATGCACTTTGTTAACCACAGAAATGCTATGATGCACATACTCAGGTTGAAGATGGCAAATAAAACAATCAGCAAGTTGGACTTTGACAGCAATACGCAATAGCAAACTGGATTATACAGAGATAATATCTCGAGGCTGGGACACACCTAGGACAGGTGAAGCCACATCAGGGGGAACAGCCCAAGCTACTTCGTACATCACAAAAACAAACCACGAGGCCTACGCATGGCAGTTGGGAATTGGTGCCCGTTTTACCAACAAGAATCAACAAACTCCCACCCACAAAAGAAAACAAGCAATCATGCTTCAAACTGCGTGATGCAAAATCCAAGTATTGTAAAAAACAAACAACAAAAAAAAATAACCTGTTTTTTAATCAAAATAAGTACAGCATGGCGGCGTTGTTCAAAGGTAGATGCACAATCCGACGCATTTGGATTCCCTTTCAGCGATTCACAATTATAGCAAATGCAAAGCACCCAAGCACCATGACATGTGAACCTGTACACCTGAGTGCTTTGCACACTGATCCATATTTGATCCTTTGCTCTTTCTTTCAGAGAAGGAACTAAAAATATCAAGTCGTGACATCAATGCTGCCGACAACGAGAATAGGTTCCCCTTACAAAGTCGGGGCTCAACTTGTGCCCATTCTAGCATTGCTTGGATCTTTAAATATACACTACACCTGTAATCTCTATGTAGTGCGTGTGCGAACAGATGAAACGGCAGTTTTAACATCGTGTTCAATAGGACAGAGTACTCCATGATACAATGTCATACTGGACCACTTCAGGATAACTGTTTAAAAGTGGATCATATTCCATTACGGATCCAACATCGCACAGGTATGCCATGGTAAATAACCACCTGATACCATGATAAAGAGCTTCATGGAATACGGCTTTCGTACTCTAACAAGCTGACAGCAAAGTTAAGAAACCGTCAGGGTGCGGAGCATTTTGAAAAGGAGTTTGTCTTTTACATCAAGGAAAGATATCCAGCATATGAAGAATAAAACCAGGACCAGGTAGAGCGCCATACCTCCGCCATGCTGACCAGTTTACGGTTTGTATCCCACTGAAAGGCCGGATCTGAATCCAGACCTGAACCAAAATCGAATAGACTTGTTCTTGTCACCCACCCAACTCGTCCATCTAATTTTTCCATAATCCATCCACAACTTTTTGAGATATCCCGCTTTGAGACTTTTTTGAGTCTCAATGGGGAAAAAAATCACTAAACATTATCGTATCCAGATCCGGATCTTCACCAAAATCTAATCAAGTCGTCGTGGTCACACGCCCAACCTTCCCACCAAGTTTAGTCTGAATCCACCCTTCTTTTTCAACTTTTTGAACATCCATCAACTTTTTGAGATATCCTGCCCACAGACAGACAAACACAGACGTGAAAACATAACCTCCATCCACCTTTGGCAGCGGAGGAAACATACGGAAAGGGAGGTTAAGCTTGGTGTAAAATGCAACAAATAACGTGGGAAGTTTACTTCCACGTTCGTGTGGGTATGGCAGCATAGTGTTAAGGGTGTTTGGTGTTCAAATCCAGCTGAAGGCAGCATGAAGGATTTCAATTCTAAGTTTCTGGAAGCTGAGCTTGTCTAAGATTTACTGTCATTATCAGATGGTTAATAAAAACCCAGCTGGTGCTAGATGGCTTCAGCGGAGGTTGCAATCTATCTGCCATACCCGATTAGACCCTCACACTTTGTTTATGACTTAAATGCCCTCAGTGTAGCATGGGATGGGCACAAAATTGAGTCTACAAACTCAGCCACCACTTCCACCCTTTCCCAAAGAAAGGAATGCAATGCATCAACTCAATTATCTTGTTCCATCATAAAAACAAACACCGAAACACAATGTACAATATTTATGTTGATCGACATGTTTGTAAGAGCAGGTACATTTACACACCTGGCAGAAGAAATCGTAAAGGGCTGGAGGAGGTGAATAGTTTTCCAGGAGCGGAGCGATCGCCTGCATTCAAGGAAGTCGAGATCAAAGAAGAATCCTGGGATTCTTTTTCTCTATTAGCAAATAACTAACTAAACGAACACAAATACAGACAATTTCAATATGAGACGACGTGGACATCTCTCACCAATTCTGATGCCAACCATTTGAATAGGAGCTATAAATTGAACCACTCTACCAACAATATTAATTCATGCATTTTTATATTGCTGGAGCCATCAGTTCTTCTGCATAGCAAGTGGCAAGGTAACCAGTGTCTGTTTACTTATATGACATCAGCACACATTTGAATAGGGGAACAGTCGATTCGGAGCTTTCAAAGACTCACGTCAATGATGGATGTACGAACACGAGATTAAATACAAAATGGGGAAATAAAGTTTACCTGGAAAGTATTAAATAAATAATGGAGGATTGCAATGGATAAACTCCTATGGGGCACAATTTAAAGTGGAGGTGTGTACCACACTTTCTTCCTGGTTGAGTGAACAGACAAAGCTTTGAGGAATTTCCATAACACAGGGTTGCAGGATTTTATCATGTGGCCAGAAACGTTTAAAAGGAAGGTGGCTGCACACGACAGGTAAAACTAGAACGTCACTCAGTAGAGAGCATACCTCCACCTGGTGAACAGTTTACGTTTTGTATCTCAGAGTAGACCAGAAAATCACAATACAGAATCACATTTAATCAAAATCAATCACAGGAATCACCATAGGTCCAGTCTTTCATACCCTGATCTACCCCTCGTTTTTGGCCATATCACTCAATGGTGAAGAATCACTTTAAAATTATACTACCTGGATCCGGATCTTCACCAAAATTGAATCGATTCTTCCTAGTCACACACACAACCTGTCCAACAAGTTTCGTCCAAATCCATCCATAACTTTTTGAGATATCCTGCTATGTATCGTTTTTGGCCCCATCTCCCAATGGTGAAGAATCACTTTTAAAATTCTAGTAGCCGAATCCGAATCCAGATCTTCACCAAAATCTAATCATTTCGTCCGTGTCTTATACGCTACATCTCTGCCAAATTCTCTGAATCCGTCCATAACTTTTTGATATATCTTGTTCACAAACGGATCGACAGACAGACAGACAGGGCTGAAAACATATCCTCCATCCACCTTTGGTGGCAGAGGTAATCAAGTAAGGTAACTATTTCCAACTTAGTCCATCTAGCAATACTATTCCAGGCTTGACAATCGCCTTTTAATTGCCAAATCGAAAATGCCGGGACATATGGTCAGTCGACCCACGTACAACGTGAGGGATACGTTCCTGGAAAACCTCGCATTGAAGAAGTCGTGGATATACGTAGGTAATACGAATAATCGGGATGCCATCACACTCGCTGATCTTCGCCTCGCTAGCACGCACAGCGAGAATGATCGACTTGTTCACTTTAACATCACGGGCAACTACAGATGCACTCATGCCATCATTAAGTTTAGCTAAACGCATCACTTTATGGGAACGTTTTATCTTCATTACCAACTGTAAATGGGGGAGATGTACAACGTTTCGGTGCCATGTTCCAAGGATAAAGCTCCACGTATGTTTACCACATGACGAGAGGAGTGAAGAGGCAAGGTGGGCACACACAAACCAAATTCAAACCGCAAACAATTAAATTTTATCCAGGTTGGGCAAATAGTATCACCTATATGTAGACGTACAGGGCCTTCAGAAAGTATTCACACCCCTTGGCTTTTTCACATTTTGTTGTTACAGCCTGAATTTAAAATGCATCAAACGGAGATGTTTTTATCACTGATTTACACATAATACCCCATAATGTCAAAGTGGAATTTTGTTTTTAGAAATTTTTACAAAATAATTAAAAAGGAAATACAGAACTATGCAATTCACATAAGTATTCAACCCCCTGAATCAATACTTCATAGAAGCACCTTTCGCAGCGATTACAGCTTCAAGTCTTCTTGAGTACGTCTGTATTAGATTTGCGTCTTGAGTACGTCTGTATTATTAGATTTAGACATCTGGAGTTTCTTTGGAATTTGGGGAGTTTTTCTTCGGAGTGGCTTCCGTCTGACCACTCTCCCATAAAGCCTGGATTTGTGAAGTGCTGCAGAGACTGTTGTCCTTCTGGCAGGTTCTCCCAAGGAACTCTGTAGTTCTGTGAGAGTGGTCATTGGGTTCTTGGTCATCTGCCTGACCAAGGTCCTTCTTGCCCGGTTGCTCAGTTTGGTCGGACGGCCAGCTCTAGAAAGAGTCTGGGTAGTTCCACATTCTTTCCATTTCCTAATGATGGAGTTCACTGTGCTCTTGGGAACTTTCAACACTAGAAATTGTTTTATACCCTTCCCTAGATTTATGCCTCCTCACAATTCTATCTCGGAGTTCTACGGACAGTTCTTTGGACTTCATGGTAGAGTTTCTGCTCTTACATGCTTTGTCAACTGTGGTACCTAATATAGAAAGGTGTGTTTCTTTATAAATCATGTCCAATCAATTGAATTGGCCACAGGTGGACTCCAATCAAGTTGTAGAAACATCTCGGATGACCAAAGGAAATTGGATGCACCTGAGCTCAATTTGGAGTGTCATAGCAAAGGGGTTGAATACTTACTGAGTCGAGGCATTACAGGTTTTCAATTTTAATTAATTTGTAAAAAAAATTCTATAAAAAAATTCCACTTTGACATTATGGGGCATTATGTGTAAAACAGTGATTAAAAAAAAATCTCAATTCAACACATTATTAATTCAGGCTGTAACACAACAAAATGTAAAAAAAAAGTCAAAGGATGTGAATACTTTCTGAAGGCCCTGTAGATAAGCAAACTTGCGTTGCTGAAAATCACATTGGACGAGGGTCGACTGTATATGTCATGTGCAGCCAGCTTCTCAAAAACACTTCCGGCCACAATAAAATAACGAAACCATTGTGTGCAAACAACACTCAACTTCCCGTCTATTGGCCAAGATGGGAAAGAAGCATGGTTCAGATCCCCATCTTGGCATGGCACCTGAAGATGTTTATCAATTCCCAACCTCCATCACGGCTTGACCTCCAGAGCGTACCTACATCTTTTTGTGCAGATAAATAATTATATTATTTATCTGCACAAAACACAATTATTTTATTCATCTCTGAATAGAGCCCATATAATCGAGTAAACAAGCAGAAGTGAATGGACAAATTTAAATCACCGTTTACTAGGCAGTATAGGCCATTGCTCAAACTTGCAAAATAAAACAAACTATATCCTGGACATATAAACGCTCATGATACGTACTGTTATGCAGTGCTATTAAACAATAAACCATAATATCAGAAAAGAGCCAAGGGAGTTCACCTGGATTAAAACTACATTCCAATGTGCTCATACACGAGGCAGTTATTAGGACAGAACGAGCACACCTTATAAAAGATGAGTCACAAAAATGTACCCGATTAGAAAATTTTACAAGATATCGTAATCGGGAGAAATGTCAAATACAGTGAAATTAGGTAGCATAAGCATTCAAATTGTTTGTAGAAAATGTACTTTAACTAAAAAAAATTCCAGTAACGCATGGCACAACTAATGACAAAGGAGCGAATTTTCATTGTCGAGAAGAAGGTAGAGCTGAGATCGGCGATACGACCGCAGAATGCGTTCAGAGCAATTCCCGAAACATAATGCGTCAAAGTCGAAGATTATACGTCATACAGTTTCAGTGGAGAGTGACGGGCTCTGTGAAGAACAATAATGCAGGACACTGGATATCCGAGGAATATTGGAACTCCAGAGACCGTAAACAGAATTAGCGAAGTGGGTGGGTGGTTCGTGTGCAGCCACCCGGCTGCTGGTTGCATCATTTTTCTGTGGGCGCTCCTGCCGCTGATGCAGTGCCCATCTATAACCAGTTATCTGGTACTCATTTTGCCCACCTCGGAAGGATGACAGGCTGAGTCAACCCCACCTGGCATTAATTCAACGGGATTCGAACTCAGGGCCTTAGGATCCCAAACCTGCCGCCCTAACAATTAGGCCAACACCAGGTGATATTAGCGAAGTGATTGCAGGTATCCCTTGAAAATCAACAAAGGTGCATTTCACATGAAATTGCAGTGTCTCAAAGCAGTGTCATTAGAGTGTCAAAGTCTGATGTGAAGGCTTTCCATAACAAAATTAAATTGGTGTAGCAGTTAACCATCAGACGACAAACTTAAACGTTAAGAATGTTGTGGGCGATTCAGTAGGACTAGCAGGGCCCCACACGGAACATCCGCAAAATGTAAATGTGATATTCAAGTTCTCAACTACCCTGCCCCACCACATTCCCCCTCACAAACCCCCAAGTCATCAACCCCTCCCCCCCCTAACTAATCAAATCCCCCTTCCAAACCACAAGTCGTCAACCCCACCCCCTTCCACCTGAAGGCTTCAATCCCCTCCCCCACTCCGAACTCTCTGCCCCACGACTCCTCAACGCCCACAACAACTACGAATCAACCTCACCCTCCCCCACAAAAAGTCCTCAACTCCTGCTCCTCCCCAACCCCCCCTACCTCATCTCCGTCCCATCTTTGCACTCCCTGCCACCCCCTCCCTCTGAACCACAACTCTCAGTCCTCCCCTCTCGCTCATAAAAGTGAAAGGGCATTCTTCCATCGATCAATACATATTTAATATCCTATCATGATCACGGAGTTTGAAGTTTTATTACTTGGACACTACTCATCATTACTCCTCAATGTCAGTATGGTGGTGTATTTTGTGTCATTGATAATCTCTCGAAAACCATTTTACCACATTTGATAATAAATAGAAAAACAATAAAAACTCACTTTTGATTCCTACCAACCCACTTTTTGTCACTTCTAACTTGCCACGTATGTTTATTTAATTCACATTTGTGAATTACATGTCCATGTACATATGAAATACAGTTTGTTTATAAATCCTGTACTTACACACTATTCAGCCTTGGGAAAAAATTAAAATTAAACATTTTTTAAAATCTGAACAAATCTGAACAAAACGCCTTTCCAATCATTTCACTGGCACTTTCCATCAGTACGCAAGTTTTCCTTGGGCGGTGTGTATTAGACTGCTCCCTCGATAACTCCCAAACAAAACCTGCATTATCTCATTTCCTCTGCATGGGTTGGAATCAAAACGTACATTTTCTTTCCTTAAAATGTACCTTTGTTTCCTGATAGAAGATGCGTTGTTCAGTCTTCAAATGTACACCAGAGGCATTGTGTGCTTCCCCCTCTCTCTCTCTCTCTCCATCTTGTCTCCCGCGCCCTTTATTGTATGTTTTGTGTGTCCGTTTTTTTTGTGTGATTGATGTTAGCTCTGACACGAGCCTTGATGTTGTATACAAAAAAATTAAAAAAAATTTAAAAAGTCTAATGACCTAGACATTACAGGTAGCTACCGAAATGGCGGATGTACGATTCAATTTTTTGCAGTTCAGTTGTGGGTGGAGTCAGGCCAGCTGTCTAACCAATTGGCGGAAAGAGAAATGGATGGAGAAAACCAGACACCTGAATGTACAAGTCAGAAAGAAGTTTTTTTTTTAATGAAAAAAAAATAATAGGGATGGAATCGAAAAAACAACCACAGGTCAGAAGGAATGACACCATAATATAGCACCACAATGCTTTTACGGATTGCCATCATGACATCTTTTGACATTTTTGTTATACGTGGCAATAATAGCAATTGTACGTCTAGAACGGCACTCGGAAGAGCGCATACTTCCGCTAGGCTGAACAGTTTATGTTTTGTATTCCACTGATAGGCCAGATCTGCATTCGGACCAGACCAAAAATCTAATCGGCTTGTTCTTGTCACCTAACCAACTCATCCCCCAAGTTTAGTCATAACTCGTCCATAACTTTTTTTAACATCATGTCATATATATCACTTTTCTGATTTATATATCACTGTTGATCTGGAGAAAGCATTCGATAGGGTTCCACGTGAAGTAGTGACATGGGCATTGAGGAAGTTAGGAGTGGAGGAATGGTTGATCAGAGTAGTGATGGCAATGTACAAAAGAGCATGCACAGCTGTAAGGACGAAGGACGGGAACAGTAGTGAGTTTGAGGTGAAGGTGGGAGTGCATCAGGGGTCGGTACTAAGTCCACTACTATTTGTAGCTGTGATGGAGGTGCTGGCTCGGAACGTAAAGGAGGGTTTACCATGGGAGTTGTTGTATGCAGATGATGTGGTGTTGATTGCAGAAAGTATGGATGGACTGAAGGAGAGTGTCGTTGAGAGGGGAAGGAGAGTGTCGGAGAGGGGAGTGTCGTTGAAGCTGAAGGGAAAGGTGTATGCTGCATGTGTGAGAAGTGTTATGATTTATGGGAGGGAGACATGGGTAATGAATGTCGAGCAGCAACGAAGGCTGGAAAGGGTGGAAATGTGAACGGTTCGACGGATGTGCGGAGTATCGTTGAGAGAGAGGAAGACAAATGATGAATTGCGAAAGATGATGGGAATAGAGCCTGTGATGGATGCTGTGAAGAGAAACAGTTTGAGATGGTTTGGTCATGTGTTGACGAAGGATGAAAGTGACTGATTGAGAAGAGTGATGGAAATGAATGTAGAAGGAAGTAGAGGACGGGGAAGACTGAGAAAGACTTGGCTAGAGATGGTCGAAGAAGAAATGCGGGCAAGGGGGTTAACAAGGGGAGATGCAGAAAATATGGCAAAATGGAGAAGATTGTCATGGGGTCCGCAAGGCTAACCCCCGCTCTTGCAGGGAAAATGGCCTTAAAATGCCTGTTGTTGTTGTTGTTGTTGTTATATATCACTTTTCACCCGATCTCTCAATGGTGAACAAGCACTTAAAAATTAAATAATTCTCGTATCCGAATCCATATTCAGATCTTCACCAAAAGCTAATCGATTCGTCCTTGTCACACACCCAACCTGTCCACCAAGTTTCGTCCAAATTCATCCATAACTTTTTGAAATATTCTGCTATATATCAGTTTTGGCCCGATCTCCCAATGGTGAAGAATCACTTCCTCAATTTATTCTCTACCTATAGGTAAACAATAAAGAGATACCTCATTACTGAAGTACTGCATAATTTTCTTCAACAATATTACACATACGGTATATGGAAAGGTGAATTTGGAATGGCCTTTTCAATAACTAGTATGACCCCGTGACCATTATGGAACCTTTTCCTTTATAAATCATGCATTTTGTCACCTTGCAATCCACGACGACATAAGGACAGACATTGAGTTTACATGAGTTTCTCACTCTGCGTGTGTGTAAATAGTGTTCAACAGGTTGTGGTTTTATAATTTTTTTTCATCTGATTAAAAAAAAAATTCTTTCTGTTATGGTACGGGTACAATACCCAAGAGAATGTCGCTTCCTTCCATTGGAATCATTGTAATTGCTTCAGCCATTATTGTGCGAGGCCGGACGACATTAATCAACAATTTAGTGGATTTTGTGATCGGTGATTTTCGGTGATTTTGTGGTCTCTTGATTTGGTATTTTAGTGATGTATTCTGGCATCGTTTTCATTCTTGTTACGCTCGCCAGAGGAAAGGGGATTGCATGTGAGTCCGTTTGTCTGTTTGCCTGCACAGAATAAATATGATTTTCTCTGCAACCGTTGGTCCAATTGACAGGAAATTTTCACCATAGGTGTTTCACCTCCTGTATAGTTTTTTTTAATGATAATTATGACGTCATAGGTCATGTGGTACAGGAGCCATCTTGGGAACACTGAAAAGGTTTGCACCTCTATATCTCTGAAAGCGCTGCAGAGAAAACATTGAGACACGGCTCATTGTAAAGAACTCTCCATGGGGAATAATATATGTTAATGATGATGTCGTAGGTGCCTCTATTATGATGTCATAATTCGACAACTACAAAACTTCATCCGATCAAGGTGACATTTCTTGAGCGTCATCTAGGGATAAATAGGTGGAGAAAAAAAATGACGCCATCGGTCACGTAGTTTGGCCGCCATATTTGTTTTAACTATAAAAATGTTCGAAATGTTCGGTCGCCATCACAAAAGCTTTTAAAAACACTAAAAACACGTCCTGGCGAGGAGGGTTTGCAATCTCTGATTGCTCTTTCTTGTTAGTTATGAAAATGTTCAAGAATAAAAGGTATAACTTTTAAAGTCTTATGACTTCACCTGATAGTAGCTTCTCAGCATATAATTTTGTACACATTTGATGGGCGGACATTTTTCCCCTGTCCCATCCCTACATATGGTACTCCATGATAGATTATTGATCAGGCAGGCATCAACATGGATGGCAATGTTCAGTGACAAATGTCATGTTTACTTGATTGGTTTTCATAAACAAATATAATTGTGGGTTTTGGGGAATGGAAAAACCAGCCCATTTTGCCGAGTTACCTCTCCACTCCCCAAAAAGCACGATATCTGGTGTTGTCTCAGTAGTCAATAGATTTATGGTACCTACTTTTTTGAAGATCAGGATATCGAGGATGGGGTGGCTGTGAATGCGGCACATTACGTACACGTTTAACATAATTTTTTGGAGTCATGTTAGAAATGCTACTGGTGCTTGGCTTGAACAGGATGGAGTAACGACCCATATGGCTCGCTTGTCCATGCAGTGGCTCAATGATCACTTTCCTTGAAGATCAATTTCACACAGATATAGATTTCCTTGGCCTCCAAGATAAGGAAAATGTTTTCAAAGAGAACCCAATGAACATTGTTGAACTCAAATATGCTGTAACAAAGGTAATTTCCAGTCCCTCGTGAAACACTCGAGTCTGTCGCCAGAATGTATTGCATATGCATCTGTCTAAGTGTGCAGAAGTTAGAAGATGACATTTCGAACATTTTTATAGTCAAACAAAAGTTAATGAGTTATTTTATGTATCATATAAAATATATGGTCTTGCATTAAAAATTTCAGATGCAATAAACAATTAAAATCTGAGACATTTTTGTGACCAACCCTGTACTAGCCCCGATTCTGCAAAAATGGCGAGAACGCCACGGTTCACGATGGAAGGAAACGGAAACATATCAAGAGTGCAATTACCAGAATTATGCTCTCATGGTCCGTTGGAGACATCTGAGAATTCTGCCAATGGGGGATGGAGGAAGAGATACAAGGAAACCAACAGGTACAGATTATAATAAAGAAGATCAACATTCAAACTGATGTAAATCCTCCAAATACACAAAAGCAATAACCTCAACCTCCACCACACACGCCATGACTATAGCAACATCTGTAGCATCAATGTTGACCTTTCTCGATCGTTTGATTTGCTGGCATGCCAATCACTTTGTCAATTAAGCATTTGAATAAAAACATTTCTCAAACATTCAAGAACATCACAAGAACAAAGCTAAAATATTTACTTGATCCTTCACCATTAGCAATACCTGGCTGAGCAATGTGGCAACAATATCGAGGGGAATGTGATGTGTGGCATAGTCCTGAAGTGGTGAAGACAGACATGTGTCTACGAGGCCCAAGAGCTCCTTCACGGCGATGTCCCACCGAGCAGGACATTGAAGAATCTTGCGGTATGAGTGCACCCGTTTCTGTGACGTGCACGGAATCAAACACACCGTCACATGGTTGCGGGGTCATTGCCAAAAATATTTTACAAGTTCATAAGAGTTGTTGATGCATCGCTTTTGCAATTTACAGTGAAGTGGTTCGGTGTTTATAGTCCTCAATATGAACGGATAGTTTAAATGTCATGTTAACACAGAACAGCCACACGTGTTGTGAATTACACACAGCAGATACAAGGGGGCTGAAAGCCCATGCAAATCAGAATCAAATCAGGGTAGCCTCGGCCTGGCTGCTAAGTGTTCAAAAATACTCACCAACTATCCAGATGTCCACAGGATAAAATAGACTATTTCTGGACTTTCCCAGGAAAGAGGAGAGGAGGTAAAGGAGATAGGATGTAAAGGAGGCAGACAAAATAAAATATAGCGGGGAGGGTAGCAAACAAAAGAAACAAAAAACAAGTAGGGGGGACAAGGAGGGAAAAAGAAGGGGGCACGGTAAAAATAAAGACAGAGAAAAGAAGAGGTACAGTAAGGAAGAGAAAAGGCAAAATTGACAAAAGGTAACACACACACCTTCCATTGGAGGGAGTGATACCACTGGTCTCTCTGGTATATGTTCGCTGCCTACAAGGCACACACACACGGTGGAGGTATAAAACAGGGCACAGGTGCGATTTTACCGTATACCACAATGGGTACAAGTCTGAACGGTGTACATTTGTGTCAAAAAAAATAAAAATAATATAACACACACACACACACACACACACACACACACACACACACACACACACACACACACACACACACACACACACGATGCTTCCAGACGCTGAACACTGTTTGAAACCTTCAAACTACCACAAACCACATTTTGCTCATATATTACTGTTTTGAGAGAGAATTTTAATTGCTTTGGAAGGAAGCAATACGTTTACAAAAATGACAACATGTAATATTTGGAAACATTTATGTCCATAGCTGGATCCAAATGATAACAGTAAAGCACAAAGATACGGGGATATCAATTTAAACCACTCAAACCGCATTAAGCCGCCAAATTATCACAATACACCGTGGGGATGGATTTACATTGAAAAAGCCGAACATACTTTGTGAGAATTAAGAGGATTGAAGCACCGACAAGAGGGTAGGAAGAAAAACCATGCCATGTGTTCCTGCCATGTTGCACAATACATCAATAAATCGAAGAACAAAACAGACACCAAGATGGACAGGAACAGACACACGGAAATGTTTAACAGTGTGGGAACCCGACACAATTCCTGAAAAAAAAGAAGAAAAAAAAAGAGGTTCAATTTCCACAACTTGGGCAAAATCTTTTGGATAAGACGAAGAGTTTCTCTTTAAACAGTACAACGGAATGCCTGGGACATGTCACATGACACACACAAGCTTCATGAGTGCATTACAAGCCGGTTATACAGTCCTGGGTTACATACTACAGGGTGTCCTCAAAGTCGCTCATCATAGGCAAAACATTTATTTGTAAGTTTGGCTCCATCAGTTGTTCGAAATGTGTCCCACTAATCTCAAGACACGTTTGTAAACGGAAGAGCAAGTTTCCCTGAATGTTCTTCAACATATCTGGGCTGATTATTGAATTAAATAATTTAATTTCCTAAGATAAATATAATAATCAATTAAATAATTTCCGATGATGCGCGACTTTGTGGACACCCTGTAGATTTAAAAGATAATATAGAATAGCAAAAAAAACAAAAAACGAAGAATGGGGTTGGAGAGCAGTTCTGGAGTGGCATGGGGTTGCTGCATGCAAAAAAAAAAGTCATCTATTTATTACGTACGCACTTGGTAGGGGAGGGGTGGGCACTAAATTGAGAAATGGAAGGGTTTACGGTGTAGGAAGGATTTACTGGCTCGTCTATTTCCGCAACAATGTACATTTTTTATGTCTGCCCCTCTCCACGAGTTTAAACAATGTGCTTGCCTTCCCCCTTCTCTGCCTTGAAACTTCTCGCAAACTCATTTCCCATCTCCATCCCTTTCCCCTACCATCCTCCATGCCCTTCTAATTTCTCAATTTAGCCCAAACATCTCCACGTCCGATTACGTACATAATAAATAGATGGCTTTTTATATTAGCAGCAAACACACGCCACTCCCAGGAACCGCTCTCCACCCCATTCGCCAGTTTATCTTGAACTATTCTATATTAACTTCCAAATCTAGCACGTAACCAAGAACATTGTTTAACCGAATCGTATGGACTCACGATAGTCGTGTGTGTGTGTGTGTGTGTGTGTGTGTGTGTGTGTGTGTGTGTGTGTGTGTGTGTGTGTGTGTGTGTCCCACATATTCCGTTGTACTGTTTAAAGAGGAACTAAGCCTTATCCAAGAGACAAAATGGAGAACGATGCTCGGTGTGGGGTAACGCATTCGACAGGTTCCACACCCTCAAGACGTGGCTTCTCAGAGTCGAATCAGCTGGTTGCTTTAGTACTGTATATGAGAGCTGAGAATGGTGTGTGTTTCGCTGGGCAGACGGATGAAACCGAGTCTATACGTACGAGACAATCATGCAGACACTTTGAAATAGCTATGTGCATCACCAGAACCTACCAAATGCAGTTTTGTTATACAAGACGAGAACGCATATATATATATATATATATATGGGCAATTCCATAATTAGGAGGACATGACCCCAAAATTTGGAATTGTCTTTTTCATGCATTTTTTGGTTGTATATGACTAAAGACACTTCAGAGTTTCTGGAAAAAACATTTATCTTGCTGTGTCTGGTATAAGTGGGTGAAAATAGCGAATTTATATTGGTGATGTTTTCCTGTGTAATTTCTAATGCAAGAAAAGAAAAAGTTAATTAAGCCATTATGAGCATGAAAATAAGTATATCCACACAAACGTATCAAATTTATTTAGTGAGTACAATGCTCTCATAGATTTATCATACAAAATTTAGGATCAAAATTGATTTCGCCAAAAGATTGTGAAATTCAAAACCCTTGGTAAGCCATGTAACGTTACTAACCAAAACATGAATTTATTTTTCGACAGAGAAAATGCAATGGCTATGAATTGCCATATTTCAAATTTTCCTCTTCTATGCATTCGACGAAATGCAGTTTGGATTTATGCCAGGAAGAGGAACGACAGACGCGCTTTTCATTGTGAGGCAGTTGCAGGAGAAGTACATGGAGAAGAGGAAGAAGTTGTTTCTTGGGTTTGTTGATCTGGAGAAAGCATTCGATTGGGTTCCACGCAAAGTATTGACATGGGCATTGAGGAAGTTAGGAGTGGAGGAATGGTTGATCAGAGTAGTGATGGCAATGTACAAAAGAACGCGCACAGCTGTAAGGACGAAGGACGGGAACAGTGGTGAGTTTGAGGTGAAGGTGGGAGTGCATCAGGGGTCGGTACTAAGTCCACTACTATTTGTAGCTGTGATGGAGGTGCTGGCTCAGAACGTAAAGGAGGGTTTACCGTGGGAGTTGTTGTATGCAGATGATCTGGTGTTGATTGCGGAAAGTATGGATGGACTGAAGGAAAAGATGAACACGTGGAAGGAATGTATGGAGACAAAAGGTCTGAAGGTGAATATCGGAAAGACGAAGGTGATGGCAAGTGGTAAAGCATGTGGTGAGGTGGAAAGAACTGGGAAGTGGCCCTGTGCTGTGTGTAGGAAGGGTGTCGGAGTGAACTCCATTCAGTGTACAATGTGCGCTGAGTGGGTTCATCAAAAATGTAGTGGTCTGAGAGGGTCATTAACCAGTGTGGCAGCTACATTCAAATGTAAGGTGTGCACAGAGGGAGCTGCAGATGGAGGAAATGATGAGTTGGATCTTGGAGACGGTGTGAAGCTGGAAGGTGTGAAAACATTTTGCTACCTAGGAGACATGCTGAATGTTTCATGTTGAGACATGTTTCGGGAACTGAGTGGCGTGCTGATGAGGAGTGGAGTGTCGTTGAAGCTGAAGGGAAAGGTGTATGCTGCATGTGTGAGAAGTGTTATGATTTATGGGAGCGAGACATGGGTAATGAACGTAGAGCAGCAACGAAGGCTGGAAAGGGTGGAAATGCGAATGGTTCGGTGGATGTGCGGAGTATCGTTGAGAGAGAGGAAGACAAATGATGAATTGCGAAAGATGATGTGAATAGAGTCTGTGTTTGATGCTGTGAAGAGGAACAGGTTGAGATGGTTTGGTCATGTGTTGACGAAGGATGAAAGTGACTGGTTGAGAAGAGTGATGGAAATGAATGTAGAAGGAAGTAGAAGACGGGAAGACCGAGAAAGACTTGGCTAAAGATGGTGGAAGAAGAAATGCGGGCAAGGGGGTTAACAAGGAGAGATGCAGAAAATAGGGCAAAATGGAGAAGATTGTCATGGGGACCGCAAGGCTAATCCCCGCTCTAGCAGTGAAAATGGCCTTTTAAAATGCATGTTGTTGTTGTTGTATGCAATGCTATATTAAAATTTAGGAACAAGTATTACAAATATTCTATGATGTGTAAAATATAAGCAGTCAAAATCTGTAACGTTACTAACCATGTAACGTTACTAACCAGGCTGTAAGGATTGTAACATTACATCCATAACATTAGTGAAAGAGATACTTATGAGCAGGCCCTAATCAGAAGTCAAATGCATTCTACTACCTAATATGATGGAGGAAATCTTTCTTCAGCTTAATTTATTACTACTTGCCCATTTTTTAGTTCATACATAATATTGTTGCAGTTTTGTGAATAAAGGCAACCCCCCTATAGTTAGTTATACCACAACGTGTAGCCTCCTATAGTTAGTTATTTCTTATTAAATGTAAAGCATAGGCCCTTTCAAGTGTTTAGTAATAAAGACCAAATATGCGTTGAGTCAGGCTAGATGATTGTAGGCCTCGTTGAGGCCTCAAGTGCCTCGTCATGGGACTAGACAGACTAGGCCCTGCAGGCCTGAAGGAGGAATAAAACCTTCCCTGAAGGAGGAACGAGACATTCCTGGGAGGCGGAGCAGTGAGCGGCCGAGGGTGGCCAATGAGGGGCTGTCATGTCACGTGACCCCGGGCGGCCAATTGAGACCCATGGAACATTCGGGAAGGGGTTCGGGGGGGTTATAAAAACCCGGCCCAGACAATATATATATATATATATATATATATATATATATATATATATATATATATATATATATATATATATATATATATATATATATAGCTGATATATATATATATATATATATATATATATATATATATATATATATATATATATATATATATATATATAGCTGATATATATATATATATATATCAGCTATATATATATATATAGCTGATATATAGCTGATATATATATATATTATATATATATATATATATATATATATATATATAGCTGATATATATATATATATATATATATATATAGCTGATATATATATATATATATATATATATATATATATATATATATATATAGCTGATATATATATATATATATATATATATATATATATATATATATATATCAGCTATATATATATATATATATATATATATATATATATATATATATCAGCTATATATATATATATATATATATATATATATCAGCTATATATATATATATATATATATATATATATATATATCAGCTATATGTATATATATATATATATCAGCTATATATATATATATATATCAGCTATATGTATATATATTGTTGCGGATATGGGATTTGGCCTCCATCCATATCCGCTTGTAAATATTCCCCTATTTCCCCAATACTCCCCAACTATCCCCAATCCCCCATTCCTAGTCCCATTATCTGTAAACAACACTCTGTAGCCCCGACCTTCCCCTTTTTCCCCATTAAATGTCGTACCCAGGTTCACCGCATCTCACGTAGACAACTATAGGACATCTTGCTAGTTATTCTTAGTCTATGTCAGTTAAGGACTCGTTTCCATTAATTCTGACTCTTCGTTGCACCAGAATGTGATTGTATGGCACCATTAGTAAGTTTAGGACCTCCCAATGCCTCCCCGCATCTCTTCCTCATGGAACAACAACACCAACAACAACAACAGCGGCGGCGGCGCGGCGGCGGCGGCGGCGCGGGGAGTGTGCGTCCTCACTCCGGCTTGGTTAGCCGCCATTGACCATGTGCCCCGACGGGGTTACCACGCAGGGGCTCACTGTCAGCTCCTCGTCAAGGGCGGAGCCCGGTAACCCCCCGCACCCAATAAGAAGCGGCGAACCGATTCCATCTGGGGCGGAGCTAACGAGCCGAGGGCGTGTCACTCCCCGCTGGGCATGCGCAGGAAGACGGAGGTGACGTCAGATGCGCCTCAGCTTGGAGAGAAACGGACGCCACCTTCCGAGCGCGACAATACCTCCCCGCATATCTGGACCGGACCGTGTGGATTCTGCCCCTGAGCCAAGGTGCACCTTGAGCTATCGACTGCCTGCCCTTCCTTGCCATCAATCCCTGTGTGAGTCAGTCTTGTCCCGTTTGTCTGTGGTCTGTCGGGGCTAAGATAAGACCGTGTCTAAGTGCCCATCTTTCTGTGCTTTACCTCTGTGCCGTGTAATCTAACCGTTCTGCATAACCAATATTATATCCTCCTCCGGAGGTCTTGAGAACTGTACCCCTGGTGTCGTGTCATTTAACCCAGCCGTTGTGTCCTTTCCTTCATTGATTTAGCATAGCGCGATTCGGCCAACGTTCGAGTGTAATCGGGTAACTTGTGCGAACACGGCGGCCATTCCGCTCGGTCAAGCAACATCTAAGTCGTGTCCGTAACAATATATATATACAGTGGTACCTCGGCTTACGAGTTTAATCCGTTCCGTGACGGAGCTCGTAAGCCAAATCGCTCGTAAGTCAAAGCAAATTTTCCCATTCAAATGCATTGAAATGCTATTAATCCGTTCCAGCCTCAAAAAAAAAACACCAATTTTTTTTGTTAGGTGCTTTTAAATAACAAAAATGTACTTTATAAATAACAAATAATGTATAAACAAGCACGACCTCGTATATACTGTACATAATACAAGAGAATGTAAAGAAATAAACTGGACCTCTATCCATGAAGATATGGAGAAGTTGTTGTTTGTGTGGTTGAAGGAGAAGCAGCTCGCAGGAGATACCGTGACCGAGAGCATCATGTGTTTGAAAAGATTGAAACTCGGATATCGAGCACGGACCACGAGGTGTTTTTTCTTTTTTCTTAATCTCGGTTTCAGTGAACTTTTGCTCTGTGCTCACGTGTACTGTACCTGTACCTGTAATGGTACGTCAGAGGATGGCACCTGTTGTCATCATATTAAGTGCAAGATGTTCTGCATCGTAAGTTGGTACACCGTGGTCTTTCGGCGGTGTTTAAGCCGGCCGTCTTGGCTTCTGTCACCATTGGCATTGAGTCTTTCGATGTAGGTAGGTCGTTGTGTGCCGGTGCCTTGGCCGAATTCCTTCATTGCTGCATTGTTAGCTCACCTGGTTTTTTATACCACATCTTTGGTTATCGGACCAGCGAATGACGTCATCTCCAAAGTATGGCTTATTCTCACTTGTCTTGGACGATCTTCTACTTCTAGCCTTCCACCGTGCATTTGGTGTCCACTGTACTTACTGTACAGTGCCTGGTAAAATTGATGTAATGGGTTTTTGACCGTCAACGCCATGAACCGTCATGAACCGTCAACGCCATGAACCGCTAACACTCAAAAGCCCATTTATCGCGCCTTATAAAGCAAAACGCAAACCGAAAGCCATGCCTCTCAAGCGAGGCGTGCTTCCGTGGTCACGTGATCCACAGGTGTAGCTCATTATACCCGCACGCGCGACACGCTTTGGCGGTCACGTGACCAGCCACTCTGGAGGCGGGGATCCCCGCCGATGACGTCACCGGCTGGAGCAAGGAGATTCCTCGCTAATGTATTTCGACGATTGCGTGTTTTATATCCAAGCAGAGATGCTTTCACGGCAAGATAACCACGTGACCGGAACCGGAAGCCACAACCGGAAAATTCAAAAAATAAATTTTTTGAGCTCGTACATCGGATCTCGGCTCGTATCCCAAAGCAACAAACCGCCCGAGCGACGGCTCGTATCCCGAAAAACTCGTACGTTGGGGCACTCGTAAGCCGAGGTACCACTGTATATATGTATCATTGTATATACATATATATAATATATACATATATATATATATATACATATATATATATATATATAAATATATAATATATATATATATATATATATATAAATATATAATATATATATATATATATATATAATATATATATATATATATAATATATATATATATAATATATATATATATATATATATAATATATATATAATATAATATATATATAATATAATATATATATAATATAATATATAATATAATATATATATAATATAATATATATATATATATATATATATATATATATATATATATATATATATATATATATATATATATATATATATATATATATATATATAGATATATATATAGATATATATATATATATATATATATATATATATATATATAGACTTGGCATTTAATATGGAATTTTTTTTTTGTGGGGGTGAACTTACTTTTCAAGATGACTTAGAACCAAAAGTTCATTGGAGTTATATTGAAATTATTCTAGATTTTGTTGATGTGACCTTTAAAAGAAACAAAAACCACATTTGACATTTCGAAGCAAATAAATTGATCCTTGAAAGTGATGTAAACTGATATCGAACTCAATTCACGGACAGTACTGTGTTAAACTTCTGTGTGTTTTCCAGAAGTATCTCTTTATTTTGCACATTAGCCCAAAATTTTTTTTAACAAAAACAAAAGTTAAGTTACGACTGGGATTACGGACAGTAAAATTACAGTTCAGTACTTCGTGTAACCCCCACGAGCATTCAGGAGAGCACGTTCACGTCGAGGCATGCTGTTCACGAGATTTGCCATGGTTTGGACAGGAATCGCTTGCCATGCAGTGACAATAGCCTGCTGCAATTCACGCACAGAGGCAGGCTGCTGGTCCAAGTTGTCGATTTGATGCGTTAATTCTGCCCACAAGTTCTCTATCGGATTCATATCCGGGGACATGGCAGGCCACTCCAAATGCTCTACAGCACGGTCAGAAAGAAAGTGTTGGATCATGCGAGCACGATGAGGCCATGCATTGTCATCTTGGAAGACAAAGTTTCCTCGAAAGGCTGCACGAACAAATGGAAGCAATGTTTCTTCCAGAATGGCCCTGTGCTTGAACTGGTTCAGGTTTCCATTCAGAACAACCAGGTCAGTTTTGCCCCCTGCATGAAAAGCAGCCCAAGTGGTCACCCCACCACCTCCAGCTTGGACTCTTGGTACTATACAATCTTCGTTGTAGGCTTCATGCACATGTCTGCGCACTCGGACGCAGCCATATTGACAATAGACCAGAAATCTAGACTTGTCACTGAAGATCACATGATTCCAGTGTCCTGGCTGCCATTGACAGTGCTCTCTGGCCCACTGCAATCGGCACTGGCGGTGTTTTCTGGTCAGATGTGGCTTTCTCATGGGACGCCGGGCACGATAGCCTGCTTGAACCAGTCGTTGGTTGACTAGCCTTCTGGATACAGGCACATTTGTCAGTTGCTGCCACTCAGCCCCAAGCCGATGAGCTGACTTGGTACGGCCATTGCGGACTAACCGGTGCAGCTGGCGATCATCCCTCCTTGTGGTTCTGCGGGGACGTCCTGACCTCGGTATTGGAGTAGCGACACCCCTCTGAACATTCCGTTTCAGGATCTTTGACACCTGACCTTGAGTGATGCCATACTGCCGAGCAATAGCACGCTGTTTCATGCCGGAATTTCGTAAAGCCACCACTAAATGACAAACAGCATTGTCGAGTTGACGGACCATCTCCAGTGGAAGCAGCAATAACTTTTGTAGACGTGCAGCAGTTGTTTTCCACTAATACAGAATGCAACAACCCTTATATACCGAATTGTGAAGCCAATCGTCAAATGTACCTGTCCGTACAGTTTGTCACGCCACCTGTGATATAATCCTGTTATTGACTTCTTGCTGCGACAGACAATCAGTGACATGGTTCTTTTAACAAAGAAATCACCGAAGCGTAAAAGAAACTCACCAGATTGATATACCGAGTTCAGAAAGTAAACCAAAGTCAAGGAAAATTTTTTATTCCATATTAAATGCCAAGTCTGTGTGTATATTGTTGCGGATATGAGGATTGTATTTTTTTTATTGTGTTGTATTGTGGTAAATTGCTGTGTAACATTGTTTGATTCTGGCCCCTCCTGCCTCCAGTGTTGTGTAAAGGTCAAAGGGCGTCCCGGTAGTTAATTCCATAAAACATCCATTGAAGGACACTATAATACCCTTGTTCAGTAGTTTATATCCTTATTATGTGTTTTAGGGTAAGGCCTTGTCTTCCATTAGAATGACACTCCATTGCACCAAGTGAAAGAGATAGATTCCCTTCATCCTTCATTCCCATTCCCAAAACCCTCCATTTCCCCTTTCGTCAATTGCCATTCGCATTGCCAACTACAATTGCCACCATTGAACATGTGCTTGGGTTGGGGAAGAAAGGCGTGCCCACCCGTCGTCATCAAGGGCGGAGCCAGAGGGTCGCGCGACCAACCATGGCCGAGGTGAGCACACCAATGGGCGTGTCCTGAAGGCCGGCGGCTTAATCGCCGGGGGCGTTATAAAAGCGCGTGCGCAAGGGAGTCGTCAGAGCAAAGCTGAGTTGTGAGGTCCAAGGCAGAGCGCGCGAAAAGGTCCAAGAGAGCTGCAAAGAGAGCTGGGTTGTGAGGTCCAAGAGAGAGGAGGGAGATCATCCAGCAGCGATTCTTGTTCAAAGGAGATCATCCAGGGAAGCACAAAGCCTGCTATTCGTCGCCTTGCTCGCCAGCAGCAGCGTCCACAGCAGCAACAACACTCAACAGCAGCGTGGGGCCTGGACGGCGGTTTTGAGCAGGGCCGCGAAGGAACGGCGGCTGCCCAACGAGCCGATCGTGCTGCAGGACCCGTTGGACCTCCCTCTCCCTCAAAGCATCCACCTGCCATTCCTATCATCATTCCCCGTGTGAGTCGTCTTCGTTTGTTCTGTCCTGGGTATTAATTAAGTCTGTTTAGATAAGCTAGCGATTTTCACTGTGTCTCTAAAAAGCTTCTGTATATTATTTTATTATCTTTCCTCCTCCTTGGTTTATTTGAGCCTGTACATAGTAAATAAATTTAGTAGTATTTTCAACCTTTTGTCTTCTTCTTCATCCTTTTCTTCACATCCGTCGTTTTAGTCTTTTCCATATTGAATAGCTGTGGCGCGATACGGCCAACTTCAGGTGAATCGGGTGAATCGGGGAAACTGTTAGGCCGCGGTGCCTCCGCTCGGCAAACAATATCCTTAACCGCGGACCGTAACAATATTGTTGCGGATATGGGATTTGGCCTCCATCCATATCCGCTTGTAAATATTCCCCTATTTCCCCAATACTCCCCAACTATCCCCAATCCCCCATTCCCTAGTCCCATTGTCTGTAAACAACACTCTGTAGAACCGACCTTCCCCTCTTTCCTCCCTTAAATGTCGTGCCCAGGTTCACCGCATCTCACGTAGACAACTATAGGACATCTTGCGAGTTATTCTTAGTCTATGTCAGTTAAGGACTCGTTTCCATTAATTCTGACTCTTCGTTGCACCAGAATGTGATTGTATGGCACCATTAGTAAGTTTAGGACCTCCCAATACCTCCCCGCATCTCTTCCTCATGGAACAACAACACCAACAACAACAACAGCGGCGGCGGCGCGGCGGCGGCGCGGGGAGTGTGCGTCCTCACTCCGGCTTGGTTAGCCGCCATTGACCATGTGCTCCGACGGGGTTACCACGCAGGGGCTCACTGTCAGCTCCTCGTCAAGGGCGGAGCCCGGTAACCCCCCGCACCCAATAAGAAGCGGCGGACCGATTCCATCTGGGGCGGAGCTAACGAGCCGAGGGCGTGTCACTCCCCGCTGGACATGCGCAGGAAGACGGAGGTGACGTCAGATGCGCCTCAGCTGGGAGAGAAAAGGACGCCACCTCCAGCGCGACGATACCCCCCCGCATCTCTAGACCGGACCGGGTCGATTCTGCCCCTGAGCCAAGGTGCACCTTGAGCCATCGACTGCCTGCCCTTCCTTGCCATCAATCCCTGTGTGAGTCAGTCTTGTCCCGTTTGTCTGTGGTCTGTCGGGATTTAGATAAGGCTGTGTCTAAGTGCCCATCTTGCTGTGCTGTACCTCTTGCCGTGTAATCTAACCGTTCTGCATAACCAATATTATATCCTCCTCCGGAGGTCTTGAGAACTGTACCCCTGGTGTCGTGTCATTTAACCCAGCCGTTGTGTCCTTTCCTTCATTGATCTAGCGTAGCGCGATTCGGCCAACGTTCGAGTGTAATCGGGTAACTTGTGCGAACACGGCGGCCATTCCGCTCGGCCCATCATAACATCTAAGTCGTGTCCGTAACAATTGGTTGTCAGGAGTTGGATTCGGACCTGGGACTAAATTCATTTAGCCCAAATTTTGGAACACCAATTGTACTATTGGAGTAACAATTGGTGTCGGGAAGTGGGATCGGTCCCGGAGCGCGTTTCACGCGCTCGAAATTATAACGGCGAAATTTGATTTTGTTTTACAAAAATAAAAACCCGAATTTTGAAAGTCGCGCTATGGCAGATCAAGACGGCTGGGTTCCGGTAGAGGAGAGTGAGGCAGGGTCGATCCAGGACCAAATTGAGGGACATGAGGAGAGCGAAGCAGTGAGGGTAGCAGGGTCGCAAAATGGCGTCCTTGCGCACGAGGTTGCGGGCGCGCAAAATGGCGCCTCGCACATGGCTACGGCGGCCGCACCCGCTGCACAAGTGGGAGGGATGGCCCAAATGCAGGCCCTCATGGAGCAATTTATGATGCAAATGACGGCCCTTATGGAAAAGAATAGTGAGCAATTAGGGGTAATGGGAAACCAAATGGGGGTAATGGGGAACCGGATGGAGGCTCAGAGTGAGCAAATGGGGGTAATGAGGGACGAAGCGAGGGGTACCGGTGAGGGGTTAGACAATAATTTTAAGGGATTAGACAAGAAATTTGGGAAGTTAGACGACAAATTTGAGGGGTTAGACAACGGGATAAAAGAGGTGAAAAATGGGTTAATGGGGGTAGAAAACAGAATGGCCGCTCAAGAGAATCAAATGGAAGGGATGCAAAAGGGGTTAGAGGGGTTAGAAAACAGTATGGAAGGCAAATTGAGGGACATGAGGGACCAAGCGGAAAGGGAAGTTAAACAAATGGGGCAGCAGATAGAGGGGGTCAGAATGGGGGTAGAAACTAAACTGGATGCTCACAGGGAGGAAATGGAGCAGATGAGGGTGGCATCTGGGCAGGAGATGCAAGTGATGGGAGAAGAGATCAGAAGAGGTGTGAGTGAGGAGGTCAGAGGAGTGCGCGAGGAGGTGAGGCACTGTAAGGAGCACATGGAGAAGGAGGTGAGAAAGGGGACTGTAAAGTTACAAGGGGGCATAGAGGACCTGACGCAGGAGGTGGAGCAGCTGACGGTGGGACAGACGGAGTTAGTGGAGCAGGTACAAAGGAACACTGCGGTACTAGGAGGGTTAAAAGCGACACAGAAAGAACTAAAAGACGACTTGATAGCGACGAAGAGGCAATGTCAGATGGTACGTGAGGGACTGACAACGAGGTTGGACGAGGTGACAGAGGTAATGGAGACGAAGGACCGGCAGGTGAGGACGCACATGGAAACGGTCAAGGTAGCCTTGGAGGACGAGCTTGAGGAGACGTACCGGGGAATAAAAGAGGTGAAGCAGAAATTAGAAGAAGTGGAAGAAGGGGTGAGCGAAATTAAGAAGCGACGGAGAGGGGATAAGAAAGAGATAAAAGAGGAGATAAAAGAATTGGTCCGAAGTCTGTGTTCGGATCGTGATGATGTGCTCATTAACCGGATGAGGGATTCGCAGGTGATGGAGGAGAAGCGAAGAGAAAGAGGACCCGGTGTAAGTGGTGACCAATATGGTCGTGCGTATGATGCGCCAGGTGATTTAATAAGCTTGGGGGTCGAGATAGACCCGGATGTTCGTGAGAGGCCAAGAGTGAGGTGTATGGCTGGTCCGGAGGTTATGGAACGAGAGGTGCGAGGTGTGGGTGAGCAAGGTTGTGGTGGTATGGAATGGGTAGCGGGTTGCGGAAGTGTGACCCATGCATCGACACCAACAGGGGTAGTTGTTAGAGGGACAGGGGAGGCACGAGAGCCCCTTGGGGGTAATGTACTGTGGGGGCCCGGCCGGTTCGGCCCCGCGCTGACCCCGCAAGGGGCGACGCACGGGGTCCGGCAGGCGGGCAACGACTCGCATACGAGGTGGTCCCACAAGGTCCCACTCGTGCCGTATGACGGTGGGTAAGGGTGGCATCCCTGCCACCCTTCCCATATGGTGGGGGGGGGGGGCAAATGCGCTATAGTTTATGGGGTGTATGGCAGTGAAAACTAGCCCGGGTGGGTTAGGTTATATTGTAGGGATCTAGCGAAGATGACATTAGGTAACGTTAAGGTTAGTTAGTGACTGATACCTGTAGTGGGGACGCAGGTAGATTAGTGTGGGTTATAATGACGAGGGAGCGCAATAGTTTAAAGGGACGACTGGGAAGCGCAAGTTTCAGAGGGGGGTAGTTAGATGAGATGATGCTGTGTGAGAACTGGACAGGTGTGTGGAGCAGTGTGTGAGTAGTGAGTGTTGTGGATCAGCGCGAATGCGCTTGGGGAGAGAAGGGTGCAGGCGGCACCAGGTGTGAGAGCACAGGTGTGCAAGTACAGGTGTGTGGAATACATGGAGTAAGTGGTACGGAGTGGTGTGCATGGTGCGAAGGTGTGGATGGGGGAAGAGTGGACCCTTTTCACGAGTACCCGGGGAGGGTAGTTTAAAGAATAGGTAGAGGGTATAGGTAAATTGTGGTTGGATATTGGCATTTGTGGTGCGGTTGCAGAAAGGTATTGTGGATGGGTGCATTAGTGTTGTGGAAATGGCTGGGCGTGTAGCCTGTTAGTGTGTGTAGTTGGTTTGGGCACTCCACCACTGTGAGGATGTCGGCCAGGTGAGGCCGCAGGTGGGCTCTGGGAGCCGTTAGTGTCAGTGGGTGCCTGAGGATCCCGGGTGTGGATCGGGCAGCCCAGTGCCAGAGAGGGCACCGAGTGGGGAGAGCGCCAGAGGGCCTTCCCCAGGTAGATAGGTTAGGGTGAGGAGCAGGTAAGCTCGGGTGGCAACTACAGTGGTGGAGGTGTGCAGGTGGGTAGACCTGCTGGGAGAGCTACACGTCACAGCCCGGAAATTGTGCGAGAGCACCGAGTGTTGAATCGGGGGAGTGAGACCCCAAATTGAAAAGCACCACAGTTTGGTCAATGGGAATTGGTTTTTAGAACCCATAGTGTAAGAGGGCCAATGGTTTGGCAGGAGAAAGACCCCGGGTAATGTAAAGTTGTTAAAGTCATTTAGGAAATAGTTAGGATTGATGAACCTGTCGCACCATACGCAGCCACTTACCTGTGGTGATGATGATGACTCCACACCTGTGTTTTCTTTGTTCTGTTGCAGGAAATGAGAATTGCTGTTGGATTTGTGAGACGCATCACGACGTGGATGAGACATTGGGGTGATTCCATCTCTCCCTCCTTAGGAGGGACTGATGATGAATTGGTGATGGCAAATTTTGATGTTGAATTGGAGATGGCAAATTTTGATGAGAGTTGGAAATGGCAAATTTGATTGGTTAGGAGGGAGAGAAGACGAATTTGGTTTATGGGAGGAACGGGGAAGACAGTAGGGACGTTTGTTGATTTGTAAAGTAGATGTTTATGGGTAGTGTTGTGTTTTGTGGATACAGTGAGGGGTAAGGGAGGGGCAATGTAGGTTACCTGGTGGGGGGGGGGGGGCATACGGTAGGAACATACCTGTCTCACCTGGTTCCCATGTGCCCCCAATGTGCATTACCTTATATTGCGTGCACTTTTGCGCCCTTACCACCTTACTCACTTGTCTTCTTTTTTTGTCTCCCACCTCCGAGGATCTGGCTTTGGGGCAGAGAGAGAGGAGAGAGAGGTGCTGGCTCCGCAGTTGTGGGCCTGTACTTTCGCTGCTTGCTGCCTGGATCGATACACCATATGGACCGCAATTTTTGTGGCCGCCCACCATGGACCGCAGTTCTTTTGCGGGCAAGCACCACCCGTTGATGGACCTATGGGTCAACGTGGCACCTATGCCATACAGGTGAACCACTTATAGTTGGCCCCCTGACGGCCACAATACAGAAATGGACACGGTTGGCGCCTTTCTTTATTTTCTAAGGAAGCTAGAAGGCCAAGCACTTCAGGAAGGCAAGACCAGCGGCAGAACATCGGCCGGCTGCGACACCACCGGTGACGTTGAACACTTTATTGGTGCACCGGATGGTGCTGACTGTACATGATGGGGTGGTGCTTTTGGTGCTTGGATGGGGTGCTCTGCACATTATTAAAGGCCGTAAGGCCACAGGGCACTCGTGGGTTGGTGTATCGATGCTGGCATGCGTGCTCTCTCTATGCATAACATCTGCATGTGTTCCTCCAAAAACAGGTCCTGGATCGTAGTGTAAACATCAGTGTAGTCTTGTGTAAATAATGCTCCCTACCGGCTGTATGTTTAGTTTGAGGATTCTTTCCGCGATTCGGTTATCCTGTGGGTGTGTTTCTGTGAGGAGAAGGGTGCAACGTCGCAGGGGGACATATTTACTCATTTGTGAACATCTGTAAAACTGTCGCACTCAGGGTTGAGTTAATAGTAGAGGGAACTACATCTGAGTGCCACACTAACGTAGGTAAAAATTTATCGGGTCGGGACGCCCCGAGGTAGAGAAGGGTGCAATGTTGCGGATATGGGATTTGGCCTCCATCCATATCCGCTTGTAAATATTCCCCTATTTCCCCAATACTCCCCAACTATCCCCAATCCCCCATTCCCTAGTCCCATTGTCTGTAAACAACACTCTGTAGAACCGACCTTCCCCTCTTTCCCCCCTTAAATGTCGTGCCCAGGTTCACCGCATCTCACGTAGACAACTATAGGACATCTTGCTAGTTATTCTTAGTCTATGTCAGTTAAGGACTCGTTTCCATTAATTCTGACTCTTCGTTGCACCAGAATGTGATTGTATGGCACCATTAGTAAGTTTAGGACCTCCCAATACCTCCCCGCATCTCTTCCTCATGGAACAACAACACCAACAACAACAACAGCGGCGGCGGCGCGGCGGCGGCGCGGGGAGTGTGCGTCCTCACTCCGGCTTGGTTAGCCGCCATTGACCATGTGCTCCGACGGGGTTACCACGCAGGGGCTCACTGTCAGCTCCTCGTCAAGGGCGGAGCCCGGTAACCCCCCGCACCCAATAAGAAGCGGCGGACCGATTCCATCTGGGGCGGAACTAACGAGCCGAGGGCGTGTCACTCCCCGCTGGACATGCGCAGGAAGACGGAGGTGACGTGAGATGCGCCTCAGCTGGGAGAGAAAAGGACGCCACCTCCAGCGCGACGATACCTCCCCGCATCTCTAGACCGGACCGGGTCGATTCTGCCCCTGAGCCAAGGTGCACCTTGAGCCATCGACTACCTGCCCTTCCTTGCCATCAATCCCTGTGTGAGTCAGTCTTGTCCCGTTTGTCTGTGGTCTGTCGGGATTTAGATAAGGCTGTGTCTAAGTGCCCATCTTGCTGTGCTGTACCTCTTGCCGTGTAATCTAACCGTTCTGCATAACCAATATTATATCCTCCTCCGGAGGTCTTGAGAACTGTACCCCTGGTGTCGTGTCATTTAACCCAGCCGTTGTGTCCTTTCCTTCATTGATCTAGCGTAGCGCGATTCGGCCAACGTTCGAGTGTAATCGGGTAACTTGTGCGAACACGGCGGCCATTCCGCTCGGCCCATCATAACATCTAAGTCGTGTCCGTAACAATATATATATATATATGTATGTGTGTGTGTGTATATATATATATATATATATATATATATATATATATATATATATATATACATATCTGTTTCTATCTGGTCAGATGGCCCAGCATCACAATTTAAGAACCGGTTTGTGGCAGCAGCACTAGGTACTCTTCAAGAGGCTCACAAGATCCACATCGAGTGGAACTTTTTTTCGACCTTGTTGAAATGGCCCAGTTGATGAGATTGGAGGGTCAGCCAAGCGCTTTGTCATGCAGAAAGTTCTTAACCGCCAAAACCGTCACAAACGCAGGCAGCTTCGTTGCCGCGGCAAGCACCATGGAGAATGTGTGTGTCACCGAGGTTAACTCAACGGAGATTACTAGGAGGAATGAAAGGCTGAACTTGAAGGGTGTTTTCAGTCAGGCCAAGCCCATCACTGCCATCGCCACGATGCATTTCCTGAAGGTGGTGAATGATGAAGTGGTGTCTCACGTTCTGACAAAAGCCAACACTAACAGGGCTGACGAGGATGATGTTGTAACCCAAAGCAGTGATGAGTCTATTGTAGTGGGAGACTGGTACAGAGTAGAATACGAAGGCAAGCAATTTCCCGGAGAAGTTGTTGCCGTGTGCGAGGGTGAGTTTCAGGTGTCAGTAATGGAGCGAGTGGGAAAGTACTGGAAATGGCCTACACAAAAGGATGACATTTTCTACATGGAGAACAAGATGATTTCTAAATTGGATGCTCCAGAAGTTGTCCATAACCGTGGACAATTCAAATTTTCTGTTCAGATTTGAACTTTATAAGAGTTATATGGATAACTATGTTAATTTACATGTAATTCCTACGTGTATCTTGTGATTTTAAGGAAGGGGGAGGGTCAAACACGATGTTTTGTAACTCGTACCTTTGCATGGACAAACTGTAACGTTACTAACCGTAACGTGACTAACCATGATTTTTGGGTCTAATTCAAAAATGAAGAGTCAAGCTGATAAAATTATTGGCTGAAACATTTGTCATCAAACTAGAAGTAAAATGAATATGGCACTTTGTTTGAGGTATCTCACGTTTTAGGAAAATCTTTGTCTGAAAACTGATTTTTTTCCCATGTCCTTTTTTTGTAACGTTACTAACCAACATTAAAAATTGCCATTGCAACTCTAATATTTTTTGAATTGTTTTCATTCTTTTCTGTATTATAGACCTGGGGTGCGTGAACATGTTGTAACATGATTGTGACTTGAAATGAATAGATGGTAATGTTGCAGTAGAATAAGATATGAAAATCTGCTAAAAATGTAACGTTACTAACCATGGAATTGCCCATATGATCATGTGCAACTGCCTTATGCACGTAGCAATGTCAGGTGATTCTGCATGATGGTCGCATCAGCAGTCGCTTCCAACTGTGGCTTGGAATTGAACTCTGTTGCCAGCTCGCTTGACATTGCAATGCGACCCTCAGGCCTTAAATAATAATCGCATCTCTTTTTAATAATAAAAAAGTCATTACAGGTAACTTGATGTCTACAGATAGGGGAGCATACTAATGGCTCTTACTCATGGAGAATGTTTCCCACACATGTGACATCACAAACCAATCACGAATGGAGTTTACAGTTTTGGAGGTAAAGAGGCCTGCTTCTTCTCTAATACTGTGATACCATACTGTATTTAAAGATGTATTTAAAAAAGTAAAATAACATTTGCAATTAATCACCAAATATCACCTTTCAACACAAAAGCATTTCAATCCACCTTGGAATACAAATCCATCTTGTTTATGACCTTCATTTAGATCATATACACGTCGTTTTCCAAAATGACAGCTGGGGTGGAGAGGTTAGATTAGTAGAGGTGTGTGGTGGGAGAGCAAGTATGGGGGTTCGGTACCTGTAATAACAATGTGCCATCGGTGAGGGTTAGCTGCAGACAATTGCGAGGGGCATTCTCCCAGGTCAGCACCTGGATGTCCTCGATACTAACGTAGCTTACGGAAGACTCCATGTACCCAGTTGGCTGTAAAGACAGAAAATCGTGATGAGGGGATTCAAGCGACTGATGTAAAGCACAAACACAGCCGGAAATAAATAAGAAAAGTTGTGCTTCATTGAGGTTCAGCTTGTAACTCAAACTTTTATGGCAAAGAGACAATAAACCCCAGTGTTGGGATCACAATGTACCAGCCCCTTTGTCCATTGTTCAGAGCTGACAAGTTCCCAAATGACGGAAGAGCCATGGGACAAAAAAAAATGCAGAAACCAAGCAGACCGCTTTCAAGCAACGAAGCACAAAACGAGAAATGGGCAAACAGGTCAGAGCACGATGCCATACCAGGAAAACCACACATGCTTTACAATAAAAGGATGAATGCAGCCAAGTTCACCTCACCCAAAACCAGACAAGAAACAAAAACGAATTTTTTTTTAATCACAACGCTACAAACACATCATTAGAGTGGCCTTCCCCACCGGACGTCACTGCAGACGTGCCACATTGAGTAATTAGGGACTGTTTAAAAATCCCAAATGGTGCAGCATCGACCTAAGGGAAATAACACGCATGATACTACCAACCGGTTGGGTTAATGCGTAAACAGGAATTCATGCAGAAGAACATGTTGTGAATCAAATCGTAAAATTTTGTGGACCAATGTTATGGAACAAGAAAGAGGGAAGAGGGAAGAGCAATTTTCACTGTGATAAAAAAGTGATAATTAATACACGGCGCTTAAAAGTCCTGAAAAAGAAGGACAATAATAATCGATTCCTTAGCAATGTCTCATGGGACAGGCCTGCATCAAGGCTAGGCCAGGAAGGCGATGCTTGGTGCGTTTGTGCCAGCCTCACAAATAGTGTGCCTCACTCACCCAGACTTGTTACAAAGCGCCGAATATTCTTTGATCTCTATCCAGGTGAGAGTCGAGCCCTTCTCCTACCTCCCTCCAAATGAGGAATCCAGACATAGCCTGACCACTTGAGGAAGTGTAAATGGAAGAGCTCAAAATAATGGACACATCCTGACGTTTCTGTTATTTGCAGTTAATTTAGCAAAGTGTAGGTAGGACCAATGTCCATGAATCACAGGGCTTTATGACGTCACATAGGGTGAAATAAATAACGCCCGCCACCATAATAATAGTACGTGGTGCCAAATGCAACTGTTTAACACCGATGGCCGGGCAGCAGTTAATTATGAGGATTACTCCGTTGATTACTTGCAATTTGGAAAATACAAGGAAGCACTAACGGCTTTGGGCAGAGGTGGGACTCTCCTTTTGGAGGAAATGTCATCTAAAAGGCAGAGGAGTTAAGGTACCGATTTAACCAATAACAACCACAAAGGATAGCAGGCTTACATCCACCGTGACAGCCATGGGGGACTGTGGCATAATCAATCGACACTCTTATCATGAGCAAAAGAACATCCAAGGCAGTTGATATACCCAGAGATGCCACTGGAAAGCAGTCTCAGAATGTGATGTGAAGACTCGGGAATGGCGCCGCTGGCTCAAATCTGCACAAACATCCAGTAACCAAAGTGATCTGAGCTAAGCATTCTCGGGGAATAGAAACACATGGCATATTTGCCAATACAGGCGAAACTGAAGTTGTGAGGTCAGAGTCAGAGAGACTGAAGGTAGGTGTGATGGTATTTGATGAAACAGGAGGGCCAGATTTCATGACACAGGGATGGTTTTGGTGTTGGTGGTCAGAGAAAAAAATGGAGTCGGTGGAAATGACTTCTTATTCAGTCCTTTGTAGAAGTACGTCTACATTTTGGGTGCTCAGTACCATCTTTGCAAAGAATTACAGCAGGATTAGATTTAGATGCCTGGGTGAGGCCGATCTCATTGGCAGAGGTATACTTTCCAATGACAGAGGAAGATGAAGAAGCCAGTTTATGAGGAGCAGACACATTGGTCGAGCAGTGCAAAGGTAGTCTGCCAAGTTGTGGTCGAAGGTGACTTTAAATCACTGATTATTGGTAACAACCTAGGTTGCCGTACAGACAGTCGATCCAGATTTTTTTTTTTTTTTTTTTGTATACAAGATCGAGGCTCGTGAAAGAGCGAACATTAATCACACAGAAAGACAAACCGACACATAAAACATATAACATAGGGAGCGGTAGACAAGATGAGGAGAGAGGGGGAAGGACACAAACACAACATTTGAGAGCAGGGACCGAGAGACATGGAGACATCGAGAGATCTGAGAGAGGGCGAGGGCTTTGGGGGTGGGGGGGCGTGGGAAGGGGGCGGTGGGAGAGGTATAAAACATATGGACACTGCCAGGACTTCCAGGAAAGAAGTTGGAATTTCAAACAAGGTGGATCTGGGGTGAATTAGCGGGGGTAGAAAAGATCAAGGTTTTGGATGGGGGAAGATAAGAGATGGTGGTGAACAGCTGTTTTAAAGACCTGGAGGGAGGAGTGGGATTGAAGGGAGTGAGGGAGTTTGTTCCAGAGGCGGGAGAAAAGAGGAATGAAAGAGTGAAGGTGAGCAGAGAGCCGAGATTTCGGCAGTTTAACCATCAGAGGGTTGCTGGCAGATCTTGTGCGACCTGTAGGAATATTTGGGGGACAGAGCACAGAGAGAGCTGGGGGTGCAAGGCCGGAGAGGAGTCGGTAGAAGACAGAAAGACCACCTACCTGCCTGCGGTGAGTGAGTGAAAGGCCCTCAGAGATAGCTTCATCGCGGGAGATTCCAATAATTCTGAAAGCTTTGGTTTCAACAGCGTGAAGCCGAGCTAGGTGTGAGGCAGGAGCACCGGCCCATAGGGGAGAACAGTATTCCATTGAGCTGCGGATGAAAGCCTTGTATGTGGTGAGGAGCTCAGGTGTGCCGAGGAAGGACTTCGCACGACGGAGGATGCCCAGTCGGCGACTGGCTTTGGAGGCCAGCTTGGAAATGTGGTTTTCCCAAGAAAGATCATGGCAGATAGTGAGACCCAAAATCTTGAGCGACAGAACTTCTTGGAGAGGATTGTTGAGAAAGTAGATGGGAGGGTTGTCCAGTCGATCTTTTCGGAGAGACATAGTAAGAGTGTGAGATTTGTCAGGATTGAAAGACATGTTCCACTTGTTTGACCAGTCTGTGATTTTGTCCAGGTCTTCAGAGAGTGAGGAGGCAGCAGACTGCCGATCTGAGGGAAGAGGAATGGAGCGGCAGAGAGTGGAGTCATCAGCAAAGAGATAGAGAGGATTTTCGAGAGAGTCAGAGAGATCATTGATGAAGACCAGAAAAAGCACGGGGCCCAGAACACTGCCTTGGGGAGCTCCAGCCTGAACAGGAAGAGGAGATGAGAGAAACCCATTCAGGGCCACACGTTGACGACGACTAGAGAGGAAGTCCGCCAGCCATGCGTGGAGATTTCCATGGATACCAAAGGAGGAGAGTTTGGTGAGCAGAGCGGGGTGCCAGACCGTGTCGAAGGCACGTGATATGTCGAGGGAGACAGCTCTAATTTCCTGTTTGGCATTGAGGACCTCCATCCATTGTTGAGACAGCAGAAGCAGCATGTCCAGAGTAGAGTGACCTGGTCTGATTAGAGATTTGAGGAATGAGGCTACAAAATGTTCATACCACACGTTTAAATATCAGGGTAGCCTGGTTAACACAAATCCACACAGTACTGACGGCATCAAGACAAGAATGGGTGGGACAATTAAATTTTGGCAGCTTCAGCCCATCAATCGAAGGTTTGAGTCTTTTATTGAAGAGTCTTGCCTGGAGTGTGGTATTATATAGCTTATTTGTTCGTACGCAGTACAAGGCTGCGGGGTAGCATCAATGGCTGAGGGAGAGGCTGTGCCGCTGATGCAATGCCATCTGCTGGTTCGGGCAGGAATCCGTCATTTGGCCATGGCGCCGGCCTGCTCTTTGTGAGGGATACCATGGGATCTCTAACATCTACCAATGAATGCTGGCAGATGGAACGCCCGTTTACCATCCATCCAAGCGACGGCGCACACTATGAATCACCTTGCATGTGAAACACCAGGATGAAAGTTTACAACTGGATCGGGAATCAAACTCCGGCTAGACAACCGAAGCGAGTGTACGTACATCTAGGCCATCTTATCAGCCCATTATATGGCTGTTGTGTGTGTGCTGATGTCCCAACAATGTGTGTTGATGAACAAATCCCTGCATTCAAAAATTGGTGTCAGAGAAAGCTGTGAAGAGAGTTGAATCGACAAATTAACAAATATGTGCGTAAGATAGAAGGCTCGAGTAAATAACGATGTAGGGTGGAGAGAGCACGCAAAGCAGAGGAAGCAGATGAAGCCAAGGAAGCCGAGGAAAATGTAAAAAGTACGAAGATCGAGCGCAAAGGATGAAGGAACTGTTAGCGCTTGGCATTTTGGAATGTCCTGCTAAAGGCAACGGAAAGTGAGGGTGAACAGACAATACGGATTGCAAACACACACAAATGGAGTGAGCAACCAAGGATGATGGCCGTCAACGGGTGGGCATGAAACAGACATGGAAGAGTGTGGCGGCGACCATTAGACAAGGTCAAGCATAATAATCATATTTGCCACTGGAGCAGCAAAATCTCAGCTTATTGACCATCATTGCTGAGAGTCTGTAGAAAAAGAATCATGAATTGTAGACTAATCACCCATTAATCACAATAATCACAGAAATCAAGACTTTTCAGTACCTCAAAGCTGGGTGTAAAGCCCAACTGCATCCGCTTCAGTCAAAGTCAACTTGACGAAAACAACAGCTCAAGGAAAAAAGAAAAGAAAAAACCAACCATCTCGTGCTGATGGGCTAATAAGGCCAACGCTTACTGTGACTTTGCCCATTGACATTTTAAAACAATTATTAATGAGTCTTCTCCACATTATCATAAAATAAATGTTTGTTGAAAATTTTAATGACAAAAGCTCAAATGGTATAAAAGTTATGGCCGATACATGGACACGATTACAAAACCCCATCTCCCATTGCGCATGTGATGGGCCAACTAAATCATTGAAGCTTTAACCACAAACTGCAATGTTCAGTGCATTTAACTTTTCTGAAATAAACACCCGCCAATGCAATCTACAAAAGGCTGAAATCCCCTTTCAGGACCACACCCTAAAAATGATGCTCCACTGACGCTGCGAGGCAAGCGGCGCGAACCACTGAGGGCAAGCGGCGCGAACCACCGAGGGCAAACGGCGCGAACCACCGAGGGCCAACGGCGTGAACCACTGAGGGCAAGCGTTGCGAACCACCGAGGGCAAGCGGCACCAACCACCGAGGGCAAACGGCGCGAACCACCGAGGGCAAACGGCGCGAACCACCGAGGGCAAACGGCGCGAACCACTGAGGGCAAGCGTTGCGAACCACCGAGGGCAAACGGCGCGAACCACTGAGGGCAAACGGCGCGAACCACCGAGGGCAAGCGTTGCGAACCATCGAGGGCAAGCGTCGCGAACCACCGAGGACAAACGGCACAAACCACCGAGGGCAAACGGCGCGAACCACCGAGGGCAAACGGCGCGAACCACCGAGGGCAAACGGCGCGAACCACTGAGGGCAAGCGTCGCGAACCACCGAGGCCATGCGGCGCCAACCACCGAGGGCAAGCGGCGCGAACCACCGAGGGCAAGCGGCGCGAACTACCGAGGGCAAGCGGCACGAACCACCGAGGGCAAGCAGCACGAACCACCGAGGGCAAGCGGCACCAACCACCGAGGCCATGCGGCGCCAACCACTGAGGGCAAACGGCACCAACCACCGAGGGCAAACGGCACCAACCACCGAGGGCAAGCGGCGCGAACCACCGAGGGCAAGCGTCGCGAACTACCGAGGGCAAGCGTCGCGAACCACCGAGGCCATGCGGCGCCAACCACCGAGGGCAAGCGGCGCGAACCACCGAGGGCAAACGGCGCGAACCACTGAGGGCAAGCGGCGCGAACCACCGAGGGCAAGCGTCGCGAACCACCGAGGCCATGCGGCGCCAACCACCGAGGGCAAGCGGCGCGAACCACCGAGGGCAAGCGGCGCGAACTACCGAGGGCAAGCGGCACGAACCACCGAGGGCAAGCAGCACGAACCACCGAGGGCAAGCGGCACCAACCACCGAGGCCATGCGGCGCCAACCACTGAGGGCAAACGGCACCAACCACCGAGGGCAAACGGCGCGACCCACCGAGGGCAAACTCCCACTCTCCTACACCCCTCATTTATCCACCCTCCCCACCTCCCTTTTATAGAAACAGGATTAATAGTAAATGTAATTTTTAAACTTACCCTGTGCATCAAGCAAGACCCATATATGACCTCATGGCGTTACGAAGCACAAATTTTGATTAGAACGCACCATTTTCGGCCTTTCACGGGCCCACATCGTTAGGAGTTTTTGTAATATGCAACATCAACCTTTTGGACAAGTCTATCAGAAAGTTCTCCAACTGTTTTGTTGTGCAGAGGCACACCCCTTTCTCACAAGTATGTTTACAAGTACTGTACTTCCGGCTTCTTTAATTAAATTTTTCTTTAGTCATTTTGTTCTACAATCCTTATCTGAGAGGCATGAAAGATGCCCAAGCCACCCCAATTCATTCTTGGGGTTTCTGTGCATGCACACCAAACAATCTGGGTGGAGATACGTCATTTCGAAAGTCACATGTTGACACGTGGTGGAAATAGCACCACCTTTGGTAGTAAGCTGGTATTACACATAATCTTCCTTCCATCTTATGATATGGAGTATGATATTTTGTGATCAATAAAATTTATTTCAAAAAGGTTAAAATTATAATGTGCATTTCCAAGACCGCCGCAGCATCTTGCCCACCGATTGTGAGCTGAGAAGGGTACTCCCACCCTGAAGGCAGGAGTGCCCGCTAGTAATTACAATTCCACGACATGTTCAGCTCAAATGTTTTGGTCATCAAAAAATCGGTTTGGTTTGAAGGTTTCACGATGGCAGTGAAAGTGATGGCCACAGGACGTATTTTAAAAACACCAGAGAAACCAAACAGCACACGCACTCGGTTTCGTGAGATTTTGCTGGACTGTGGGGGTATATGTAGGACCAGATAGCACACCACAAAGCCAAGCATCTATCGAATAGTGCATGACGCTGTACATGCAGTACGACAACATTCACTTGAAGACTCAAATTTGCTTTGGAGTGTTCAGCAAATGAAAGTCATCCATGCGAATAAACCCTCGATCAAAATGTTGATCAACAAGCAAAATTAATCACTTGTACATTTTCTGCTTCCGCTTCACCTCAGTGGCTCTTATTCGTCTGTCTGTCCATCATGGGCGCATGAGACGATTTTGTTTATGGACGGCTTCAGATTTGCCAGAAGAGTGGTTATGTTGCTCAAATATCCACTTCACTAACACACAGATGTACTCTGGGAAGCGTTGTCACTTCTCCCAAGCTCAGTGGCTCTTATTCATCTGTCTGTCCACCTGAGAGAGATGATGTTAGATGATGATGTTAGAGAGGTGTGAGGTGTAAGGTGTGTGTGGTGTGTGTTAGCTCCACTACGAGCCATAGAACAAGGCAAAAAAAAGCACTTAAGTCACGTGAATGATTAAATTCACGGAATTTAAAAACAAGAATGATCAAAAGGAATGGATGCTTTAAAAGAAGGAAAATTACTTATTCTTCCTGCGACCGAATATGTCAATAATCCTTTTCATGTCGTTTTTGATTGTTCTGTTTGCATAGGCACGGTCGATGATGATGACAGAAATATTGTCGAGGCGTTCCTGTGCCATCACAGTGCCTCGTAGCCCTTGCTTGTAGTGCATAATCACAATATCACACACAAATTAAAGAATTAATAATTTGACAATGCAGAGTATGACTGCGATATATAGATTACAGTAGATCCGAGAATGAACAACCTATATCTGTACACACGCACGCACACGGTTTTCGTTTGTTTTACCAAGTTGGTGTACACTTAGTTTGAGGAAATGTCCAAGTCGGATTGTGGAGGAAACTTAGTGGGCCAAGAAAACATGCAAGCATGAGGCGAGATAAGAACGCAGTTGTCACAAACATATGAAAGTTAAAGAAAGGTCACAAATGACCGAACATTTACAACCCAAAGTTAAAAAAGCATTCAGTACTTACTTGTGTGAACAAGCAGCTTGTCAACAATTAAAAATCAAAAGTGTGCGTCATGTCCATTTGTGATGTCATGAAAATCCGGCGGTGTAGCCAAACTACAGTTGGGGTTGAAGAGCTGAGGTGGGTGGAGCGAGGAATGGTGGAGGTGGGAGGGAAAGGAGTGTTCATTAACAGCTGTCAAAACATGCAGTTGAGTGGCAGTCTGGGGTCATGACTCCAGAAACTGACATTGCTTTTGGATTATAAATAATAACATATGTGGCGTTCTCTGCACATTCTGTTCAGCTGTCCAAGTGTAGCAAAAGCTTCAGCAAAACAAATAAAAGGTCATGGGTTGTTTTGAGGTCCAAATTTTAGAAATGGCCAATTTGTCGAACAATAAGCACAATGTTTATTCCACACTTTGTTTTGTATACTTGATCTAGGCTCGTATGAGAGCTCATACATAGAACATGTAATAAAGGGAGTGGGGAGACAAGAGGTGGAGGGGGATAGAGGGAAGCACAACAACAGTAGGGAACATGGACATTTGTGGAAGAGAGAGGGCTGGGGCAGGGTACATCGGATAAACAAGATGGACACTACAGGAGCTTTCAGGAAAGAAAACAGGGAATTTAAAGGAGGTGGGTTAGGGGTGGATTAATGGGGGTAGAAAAGATCAAGGTTTTGGATGGGGGAAGACAAGAGATGGTGGTGAACAGCTGTTTTAAAGACCTGGAGGGAGGAGAGGGATCGAAGAGAGTGTGGGAGTTTGTTCCAGAGGTGGGAAAAAAGAGGAATGAAAGAGTGAAGGTGAGCAGAGAGTCTCGATTTTGACAGTTTCACCAGAAGAGGGTTGCTGGCAGATTTTGTGTATCCTGAAGCCTGGTGTTGGCTTAGCGGTTAGGGTGCCGGCTTGGGATCCTAGGATCCTGGGTTCGAATCCCGGTCGATCGCTGAATTAACGCCAGGGGGGTTGACTCAGCCTGTCATCCTTCGGAGGTCGGCAAATTGAGTACCAGCTTGCTGGGATGAATGATCACGGTGTGTACCCCGATTTAGAATAGGTACACCGTATCCCTGCGCATCCTAAGAGCGTGACCAAGGGTTGGCGTCAGGAAGGACATCTGGCCATAAAAACATTGCCTCAAACAGGGAACCATGATTGTCATGGGGCCCGCAAGGCTAACCCCTGCTCTAGCGGGGAAAATGGCCTTAAAACGATCATTCATTCATTCATTCATCATTCATTTGAAGGAATATTTGGGGGACAGAGCACAGAGAGAGCTGGGGGAGCAAGGCCGGAGAGGAGTCGGTGGAAGACAGAAAGACCACCAACTTGCCTGCGGTGAGTGAGTGAAAGGCCCTCAGAATCTGCTTCATTGTGGGAGATTCCAATGATTCTGAATGCTTTGGTTTCTACAGCGAGAAGCGGAGGTAGGTGTGAGGCAGGAGCACCTGCCCAGAGGGGAGAGCAGTATTCCATCGAGCTGCGGATGAAAGCCTTGTATGTGGTGAGGAGCTCAGAGGTGTCAAGAAAGGACTTCGCACGACGGAGGATGCCCAGTCGGCGACTGGCTTTGGAGGCCAGCTTGGAAATGTGGTTTTCCCAGGAAATATCATGGCAGATAGTGAGACCCAAAAGCTTGAGGAACAGAACTTCTTGGAGAGGATTGTTGAGAAAGTAGATGGGAGGGTTTCCAGACAGTCTTTTTGGAGAGACATAGTGAGAGTGTGAGATTTGTCAGGATTGACAGACATGTTCCACTTGTTTGACCAGTTTGTGATGTAGTAATACTACCTAGGATAACAATCTGCTTTTATTCTACTTGGGATACAAACCTACTTTTGTACTAGCTGTTGCTTTTTAAAACGTTTCCTTCGCTTTCCCTTCCATCGATTTCACATTATGTGAGCAGGTGCTCGAAAAAGGCATCTATGAAGGTCCATTGGTTTCTTCCAGCAATATTGGCAAACAAAAGCCAAAGAGGGAAGTATGTTTCATATGCAGGTACTGCGCCTCTTCGAACAGCTAAGCAAACAGAGTAGTTGAGCCAGGTGAACAAAGCAATAACGAACAAATACAATGTCTGTGGTAGCCAATTAGTGCGGCCAAAGAGCTGATCTGTGGTTGGAACTTGCACTCTGGAAATATTTTTCCATTGCTGAAAACCTAAACCTTTGACAGTGCATCATGCTGTCAAAACACCATGATTAGAAGATATAAATACATTCCAAAAATAAAGAAAGACCTTTTTATAATCGGCAATTGAGCCTCAAGAAAGAGCAAGCTGTGGAGAACAGGTAGACACTGCACAATCAACCAATCATCAAGATGGCTGCAGGTGTAGGTGAAAAGGGGAAATGAGTTATACAATTACATCTTCAATACAGCTGTTCATCACCATCTCAGATCATATCCAATCCAAAACCATGATCTTCTCTACACCCCCACCACACCACCTCATTTCCCACGTCAGAGCTCCTTCTGCACACCAAGCGCCATCTCTTCTAAATATCCAGTTTTTACCTGCGCCACCTGAGGTGGATGGAAGTTATTACTCCCCCACCCCTCCTGCCCCGATTTTCTGTTCGTCTCTGTTTGTCTGAGAGCAAATTAGGTCAAAACTTTAGGGGGGCCGAAACTTGGTGGGCATGTTGAGTGCGTTACAAGGAAGAGTTGATTAAATTTTCATAAAGATCCCGATTTTACAATTACCCAAGTGATTCTTCACCATCGAGAGATTGGACCAAAAATGATATATATCAGGATATCTCAAAAGGTTATTGACAGATTCAGACGAAACTTGGTGGGCAGGTTGGGTGTGTGACATGGACCAACGGGTCAGGTTTTGGTAAAGATCCGAATCCGGATAGGAGAATTAATTGTAATTTTTAAAGTGATTCTTCACCATTGAGAGATAGATGGGGTCAACAATGATTTGCACATGGCACGAAATTTCTAATAGTTTTGGATGGATTATGACAAAACGAGGTAGAAGAGTTGGTTTTGCGACAAGAACAAGCCAATTCGATCTTGGTTCAGGTCCGGATGCAGATCTGGCCTTTCAGTGGGATACAAACCATAAACTGGTCAGCCTGGTGGAGGTATGCGCGCTACCGAGTGCCGTTCTACGTCCTTCTGTATCCATGTCGTCCACCCTGTGCATCTTTCCTCTACCCCATATTCTTACCCACATCCCTCGTTTGTCAGTCTCCATCTATTTTGTCCCTCGGCGCTGCTGTTGGCATTCCCCCTTCCCCCCTCTCCGTCCGCTGTCCTCTTTCTGCTGTTGCTTTTGTTCTATTGCATCCCGATTCATTCTCTGTTCTAGCTCTTCCACAGACCTCGCCTCTGTATACAAAATAAATAAACAAACACTGAGGGAGGGGGGGGGGGGGGGGGTGCAATATAGCACAACGGGGCAGTTGGGCCAAAACAGAGCACTTCAGCAGCTTTGTCATCACCATCTCCACTTTTACATTTTAAATTGTACAAAGCAATCCCTTCAAATAATTTTCGGAATTACGCACCAGGTATCTTCCCTGGGCCAAACAGGTGGGCTTTAAAATAAATGACTGTGTAAGCAATTGACCAAATGCTCCCCATGGAGGTGTTCACCTAGGACACCATCTCTAAGACAACAATTTTGGCCATTTCGTCTCTCGTGTGTCGGACATGGCAGCTATAGTTGTCAATGTATGATAGGCGGATGACACTGTGTGGTGATTCAGAGTCTACAGTTCCGTAATGGTTGGACCATGGTGGTTTTAAACCAGAAAGGGATGCATGCTGTTAATGTTGGGTGAAGACTTCACTTTGTCAAAATTCGTCCAAGTTATTTTAAAGGTTGCTCCAGATGTGGATTCCACCAGGGAAGTGGGGAGGCTCTTCCAATCCTCGATCGTTCTTTGACTGTAGAAACTGCTTCCGAGAAGTAGCCCACATCTGGGCTTGAACACCTTCATGGGATGACTTCCTGCTAGAGTTGGTAGTTGCAGGAGTGAAGACGTGGTGGGGGTTAATGCAGCCTAGTCATTTTATGATCCGGAAAAACTATCACGTCACGTCACCTGTGTCTGTCACTTGGAGTACATGTTCAGACGTCTCCATCTCTCTTGGTAGGGGAGAAGACTATGGTAGGGACTAATTTGGTCACCCTCATCTGTACCTTCACCGACAGTCTGAATTAAACGACTTATTTATTTATTTTGACACAAACAACCCCTGCAAGTCCTCAACCGATTTCTCCAACTCTGTAGAAGAAAAAGATCCCAAGTCTTTCATGAATCTCCCAGTGGAGCCTGGGGCACAGCAACTCTTCTCCAACATCAATAATCACGAAGAAAACAAAGAACTTGTTATCCCGAGCGCATTTTTTGCCACAGATGCTGCTGTATAGAGCGTCACGTGATCACGCTAAGTCAGACGCCTGAGGGGCACAGACGACTCCGACACACCAGGACAAGCTTACATTGTTGCAATGAATAAGTTCTGCGCATAAACTGCACCTTCACTGACGTTAGCGCAATTTGAAAACCAGGGGGAAAAATAAAATTAATAATTAAATAGATTAAAACGGCCTTGTTACAATAAACTATGAACAATCATTACAACCAAGCACCAGGTATGGAAAATCAACAGAAGAACGCATTTATTGGAGACCTGCAATATATTGTTGTGTTAATCAGTTGCTGGTGTTGTTTCCTGGTTTCCTGGCAAATACTGTGCATAACCCAAACATTAACCCCACCCAATGTTAACATTAATCTAACCCCTAACCATAGCTTAAACGCAAATTTCAACACTAATCCTAATATTAACACTTAATACTATAACCTCAACCCAACCCCGAACCATAGCTTAAATGCAAACCTCAACACTAATCCTAATATTAACACTAATACTATAACATCAACCCAACCCCTAACCATAGCTTAAACGCAAACCTCAACACTAATACTAATATCAACACTAATACTATAACCTCAACCCAACCCCTAACCATAGCTTAAACGCAAACCTCAACACTAATACTAATATTAACACTAATACTATAACCTCAACCCAACCCCTAACCATAGCTTAAATGCAAAATACTATAATCTCAACACTAATACTAATATTAACACTAATACTATAACCTCAACCCAACCCCTAACCATAGCTTAAACGCAAATCTCAACACTAATCCTAATATTAACACTAATACTATAACCTCAACCCAACCCAAAACCATAGCTTAAATGCAAAATACTATAATCTCAACACTAATACTAATATTAACACTAATACTATAACCTCAACCCAACCCCTAACCATAGCTTAAACGTAAACCTCAACACTAATCCTAATATTAACACTAATACTATAACCTCAACCCAACCCCTAACCATAGCTTAAATGCAAACCTCAACACTAATCCTAATGTTAACACTGATACTATAACCTCAACCCAACCCCTAACCATAGCTTAAACGTAAACCTCAACACTAATCCTAATATTAACACTAATACTATAACCTCAACCCAACCCCTAACCATAGCTTAAATGCAAAATACTATAATCTCATCACTAATACTAATATTAACACTAATACTATAACCTCAACCCAACCCCTAACCATAGCTTAAATGCAAACCTCAACACTAATCCTAATATTAACACTAATACTATAACCTCAACCCAACCCCTAACCATAGCTTAAACGTAAACCTCAACACTAATCCTAATGTTAACACTGATACTATAACCTCAACCCAACCCCTAACCATAGCTTAAATGCAAACCTCAACACTAATCCTAATATTAACACTAATACTATAACCTCAACCCAACCCCTAACCATAGCTTAAACGTAAACCTCAACACTAATCCTAATATTAACACTAATACTATAACCTCAACCCAACCCCTAACCATAGCTTAAATGCAAAATACTATAATCTCATCACTAATACTAATATTAACACTAATACTATAACCTCAACCCAACCCCTAACCATAGCTTAAACGTAAACCTCAACACTAATCCTAATATTAACACTAATACTACAACCTCAACCCAACCCCTAACCATCGTTTAAACGTAAACGTAAACCTCAACACTAATCCTAATATTAACACTAATACTATATCATCAACCCAACCCCTAACCATAGCTTAAATGCAAAATACTATAACCTCAACCCTAATCCTAATCCTAATATTAACACTCATACTATAACCTCAACCCAACCCCTAACCATAGCTTAAATGCAAAATACTATAATCTCAACACTAATACTAATATTAACACTAATCCTATAACCTCAACCCAACCCCTAACCATAGCTTAAACGTAAACATCAACACTAATCCTAATATTAACACTAATACTATAACCTCAACCCAACCCCTAACCATAGCTTAAATGCAAAATACTATAATCTCAACACTAATCCTAATGTTAACACTAATACTATAACCTCAACCCAACCCCTAACCATAGTTTAAATACAAACCTCAACACTAATCCTCATATTAACACTGATACTATAACCTCAACCCAACCCCTAACCATAGCTTAAACGTAAACCTCAACACTAATCCTAATATTAACACTAATACTATAACCTCAACCCAACCCCTAACCATAGCTTAAACGCAAACCTCAACACTAATACGAATATCAACACTAATACTATAACCTCAACCCAACCCCTAACCATAGCTTAAATGCAAAATACTATAATCTCAACACTAATACTAATATTAACACTAATACTATAACCTCAACCCAACCCCTAACCATAGCTTAAATGCAAACCTCAACACTAATCCAAATGATAACACTGATACTATAACCTCAACCCAAACCCCTAACCATAGCTTAAATGCAAACCTCAACACTAATCCTAATATTAACACCGATACTATAACCTCAACCCAACCCCTAACCATAGCTTAAATGCAAACCGAAGCACTAATCCTAATATTAACACTAATACTATAACATCAACCCAACTCCCAACCATAGCTTAAACGCAAAATACTATAACCTCAACCCTAATCCTAATCCTAATATTACCACTCATACTATAACCTCAACCCAACCCCTAACCATAGCTTAAATGCAAAATACTACAACCTCAACACTAATACTATAACCTCAACCCAACCCCTAATATTAACACTCATACTATAACCTCAACCCAACCCCTAACCATAGCTTAAATGCAAAATACTATAACCTCAACCCTTAGCCTAATATTAACACTAATAATGTAACCTCAACCCTAATCCTAATATTAACACCAATACTATAACCTCAACCCTAATCCTAATATTAACACTAACAAAGAATAGGATTGTTATCGTTTTTAATCCACAATTCAAAGAGCTACACACAGCCGTCCTTTACACACCTGTACTCAAATGTGCCATCCTTTACACACATGTACTGGAATGCTCTGTCCTTTACACACCTGTACTGGAATGCTCTGTCCTTTACACACCTGTACTCGAATGCGCTGTCCTTTACACACCTGTACTCAAATGTGCCGTCCTTTACACACCTGTACTCAAATGTGCCGTCCTTTACACACCTGTACTCAAATGTGCCGTCCTTTACACACCTGTACTCAAATGTGCCGTCCTTTACACACCTGTACTCAAATGTGCCGTCCTTTACACACCTGTACTCAAATGTGCCGTCCTTTACGCACCTGTACTCAAATGTGGTGTCCTTTACACACCTATACTCAAATGTGCCGTCCTTTACACACCGGTACTCAAATGTGCCGTCCTTTACACACCTGTACTCAAATGTGCCGTCCATTACACACCTGTACTCAAATGTGCCGTCCATTACACACCTGTACTCAAATGATCTGATGTGAACAGGTTTTAATAAAGTCTGCAACCTGTGGATGGTTCATACACAAAGTGAGGCTACAGAGGTACAAATATACAGATGTTCATCAATAGAGATAAAAGCTTAGAGCGACACAATAAATTAGTTTATGGGAAAATAAAATGGAGTTCAAGAACAAGTTGGAATTGAAAATACAATCATTTCATCCCCTCATGTCAGTCTCCTCCTCATCTCCTTAAATTGTCTACACCCCTAACCCCCACAGTGTCCTCTGAACCTCTTCCTCCTCCTCATCTCCACAAATTGTCTCATCCTCTCTATAAATGGTCACATAATCATCTGCATAGTCTCATCATCTCCACAAATAGTCTCATCATCTCCATAAATGGTCATATAATCATCTACATAGTCTCCTCATCCTCATTTCCACAAACGGACCTCATCTCCACAAACGGACCTCATCTCCACAAACGGACCTCATCTCCACAAACGGACCTCATCTCCACAAACGGACCTCATCTCCACAAACGAACCTCATCTCCATAAATGGATATCTCCATAAATGGACATCATCTCCATTAATGGACATCATCTCCATTAATGGACATCATCTCCATTAATGGACATCTCCATTAATGGACATCATCTCCATAAATGGACATCATCTCCACAAACGAGCCCCCAGCTCATCTCCATAAATAGTCTACCACCTCCTCCTTCTCCTCCTCATCTTCCTTTTCTAACATGCATCATTACTTCTCACACCTACGCACCTAGACAAAAATAATCTCAAACTTTGGCTTTAATTCTTCTTCTTCTTCTGTACAGAGTCGAGAAGTCCAATCTACCAACACTTCATCTCGAAGCATCAACACTGAAGTTACAATGGTCTCCTGCGATAGTTAGAGCAAATTTACTTCATCGCTAATAGGAGCATCATTATGAGAAGATAATCATAAGAGTGAATGAACACACCTTCACTCCTTCACTTCCTCATCCCCTTACTCCCAGGCCCCTTACTCCCTCATCCTCACCCCCTCACCTCCTTACTCCCAGGCCCCTCATCCCCTCACTCCCAGACTCCTCACTCCCTCATCCCCTTACTCCCAGATCCCCTTACGACCTCATCCCCTTACTACCTCATCACCTAACTCCCTCATCCCCTTACTTCCTCACTCCCTCATCCCCTTACTCCCAGACTCCTCAATGCCTCACCCGCTTGCTCCCAGACAGCTCACTTCCTAATCCCCTTACTCTCTCGCCCCTTATTCCCTCATCCACTTACTCCCAGACTCCTCCCTTCCTAATCCCCTTACTCACTCATCTACTTACTCCCTCACACCTCACTCCCTCATCCCCTTGCTCCCAGACCTTCACTCCCTCACTCCTTCATCCCCTTGCTCCCAGACCTTCACTCCCTCATCCCCTTGCTCCCAGACCTTCACTCCCTCACCCCTCACTGCCAGACTCCACTCCCTCACCCCTCACTGCCAGACTCCACTCCCTCACCCCTCACTGCCAGACCCCTCGCTCCCAGACCCCCTCGCTCCCAGACCCCTCGCTCCCAGACCCCTCGCTCCCAGACCCCCTCGCTCCCAGACCCCCTCGCTCCCAGACCCCCTCGCTCCCAGACCCCCTCGCCCCAGACCCCCTCGCCCCCAGACCCCTCGCTCCCAGACCCCTCGCTCCCAGACCCCTCGCTCCCAGACCCCTCGCTCCCAGACCCCTCGCTCCCAGACCCCTCGCTCCCAGACCCTTCGCTCCCAGACCCCTCGCTCCCAGACCCTTCGCTCCCAGACCCCTCACCGTTCCGGAGCAGATACAACTCTCAGCAAGAACCAGTCGATGGGGTTCCCATCGTCGAAGGAGTTTCGAACTTAGCAGTTTGCTGAGCACGGAGCGGGGATGACGGAGGAGACACAGCTGAATGTCCCCTTCGTGCAGGAGCTTGTAGCGCACGCTCGGATGACCCTGGGGATGTCCAGGAACGGCCAAGCTCGCGGCATGGCGGGGAACGGCAGGAAGAATGCTCGGACGTCGTGCCTCGCCCTTTACACTGCTCGCGTTGGTGGTGGTGTTGTTACTGCTACACGTCTTCAAATTGGTGCTGGTATCCGCGCAATTACCACTATTACTCCCAGTACTACCGCCTTCCATGACCAGTCACATGGATAAAGAGGGAGATCGGGGAAGCGGCGAATGGAAACGCGGCTGAGAGCAGGAAATGAAAACGATTAAAAGTGCGAATAGAATCTCTGTTCAGCGGATTCAAACACCGATGTTCAGCGGCATTGGCGGCTCGAACGGTTCCCACGGGCGGCGAAGACCGAGAGGTCGATATTCGGTCCGGAGCTCGATCCGTGAGGTGAGGAGATCCACGAGCGGTTCTCGCCGACGACGCGCTCATGCCCCGCCCCTCGCATCCAGCCCCGCCCCTCGCCTCCAGCGCAGCGATGCGGGTTACGTTCGCTCTTCTTCTTCCTCGCAGCAGCACATTCACGCTCATTGGCCACCTACGCGTCACGTGATCACATTGCTTTTGGCCGTCTCCCACTCATGTTTAAAATGAATTCTCCTCAGAATCGATGGCCTTTTGCTTGTCATTTATAATGCATGTGGAGATCTTCTCAATGGCGATTTGCTTTCATCTCGTTAATCGTCTCCATCACCGACCGATTGCGCTAATCATTGCAAAAAGCGGACGTGCAATTTGCACCTCGGAAACATCCTCATTAAACACATCGATTAACGTTCGATTGAGCACGTGACGCTGACGTCACTTTCCAAGACGGTGAAAGGAAAGAGGCTTTGGATAAATGAAGCAAAGGGTTCGAATCCTGTCAGGGAGGTTCGAATCCTGGCCTAGACGAACCAAACAACTTTAAAAAATGGTCCTAACTTGACGCTCGGCATTTAAAATCACGTATCACGGACACAAAACCATAGGTTGGCAACCATAGCGCAGGCTTTTGCTAGCCTAATGGGTTCCTGCGTTCAAATTCCTTGTAAGGGAATATATGTATTAATATATAAGATTACATACGGCCCACGTCATTGATGACGTCATCCACAGGGATGGGAAACTGGCGGCAGAATTCCGCGGCAGCACGCGGATTGGCTGTCGCGAATGACGTCAGTTATCATGGTGCGAGGCGGCACTCCATCCTCGCCGTGCGTGATGTACAAGGTTTAACCGACGTAGTTCCGTTATTCCAAGGGTTTTTAAAAAATAATCTTGCTTTTTAAAGTTAAAATCTTCACTGCGATTATGCAATGTTATCAGATCCCGAAGAATTGTGAAGCCGCTGCAGAGGAATGAATGTACGATTAAAGTTTTTAAAAGAAAGTGACGTCACTCCTGAGCCATTCCTTCTCCACATTGGATTACCTTTAAGTTGGTGCAGATGAACCGGTTTTGGTCAAAACAACAAAACGTCAGTGACGAAGTGGGGATGTTGAACGGCATGTTATAAAGCGAACAATTAAATTTGTTAACATACCTAACAGGGTTGAACCTTAAACATGAACACATTCCTTATAAACCAACTCATAACTTCTCAATTACGTCATACAATTGATGTCTTTCACCGATCGATCAACGCAACATTGGTTCGACCGCACAGGTTTATCACATAAGACAGAAAGACGTGCGAAATGAGCCAGCACCGTTCAGCACCAAGTAAGCAGCAGCAGCGAGACCTCAGCATCCACAACCACACACAGGACCCAACACACACACACACACACACACACACACACACACACACACACACACACACACACACACACAACCCAGTACAAACACACACACACACACACACACAGGACCCAGTACAAACACACACACACACACACACACACAGAACCCAGTACAAACACACACACACACACACACAAACGAACCAGCACAAAGGAACCAGTACACACCCAGAACACGCAAAGGCACCAGCACACACAAACACACACAGGACCCAGTACACACACACACACACACACACACACACACACACACACGACCCAGTACACACACACACACGACCCAGTACACACACACACACACACACACAGGACCCAGTACACACACACACACACACACGCACACACAGGACCCAGTACACACACAGGACCCAGTACACACACAGGACCCAGTACACACACACACGTCATAATTACGGCACCAATGACGTCATCATTAACAACACCTATTCCCCATGGTGAGTACTTGACAATGAGCCATGTTTCAATTTTTCCCATGGAGCGGGTTCGGAGATAGAGGTGCAACCTTTTTTCGATTTTTCCAAGATGGTGCCTGTACCACATGACCTATGACGTCATAACTGCCATTAAAATATTCTACAGGAGGAGCTGCTCATATTGTGAAATTGTCGTGTCCATCGGACGCTTGGATTAGGAAGAGGGTCAGAGAGCGGTATTCAGGATTGCAAAGCAGATAGCGAAAGAGAGGTGTGATGTGATGGGGGTGAGTTGCTTGAAGGATGAAGTGGGACAAATCGTTGTCGACCCAGATGGAATTAAAGGAAGTTGGAAAAGATATATGGAAATGCTGTTGAATACAGAGAATGAATGGGATGGCAACATAGAGAGTAACCCAGTTTTAGGACCGGCAGAGAAGATAACTGAGAAGGAAGTTGAGGAAGCGATAAAAGTAATAAAACCACCTTTAGAGGCCATTTTTCCCCGCAAGCAGGGGTTGGCCTTTTTCGGGAACCGTGGTTGTTGTTGTTTTTCGGTCCCCTTTTTGAAGCAATGTTTACGGCCGGATGCCCTTCCTGACGCCAACCCTTTTTGCCGCCTTTAACGACAAACAGGGAATTACCAGTGAACTGGTACTCAATTTGCCGACCTCGGAAGGATGACAGGCTGAGTCAACCCCCCTGGCGTTAATTCAGCGATCGATCAGGATTCGAACCCAGGATCCTAGGATCCTAAGCCGGCACCCTAGCCGCTAGCCCAACACCAGGGTTGGCAATGAAGGGTAGAAAACACACACACCAGTTGACATCGCACGTGACAAAGCCGAATGCCTCAACTCTGTGTTCGCCTCGAAATCCTTAGTCCCAAACCCATCTCTCTCTGTTCCCACCTTTCCCAGTCGAACCCAAATGCTCCTGGACTCTGTGTCCTTCTCTCCTGACAAGGTGGAGGAGTTTTTGTCAAACCTCGACTCTGATTATGCAACTGGACCAGACGGCATCAGCCCACGGGTCCTAAAATCCTGCTCTGCCGCTCTATCTCACCCTCTCTCTGTTCTTTTCACCCTATCTTTTGCTCAAGGTCACCTGCCAGCATCCTGGAAATCAGCTAACATTACCGCTTTACACAAAAAAGGTGCAAAAACAGATCCTTGCAACTACAGACCAATCAGCCTGCTCCCAATTATCAGCAAAGTCATGGAATCCATCATTGCTTCGGATATGAAATCTTTCCTCTTCTCCAATGGCTTGATCTCTGATCATCAATTTGGTTTCAGACCAGGTCACTCTACTCTGGACATGCTGCTTCTGCTGTCTCAACAATGGATGGAGGTCCTGAATGCCAAACAGGAAATCAGAGCTGTCTCCCTTGACATATCAAGGGCCTTTGATACGGTCTGGCACCCAGCTCTGCTCACCAAACTCTCCTCCTATGGTATCCATGGAAATCTCCATGCATGGCTTGCGGACTTCCTCTCTGGTCGTAGTCAACGTGTGGCCCTGAATGGATTTCTCTCATCTCCCCTTCCTGTTCAGGCTGGAGTTCCCCAAGGAAGTGTGCTGGGCCCTGTGCTTTTTCTGGTCTTTATCAATGATCTCTCTGACTCTCTGGAAAATCCTCTCTATCTCTTTGCTGATGACTCCACTCTCTGCCGCTCCATTCCTCTTCCCTCAGAAAGGCAGTCTGCAGCCTCCTCACTCTCTGAAGACCTGGACAAAATCACAGACTGGTCAAACAAGTGGAACATGTCTTTCAATCCTGCCAAATCTCACTCTCTTACTATGTCTCTCCGGAAAGATCGACTGGACAACCCTCCCATCTACTTTCTCAACAATCCTCTCCAAGAAGTTCTGTCACTCAAGCTTTTGGGTCTCACTATCTGCCATGATCTTTCTTGGGAAAACCACATTTCCAAGCTGGCCTCCAAAGCCAGTCGCCGACTGGGCATCCTCCGTCGTGCGAAGTCCTTCCTCGGCACACCTGAGCTCCTCACCACATACAAGGCTTTCATCCGCAGCTCAATGGAATACTGTTCTCCCCTATGGGCTGGTGCTCCTGCCTCACACCTGGCTCGGCTTCACGCTGTTGAATCCAAAGCTTTCAAAATCATTGGAATCTCCCGCGATGAAGCTATCTCTGAGGGCCTTTCACTCACTCACCGCAGGCAGGTAGGTGGTCTTTCTGTCTTCTACCGACTCCTCTCCGGCCTTGCTCCCCCAGCTCTCTCCGTTCTCTGTCCCCCAAATATTCCTACAGGTCGCACAAGATCTGCCAGCAACCCTCTGATGGTTAAACTGCCGAAATCTCGGCTCGCTGCTCACCTTCACTCTTTCATTCCTCTTTTCTCCCGCCTGTGGAACAAACTCCCACACTCCCTTCAATCCCTCTCCTCCCTCCAGGTCTTTAAAACAGCTGTTCACCACCATCTCTTATCTTCCCCCATCCATAACCTTGATCTTTTCTACCCCCACTAATTCACCCCAGATCCACCTTGTTTGAAATTCCAACTTATTTCCTGGAAATCCTGGCAGTGTCCATATGTTTATACCTCTCCCACCCCCCCCCCCCCCTTCACATGCCTCCCCCCCTTCACATGCCTCCCCCCTTCACATGCCTCCCCCCCAAAGCCCTCTCCCTCCCACAGATCTCTCGATGTCTCCATGTCTCTCGGTCCCTGCTCTCAAATGTTGTGTTTGTGTCCTTCCCCCTCTCTCCCCATCTTGTCTACCGCTCCCGATGTTATTTGTTTTATGTGTCTGTTTGTCTTTCTGTGTGATTAATTTTCGCTCTTTCACGAGCCTCGATCTTGTATACAAAAAAAAAAAAAAAAAAAAGAAAAAAAAAGTGGGACGGCCGACGGGAGTTGTGGGAGATATGTTGAAGGCAGCAGGAAGTTGGGGTGTGAAGAGAATGACACAGATCTGTAATCTGGTGGTGAAAGAAGGCCGCATTCCAGTGGATTGGGAACTGAGTACCCTCGTCCCCCTATACAAGGGGAAAGGTGACCCTCTGGAGTGTGGCTCGTACCGAGCGATAAAGTTATTGGAGCATGGAATGAAGGTATTGGAAAGGGTGCTGGAGAGGAGGATAAGGAAGAAAGTGAAGATCGACGAAATGCAGTTTGGATTTATGCCAGGAAGAGGAACGACAGATGCGCTTTTTATTGTGAGGCAATTGCAGGAGAAGTACATGGAGAAGAGGAAGAAGTTGTTTCTTGGGTTTGTTGATCTGGACAAAGCATTCGTTAGGGTTCCACTCGAAGTAGTGACATGGGCATTGAGGAAGTTAGGAGTGAAGGAATGGTAGATCAGAGTAGTGATGGCAATGTACAAAAGAGCACGCACAGCTGTAAGGACGAAGGACGGGAACAGTGGTGAGTTTGAGGTGAAGATGGGAGTGCATCAGGGGTCGGTACTAAGTCCACTTGTATTTGTAGCTGTGATGGAGGTGCTGGCTCGGAACGTAAAGGAGGGTTTACCGTGGGAGTTGTTGTATGCAGATGATCTGGTGTTGATAGGGGAGAGTATGGATGGACTGAAGGAGAAGATGAACAAGTGGATGGAATGTATAGAGACAAAAGGTCTGAAAGTGAATATCGGAAAAACGAAGGTGATGACAAGTGGTAAAGCATGTGGTGAGGTGGAAAGAACTGGGAAGTGGCCGTGTGCTGTGTGCAGAAAGGGTGTCGGAGTGAACTCCATTCAATGTACAATGTGCGCTGAGTGGGTTCATCAAAAATGTAGTGGTCTGAATGAATGAATGAATGAATGATCGTTTTGAGGCCATTTTTCCCCACTAAAGCCGGGGTTAGCCCTGCGGGCCCCATGAACTCATGGTTCCCTTTTTGAGGCAATTTTTATGGCTGGATGCCCTTCCTGACGCCAACCCATAGTCACCTCTTACGATGAGCAGGGATACGGTGTACCTATTCTAAACCGGGGTACACACCGGGATCATTCATCCCAGCAAGCTGGTCCTCAATTTGCTGGTCCTCAATTTGCACGACCTCGGAAGGATGACAGGCTCAGTCAACCCCCCTGGTGTTAATGCAGCGATCGACCGGGATTCGAACTCAGGATCCGAGGATCCCAAGCCGGCACCGTAACCGCTAAGCCAACACCAGGTCATTAACCAGTGTGGCAACTACATTCAAGTGTAAGGTGTGCACAGAGGGAGCTGCAGATGGAGGAAATGTTGAGTTGGATCTTGGAGACGGCGTGAAGCTGGAAGGTGTGAAAACATTTTGTTACCTAGGAGACATGCTGAATGTTTCATGTTGAGACATGTTTCGGGAACTGAGTGGCGTGCTGATGAGGAGTGGAGTGTCGTTGAAGCTGAAGGGAAAGGTGTATGCTGCATGTGTGAGAAGTGTTATGATTTATGGGAGCGAGACATGGGTAATGAACGTAGAGCAGCAACGAAGGCTGGAAAGGGTGGAAATGCGAATGGTTCGGTGGATGTGCGGAGTATCGTTGAGAGAGAGGAAGACAAATGATGAATTGCGAAAGATGATGGGAATAGAGCCTGTGATTGATGCTGTGAAGAGGAACAGGTTGTGATGGTTTGGTCATGTGTTGAGGAAGGATGAAAGTGACTGGTTGAGAAGAGTGATGGAAATGAATGTAGAAGGAAGTAGAGGATGGGGAAGACCGAGAAAGACTTGGCTAAAGATGGTGGAAGAAGAAATGCGGGCAAAGGGGTTAACCAGGGGAGATGCAGAAAATAGGGCAAAATGGAGAAGATTGTCATGGGGACCGCAAGGCTAACCCCCGCTCTTGCAGAGCAGGGAAAATGGCCTTAAAATGCATGTTCTGTTGTTGTTTGAGACATGCTGAATGGAGAAGGTGGATCAGACTCAGCAACGGTTGCTTGAGTGAGGTGTGCATGGAAGAAGTTTCGGGAACTGAGTGGCGTGCTGACGAGGAGGGGAGTGTCGTTGAAGCTGAAGGGAAAGGTGTATGCTGCATGTGTGAGAAGTGTTATGATTTATGGGAGCGAGACATGGGTAATGAACGTAGAGCAGCAACGAAGGCTGGAAAGGGTGGAAATGCGAATGGTTCGGTGGATGTGCGGAGTATCGTTGAGAGAGAGGAAGACAAATGATGAATTGCGAAAGATGATGGGAATAGAGCCTGTGATGGATGCTGTGAAGAGGAACAGGTTGAGATGGTTTGGTCATGTGTTGAGGAAGGATGAAAGTGACTGGTTGAGAAGAGTGATGGAAATGAATGTAGAAGGAAGTAGAGGACGGGGAAGACCGAGAAAGACTTGGCTAAAGGTGGTGGAAGAAGAAATGCGGGCAAGGGGGTTAACAAGGAGAGATGCAGAAAATAGGGCAAAATGAAGAAGATTGTCATGGGGCCCGCAAGGCTAACCCCCGCTCTCGCAGGGAAAAAACCCAAAAACAATGGCCCTAAAATGCCTGTTGTTGTTATTGTTGGTGTATCGGAACAACTTTTGCAGCGGAATTTTTCTTTTTTTCATTCTGATCAGATCAAGCGTTGTACTTGTGGAATTATGTCGTCATATGAAGGCACCGATCACATCATCATCAACATATCTTATTCCCCATGGAGAGTACTTGACAATGAGTCACGTTTACATTTTTTCCATTGAGCGGTTTGGGAAATATAGAGGTGTCATGTTTTTCCAAGATGGCGCCCATACCACGTGACCTGTGAATGCATAATTATGAATAAAAAAATTCTGCAGGTGGAGGCGCTCCTCTGGTAAAATTTCGTGTCAATCGGACCATCAGTTGGCGAGAAAATGTTTTGTTTTTTTTTAAATGCAGAAACGCCACACCGACGGACGCATTCGAATGCCTTACCCTAACTTTCGCTTCATGAGCGCAGGGTAACACAGGAACTGGTACACACACCCAGTAACTGGTACACACACACACACACACACACACACACACACACACACACACACACACACACACACACACACACACACACACACAGTACACACAAATGAACCAGTACACACACAGTACACACCCAGAACACATACAAGAAGACAAACAACAAGATTCAAACACCGTTGGCTTTTTCAATATCCCTGACCATCATCATTCCAAAACGTTTCAATGAAATACAAGTATTTTCTTGCAAGGATGAAATATAGCAAAAACATACACATATTACGTACGCAGAATGGTGGATCTTTTTTTTTTTTTTTTTAACACCACATTCTCTTTTTACTCCGCCATAAGACCCAACCCCATGGGTCATGTCACCTCCTCGATTTGCGTACGTATTTGTCCCTAATATCCAAACCAGAGCCCACTCATGATGCAGCAGGTGATGGAGCCACTTCAATGTCTATTGTAGCGGCTACCGCTGGGTTTTCACAATCGCCTTGCACCTATCAAGGACGCGGAGCGATCACCATGCCGGGCTCGTCCAGGACGCCCGGGCAGGCTCGCCCTCAACTTGCCAGGCCGCAGCCAGGACGCTGGGCCACGCCCCCTCTCGCCTTTCCTGGGCAAACGCTCCGGGATAATATGTATATATATTGCTGCCCGATAAACGGGCTTTTGAGAGTGCCTGAGTGTTTGGTTTGATTAAAGCAACTCGGATGAATTCCAGCTTTTTGTCGCGTCCATTCTTCCGATCGACGTGGGAGCCCCAGCTCCTTCATTGGTGACCTACCGACATGGACACGGCAGTCGCCCTTAAACTGCCTACCTTCTGGGAGGCTCACGCGGCGGTTTGGTTCGCACAGGCGGATTCCCTGTTCGCCCTGCGAGGCATCACGGCCGACGACACCCGCTTCCACCATGTGGTAGCAGCGCTCGGTTCGGCCACCGCGGCCCGCGCCCTGAGCCTCCTCGAGAGCCCGCCAGCCGCTGACAAATACGGCGTGATTAAGAAGCTTCTCCTCGACGCTTTCGCCCTCCCATCGGCGGAGCGCGCACGGCGCCTGCTCGACCTGCCCGAGCTCGGCGACACGCGCCCTTCCGAGCGAATGGACTACATGCTTTCACTGCTCGGCGAGCACTCTCCGGCATTCCTGTTCCGGGAGCTGTTCCTCCGTCAGCTGCCTAACCCGGTACGCCTCGCCCTGGCAAGCACGACGATCACAGATCCCCGGGCCCTTGCCAGAGAAGCCGACAAGATCTCCGCCGCAGGACAGCGCATCGCAGCGGCGACATGGGACCCACCGCCGTCCGACGCAACACCCATGGCGCCCGAGCACCCGGCACGGTCGACGACCGAACTGCCGACGCAATTGGCGGCCGCTACACCGAGCCGACCACCTCCAGCACGACGACCGGGGCCTCCACCTGACCAAGCGTGGTGTTACTATCATGCCAGGTTCGGACAGAAGGCCCGGACATACCAACCACGGGCCCGCCGGTCTACGCCAGGGCCCGCCGCCTCGACCCAGCCAAGCTCGCCGTGGCGAAGGCCGAATTCGACGCGTTGGAGCACCTCGGCATCGTGCGGCGCTCCGATAGCGCGTGGGCCTCGCCACTGCACATCGTGCCAAAGCCGGGGAGTGGATGGCGCCCGTGTGGCGACTACCGCCGTCTCAATGACGCTACCACCCCCGACAGGTACCCGATCCCGCATATCCAAGACTTCTCCGCCCGTCTGGCGGGACGGGTCATTTTTTCGAAAATTGATCTCATACGGGGATATCACCAGGTACCTGTCAGGGTGGCCGACGTCCCTAAAACGGCAGTCATCACGCCGTTCGGCTTATTCGAATTCTTGCGGATGCCGTTTGGTCTCAAGAACCCGGCTCAGGCGTTCCAGCGCTTGATGGACGGCGTGCTGCGTGACCTGCCGTTCCTTTTCGTTTACCTGGACGACATCCTCGTCGCCAGCACGTCCCGGGCCGAGCACCTCCTCCACCTCCGAACACTGTTCGGGCGCCTCAGCGAGCACGGCCTCATCGTCAACCCGGCCAAATGCCACTTCGGCATGATGGCCGTTGATTTTTTGGGCCACCACATCACCAAGAACGGGGCCGTGCCGCTGCCAACCAAGGTCGAGGCCATCACCACGTTCCCGCGTCCCCGCACCATAAAGGCCCTGCAGGAATTCCTGGGAATGGTGAATTTTTAGCACCGCTTCGTGCCCCGAGCTGCTCAACTCATGCGGCCCCTCTACGAAGCCCTCCGGGGCAAGCCGGCCAAGCACGACATCGCCTGGTCCGCAGCAATGGATGCGGCCTTCCAAAGCTCAAAGCGGGCCCTCGCCGACGCAACACTGCTCGCTCACACGGTGCTCAACGCTCCCATCGCCCTCACCACGGATGCCTCCGACTACGCGGTGGGCGCCGTACATGAGCAATGGGTGAACGGGGTTTGGCAGCCACTCGCATTTTTCAGCCGGCAGCTCCGGCCGAACGAGCTCAAATACAGCACGTTTGACCGGGAGCTCCTCGGTCTACACCTGGCCGTCCGCCATTTCCGCCACCTCCTGGAGGGCCGACCTTTCACGGCGTTCGTCGACCACAAGCCGTTGCTTTACGCCATGGCCAAGGTCACGGAGCCGTGGTCGGCCCGCCAACAGCGCCACCTCTCCGCCGTGTCGGAGTTTACCACGGACATCCGGCACGTCGCCGGCAAAAACAACGCCGTGGCCGAGTCTTTCCCGGGCCAGCGCGAACGCGGTCCACCTGGGCGTGGACTTTGCGCTTATGGCGGCGGACCAAACCACCGACACCACGGTGCAAGCCCTCCGGGTGGCGGACACGGGCCTCCGCCTGGCCGACATCCCCTTCGCGGACACTGTCCTGCTCTGCGACGTCTCCCAAGGCCAGCCTCGCCCCATCGTGCCCGTCACCTGGCAACGCCGCATCTTCGCCTCCCTCCACGGCCTTTCCCACCCGGGCCGGAAAGCTTCCCAGAAGCTGGTGTCAGCGCGATTCGTCTGGCACGGCCTTTGTCGGGACGTCCGCGATTGGACCAGCACCTGCACGGCCTGCCAACGGGCCAAGGTCCACCGACACACCCAGGCCCCGCTGGCACCTTTCACCGTGCCCGAACGACGTTTCGACCACGTCAACGTGGATCTGGTGGGCCCCCTCCCCCCGTCACGGGGGTTCACACACCTGCTCACCATGGTGGACAGGACCACCAGGTGGCCGGAGGCCGTTCCCCTCGTCTCCACCACCACCGCCGACGTGGCGCAGGCTTTCATCGCCACCTGGGTCGCCCGCTTCGGCGCACCGGCGGACATCTCGTCAGACCGCGGACCACAGTTCACCTCCGAGCTGTGGGGCGCGGTCGCCCGCAACCTGGCGGTCAAGCTCCACCGTACTACGGCCTACCACCCCCAAGCAAACGGGTTGTGCGAGCGATTCCACCGCTCCATGAAGGCCGCGCTCATGGCCGGCCTTCAAGACGGCGGTTGGGCCGACCGGCTGCCGTGGGTCCTTTTGGGCCTCCGCACGGCCCTCCAGGCATCCACCGCCGAGCTTGTCTATGGCCAGGCGCTACGCGTCCCGGGCGAATTCGTGCCCGACGCTACCAGTCCCTGGTCCGCAGCTCACCAGCGCTCGGACCTCCAGGAGGCCGCCCGACGGTTTGCCCCCGTGCCAACATCCCACCACGGTGACCCCCAGTCCTACGTCCCCCCAGCACTTCGCACAGCGGAGTAAGTTTTTGTGCGTCACGATGCACATCGGGGGCCACTCCGGCCGCCGTACGACGGGCCCTTCCGGGTGCTGCGACGGGACGACAAGTCGTTCGTCATCGACATCGGCGGCAGGTCGGACCGGATTGCGGTGGACCGCCTCAAGCCGGCGCACGTGGACGTCGACCACCCACCACGGGTGGCCCTTCCGCCGCGGCGAGGCCGCCCCCCGTCCACGGTGCCCCCCACTCGACCGCCCACCACCACACCGGACCCCCTCCCACGACCCGCCAGGGGTCGCTTCGGCCGGGTCATCAGGACCCCCCTCAAATTGACCCTGCCGGTGCAAGTCGATTCTGGGGGGACGTGTGTAGCGGCTACCGCTGGGTTTTCACAATCGCCTTGCACCTATCAAGGACGCGGAGCGATCACCATGCCGGGCTCGTCCAGGACGCCCGGGCAGGCCCGCGCTCAACTTGCCAGGCCTCGGTCGGGACACTGGGCCACGCCCCCTCTCGCCTTTCCTGGGCAAACGCTCCGGGATAATATGTATATATATTGCTGCCCGATAAACGGGCTTTTGAGAGTGCCTGAGTGTTTGGTTTGATTAAAGCAACTCGGATGAATTCCAGCTTTTTGTCGCGTCCATTCTTCCGATCGACGTGGGAGCCCCAGCTCCTTCACTATATTCATTTCCATTCGATCCTCAAAGCACCACGAGCCGGTGTAGACTGGGCACACATGTTTAGTGTATAGAGCAGTGCACATGCGTGGGTGTAGACCAGGCACACGTGTTTGATGTAAACTGATGAACACGTGTAGGTGTAGACCGGACCGGTGCACACGCCAAGGTGTAGACCGGTGAACACGTGTGGGCCTACAGGTGTAAACCGGTGAACACATGTGGGCCTTTATGTGGAGACCGGTGAACACATGTGGGCCTATAGGTGGAGACCGGTGAACACGTGTGGGCCTATAGGTGGAGACCGGTGAACACGTGTGGGCCTATAGGTGGAGACCGGTAAACACGTGTGGGCCTATAGGTGTAGACAGGTGAACACGTGTGGGCCGACAGGTGGAGACCGCTGAACACGTGTGGGCCTATAGGTGGAGACCAGTGAACAAGTGTGGGCCTATAGGTGTAGACAGGTGAACACGTGTAGCCCTGCAAGTGTAGACACAGTTAATCCCCCGAATCTGTGCTGCTGAGCGAGTTTGTATGAACGTGAGTTATGTCTGGGTACACAGAGTTCCAAATTCCAAATTCCAAGCCAATTATATCCACATTCTTCCTGCTACCAGTGGTGTGCTCCGCCTTCGACTTGTGGAAGGTACAGCATGTCACGTCCGGTTTGGCTCTTGTCCACCAAAAATATTTTAACAGCCTTCACGGACAAAATCCAACACATAAACGACACAGACATGGATGTACATATAAAAACGAACATCGTTTGTGTACTACAACCATAGCCGTTCACACAAAAAAAAAACATTCAAATTGTGCTCTTCAAAAGAGAACAAGCGTTACACCTAGGTCCCCTGTCGGTGAAGTGATGTGAGTTGACAAAGTGGAAGACGCAGGGCGGCCATCCTGGATTTTGACGTGGCGACCCAATTTTCAATCGCGTTCTTCCTTATGCCTAGATACACCCACACACCAAATTAGAAGTTGGTACTTCGCTTATTTTTCAAGATATTCCGCTCACAAGCTTCAGACATACATGGCGTCAGACATACATGGCGACAGCCATCTTGGATTTCGACGTGGGTTGCACCCGCACACCAAATTCTAATGCAGTCCTTCGCTTTTGCACGCACACACTTCTTCAAAAGAGAATAAACACACAATAAATCAACTCAGCAGAGCAGACCAAAGGGGCCATCATCACCACAACGACCTCAACCACCTCTCATCGATCACCCAACACCGACTCCATCCACACCACCAACCCTAATCACCCAACACCTACTCCATCCACACCACCAACCCTAATCACCCAACACCTACTCCATGCACACCACCCACCCTAATCACCCAACAGCTACTCCATCCACACCACCAACCATAATCACCCAACAGCTACTCCATCCACACCACCGACCCTAATCACCCAACACCTACTCCATCCACACCACCAACCCTAATCACCCAACACCTACTCCATGCACACCACCAACCCTAATCACCCAACAGCTACTCCATGCACACCACCAACCATAATCACCCAACAGCTACTCCATCCACACCACCAACCCTAATCACCCAACAGCTACTCCATCCACACCACCAACCCTAATCACCCAACAGCTACTCCATCCACACCACCAACCCTAATCACCCAACGGCTACTTCATGCACACCACCAACCCTAATCACCCAACACCTACTCCATGCACACCACCAACCCTAATCACCCAACACCTACTCCATCCACACCAACAACCCTAATCACCCAACAGCTACTCCATCCACACCACCAACCCAAATCACCCAACAGCTACTCCATCCACACCACCAACCCTAATCAACCAACAGCTACTCCATCCACACCACCAACCATAATCACCCAACACCTACTCCATCCACACCACCAACCCTAATCACCCAACAGCTACTCCATCCACACCACCAACCCTAATCACCCAACAGCTACTCCATCCACACCACCAACCCTAATCACCCAACAGCTACTCCATCCACACCACCAACCCTAATCACCCAACACCTACTCCATCCACACCACCAACCCGAATCACCCAACACCTACTCCATCCACACCACCAACACTAATCACCCAACACCTACTCCATCAACATCAACACCCCCAACACCTACTTCATCCACAACCCCCACCCTAATCCCCCAATCCATGAGCACCCAAACACCTACTCCATCCACATCAACACCCCCAACACCTACTTCATCCAAACCCCCACCCTAATCCCGCAATCCACGAGCACCCAACACCCACTCCATCCACACCACCCACCCTAATCCAACCAATCCATGAGCACCCAACACATACTCCATCCACACGCCCCACCCTAATCCCCCCAATCCACGAGCACCCAACACCTAATCCATCCACATCAACACCCCCAACACCTACTCCATCTACACCCCCCACCCTAATCCCCCCAATCCACGAGCACCCAACACATACTCCATCAACACCCCCCACCCTAATCCCCCCAATCCACGAGCACCCAACACCTACTCCATCCACATCAACACCCCCAACACCTACTTCATCCACACCCCCCACCCTAATCCCCCCAATCCACGAGCACCCAATACCCACTCCATTCACACCCCTCACCCTAATCCCCCAATCCACGAGCACCCAACACCTACTCCATGCACATCAACACCCCCAACACCTACTCCATTCACCCCCCCCCCCACCCTAATCCCCCAATCCACGAGCACCCAACACCTACTCCATGCACATCAACACCCCCAACACCTACTCCATCCACACCCCCCACCCTAATCCCCCCAATCCACGAGCACCCAACACCTACTCCATGCACATCAACACCCCCAACACCTACTCCATCCACACCCCCCAACCTAATCCCCCCAATCCACCAGCACCCACTCCATCCACACCCCAAGCCTAACCACCCAGTCGAAGAGCACAAGCCCCTCCACCCAACACCCACTCCATCCACACCTCCAACTGCCAGGAACACCCCCAACCCAAATCACCCAATCCACGCTTCGCATATTCACGGTTTTTAACGGACGCAAAAATGATTTCCCACCCACCCAAGGCTGCCTTGATTAATTATTCCTTTTCAGTTATGGGAAGGGATCTCAGGTCAACATTGTTGACATTTTTTGTTTTAGGGAAAAGCCTGGTTCACAGAGACGATCGCAAATCCTCCGCATGGGAAGGGAAAGAAGAGGGGGAAGAAGATTATAGATGGGTTATGACGTGGGGCGTGGGATTGCCTGGTTTCTTACATAATTCTTTTATCATACATTTTTGATCGGGTATCGCGTGTGATTATTCAATTATATATCTATTCTTTAGTTTTCAGTCTCAATATTCCTCTCGTCCGCACACGATTAACGTGTAATATATGGTGCAAATATGGCACCGATCAGCGAGGCTCGATCATGGGATGAAAACTTTTATTTCAAATCTAAGGTGAAATAAAATTCTAACACAAGCCAGGACGTCAAAAATTCCACAATTTAAACTCAACATCTATTCTTCGTAAGATAATACAGAATACCATTTCTTTCTTCAAACTTGTACTCCGAGCAGTTGAAACGGCATCCATTTCTGGGATTAAGATGCGCTTTGGCGACCGTACAAGATTGAAACAAAACAAACGGGTCGTTTTCAATAAAATAACACGACGCTCGTGGCAAAAGAGTGAGCTAAGCTTTTGTAATATTATTTGTAAGCATTTTTAATGAAACTGTAATCATGTGCATTTGTGTTCGTAAAACTTTAACATTTTCCGTTATGAATCAAGAACCGCTGAGAACCGATCCCCATTTCCGATTGAAGCATTGCCCCGACATTCACGGATTCGACATTCCCAGCAATTTCTGTGTTCTTCCCTTTGTAATCTGTCCTATATGTCCTTTTTAGCATTTGCTCATCCCGGTGGCACACGTTTTGGTGGAAACGCAGTAAAGCCATTGTAACCGGGTCCCAATGCCCGAGAGAGCTCAGGGTGAGGGTTAATGTATGCTCCGCTCTGCCCACCCGTCCCAGTAGCAACCAATGGTAAGAGAGGGGAGGGCGTGGCATGTCATCAGTGACGCACGGTCCCGAGGGTATAAAGGTGGGGGTAACTAAGGAAAGGGAGGAGATACCCTGGGAGCCCAGAGCAGAAGGCCGCTCAAATGAACTGCTCACGCTGTGCAGAAGCCATGCCCCAACCCAGCCGGCCATGCCTCCTCCTCACACATGTCATGGCCCGTGGACCAGGGAGCTGTTTAGTCAGCGGCCGATGGGCTTGGTTCCAGTTCACAGCTCACACCATCTCCACCAACCCTGGTGGGTTTGCCGGAACACACTCGTCTCGTCCTACCCATTTTTGTCGATCTATCGTGGTGTGTCCAAGGCCTTAAGACAAAGTCGCAGCCAAAAATATTGGCACCCTTGCACTTTTTTCAAACAATGCACCATTTCTTCCAGAAAATTGTTGAAATTAAAAAATCTTTCGGTACCCACATATGTATTTATTTGGATTGCAGTGGAACAAAACAAAAAAGCTGAAAAAATTACTAAATCTTAGCTTATTCCACACAGAAATCCAACAATGGCCCAATATTATTGGCACCTTCTGGAAGTTGTTTGAAATAATTAGATTTCAAGCAGGTGATTCTCCTTTACTTTGGAATTGAACTCGCTTTGGAATTTTGGAATGCAGGTGCCTGCAATATAAAAATCACTCATTCAACCAGTTTGAATATAGAAAAGGAGTCATTCTGCTGTTTTGTGTCACTGTGTGTACTGCAATGAGCATGGAGAAAAGAAAGAAAACCAGAGAATTGTGTGGGGAGGTCAGACACAAGATTGTAGTCAAGCATGGACAATCTCAAAGCTACAAGTTCATCTCCAGAGACCTTGATGTTCCTGTGTCTACCGTGCGCAATGTTATCAGGAAGATTAAGGCCCATGGCACTGTAGCCAACCTCCCTGGACTTGGCCACAAGAGAAAACCTGATCGTAGATTGCAGCGAAGGATTGTTTCAATGGTGGAGAAAGCACCTCGATCAACTGCCAAACAAATTCAAGCTGAGCTTCAGACACAAGGTACGACAGTTTCAACCCACACCATCCGTCGCCAACTCCATGAAAGGGGGTTCTATGATAGGAGACCCAGGAAGACCCCACTGCTGAGAAAGCCCGACTGGAGTTTGCCAAAACACACCCGAACAAGCCAAAATCCTTCTGGGAGAATGTCCTGTGGAGATGAGACCAAATTAGAGCTTTTGTTAAAGCACATCATCTCTATGTTTACAGAAAACAAAATGAAGCCTTCAAAGAAAAGAACACCTTCCCTGCTAGGCCTCAAGCTGACACAGTGTATCGTTCAATCCCGTTCCGAGGTCAGAGAGACTAAAAAATAAGCACTGGTCGTCTGAGTACGTGCCGAGTTGTAGCACATACAAAAAGTTTAACTAACTAACAGATCCTGCCAGTTTGAAAGTTTTCCACGCGTTTATGTCGCACGACTTTGTCTTGCATCGAAGGCACTAATTTTGAATCTAGGCCTATCAGAACACTTGCTTGGGTCACATGACATACAAAATGGCGGCATACGGGATGACCAAGGTAGTGGCTGACACGCTTTCTACAATTCCTGGATTAGTCCGGCAGCTAAGCTAAATAGAGCATAACAATTGTGCATTTTGTGAGGAAAGCACCAAATTTGGCACACTAGTAGACTATCATATTATGAAAAGATCTGGATATTGGGCCATCTCAGATTCAGAGATTTGATTTTTGCAGATTTGCAAGCTGAGATTGCAACGCCAGGGACGGCCAACTCCTTCCTGCGAGCTGCCCACGTCACCCGCACAAGAAGAGCTCATCAAATCACTGCAGCGGCACTGCACATCCTGCAACACCGTGCGTATGAACGCCACTGTATGACATATGCTGATGATGCAGAAGACCTGCCTGAGTTCGAAGACTGGTGTCACCAGAGAGGAGAAGACATTCCCAACTTTCAGTACTGGGCAACTGTGCTGGAACTAGAGATGTTGGTACTGGTCTACGTGCGTTCTCTGCGGCAGGCTTCATTCACGATGTACCTTGATGCCCTGATGGAACTGGTCCCATGGTTCCATGCCTTAGACCACACACACTATGCCAGGTGGGTCCCTGTTCACCTGAGGGACATGGTTGCACTCCCAATGAAGCACCCAGATGTAGCCAGAGAATTCAGGGCTGGCAACTTCACTGTACAGAAGATGAAGAAGGTGTTCTCTTCGATCCCAATCGAATCGAAATCTTGCAAAAATCAAATCTCTGAATCTGAGATGGCCCAATATCCAGATCTTTTCATAATATGATAGTCTACTAGTGTGCCAAATTTGGTGCTTTCCTCACAAAATGCACAATTGTTATGCTAAGTTGCCCCACTAGATGGATGGCCTTCCATCTTGAGCTTCATCAGAACGAAACTTTGGAAAAGTCAGCCATCCATTACCTACCTGTCATAGAATCCTCGCCTACCGAAATGTCCACCGTAAATTAAATTCTGAATAAGAGTCGAGAAATATCCGATCGACTGGATTTACCGCAAAAGATCCTCGTTTTTTACCAGGCCATTTATTCAAAGGTCCAGCAGATCAGGTGGAAAGACAAAGCCTTGACCAATTGGTTTATAGTCAGGCTTGGAGAATTCCACACAGCAATGGCCTTTCTAGCCATTATCGGAAAACGATTTGCAGATGCCGGAATGAAAGACATACTGATCAAATCAGAAGTGGTAGCTGAGGGTTCCATCAATGGCGTAGTGAGCGGTCATCACTATAATAGAAGCATGAGATCCCACAAACTCTTAGCCGAAGGGCTCCAGAGACTACGTTTCGAGGCTTTCCTCGAATCCTTGTCGGAGGAAGAAGAGCAACGCGCTCTCGCAATCGTGGGCGACCTTGCTGATGTCTATCCCAGTGAGGAATTCCTCAGCCTATCGTCTGGCGATGCGTTCACCACATTGTTATCTGCCTTCGATTTTTTTGTTCAGCGGCAAGGTGAAGAGAATCCCACGTTTGCATTTTGGTCGTCGTACATCAAGATGGTCCAGCTGCTGTTATTATTCATCAGGGGAACTCGTGAGTCCGACTGGAATCTTCATGTGTCTGCTATACGGCACATGCTCCCTTGGTTTTTCTCATACGATCGATTTAATTATGCTCGATACCTGCCCACTTATTGGCTGGAGATGGTCATTCTCCCCCTAACTCATCCTGAGGTTTACAAATCTGTGACCTCGTATGGTCAATGGACCGTTCAGCGGACAAGCACATGGTTCTCGTCAATTGCTTGTGACCAGACAATCGAGCAAACTCTGAACAGAGATTCAAAAACACCAGGGGGGTTGACAGGAATTACCTTGAATCTTGGTGCTGTCCAAAGATGGATACTGAGCCAAAATGAACGGATGGCCATTGTCCGCCAATGCGAAGCTATGACTGTTACTTCTCGACATCGTCAGGTCAGGAAGGAACTCGGCCACAGCAGAATTATCGCCTACGAAAAGTCAGTCGGAAACATCGTGTCAGTCATCGAGTCTATGCAGAATCCCTTTGATTCCCACCTTACAGAACTGACAAGCATCAGTTCAGGTGTTGTGGCCAGCAGTGAGGTCCAACACGACCGGATCTCAGCCAATGAGATTGGTGAGAGGAGCATGTACGAATTTGTTGACAACTGTTTGATAAATCCATCAGTAGATTTATTTGCACCCCTCAAGGCATTGAAGCTGAAAACATTTTCAAATCTGGGGAAATCGAAGGCAAAAACAGTCAGGTAAGGAGATCATGTTACGCAATGACAAGCAGTTATTTTCTAGACTGCTTATTATTGCACAGAACAGGAACATCGATCTGCATGAGATTCTGTGATATTCACTGTCTCCTGTCTCGCTGCCACTTGCGACAGCTGATGGCTCCATTACAAAGACAATGAAGTCCGCCTTACTTGATGCAATTGAAAGCTCCAAGGACGACTTGGTTTCAACAGTGCCTGATGATGGTGCCCTAATCATCGATGGTATGGGCCTTCTGCATAGCATGCGACATTCAGTTTCGAGTTTTGGTGAACTCGCCGATGCTGTACTGTCTCGACACATCCAGCTGATGAAGAAGCTGAAATGCAATCGGGTGGACTTTGTTACCGACACATACCCAGCTATCAGCGTGAAAAATGCTGAGAGGACGTGTCGTGGCGATGGTGGGAAACAGACGTTCTGCATTCACAACAAACACCAAAAAACTCCAACGCAGTGGAAAAAGTTCCTCACAAATGGCAAAAACAAGGAAGCCCTAGTTGAGTTTCTGGTCACTGAATGGCAGGGTGCTGATTTTGGCGCAGTCAGAGGCGACATCAGTATCTACATCGCTCATGGAAATGAGTGTCATCGATTGGATGTCCATGATGCAGTTCTGTCGGTCCAGGTGATAGACGAACTAAAATGTGACCACGAAGAGGGAGACACACATATCTCACTTCATTGCAAACATGCAAGTAATACGCACAGCTGCATAGTCATCCACAGTCCCGATACTGATGTGGCAGTCATAGCCTTGTCTGTGAGCCATGATATTTCTCTTAATACATGTATGTACTTTGCCACCGGAGTGAAGAACAAGGCGTGTATCATAAATTTGGTGAATGTAGTATCGGCCTTAGGGCCTGAAGTGTCCGCTGCTTTGATCGGCCTTCATACTTTCACTGGCTGTGACACAACGAGTGCCTTCTACGGGAAGGGCAAACGTAAAGCATTTTCCATAAAGACAGCGTCGGAGGAGTTTACCAATGCTTTTATTGAACTTGGGCAAGAATTCATCCCGCCAGAATCATTGATTGTCCGGCTAGAAACATTCGTCTGTCATTTGTATAGGCAGACTACATCCACCGAAGTCAATGACGCGAGATACAAAGTCTTCTGTCTTGCCTCGTCCTCCCCATGTGAACAACGCATGCCTCCAACGAAGGATGCTTTAATTCAGCACACTAGGCGGGCTTCGTACCAACCTGTGGTTTTTCGGCGCCCACTGCAACAAATGATCAATCTCCCTTCCCCTGATGGTCACGGATGGACATTATTAAACGATGAACTCTCCATCAAATGGATGACGAAGCCCCCAGCTCCAGAGAGTATTCGAGAAATAATAAGCTGCAAATGTCTGAAAACTCGTTGCGAAGGTATGCTATGCTCCTGTCGTAAGTCGGGTTTGTCTTGCACCGATTTATGTTGTTGTAAGAATTGCATGAACTCTACTGAGACTATCACACAACAGCGCTTACAAGGGGATGGAGGTGTGGACATCGACAACGATGAATATCCTGATGAATAACTGTTGGGGTGGAATGGGGGTGGAATGTTTTGCCTATGGATCGAATGAGACGGGAAAGCGCACTGACCAAATTTGTCATGTAATATCTAAGTTCTAAGTTTATGTTCTAAGTCTATGGCATTTTCTATTCACTTTGTAATGTTTTGACGTAAAGAATGCTACTTGAGCCATGGACATTCAGAATTTTCGCATACATCGAAGCCTGTATCTTTGCGTATTGACACGACGGTGAATAAACTATCATGCGATTTACTTCAGGTGTGTGCCTTATTATTATCTATGGATTGATACTTATTGTATCAATGGATTATCATGTATTCATTGGATTCATACCGCCGACCATAATACCAAGCTTCCCTACTCTACATTCACTATGCTATCCCTGGTCATCATGCGGTCCCCAGATGCATCTGGAGGCATTTTTAGTGTCGCCCCCTTCATCAGTTGTTTTCCAGACAACCACGAAACGTCGTCAATAAGCAGTATCCCTTCCATATGCCAAGCCTACCCATTTCCGAGAGGATATCTCTGATGGTTTCGAAAATATTTTGGGTTAATTTCGAAAAATTCATTGAATTTGACAGTAGGTACGTACGACAAAAGTACATTTTTTACATTTCCGCTGTATGATGCGTGCGTAAGTAAGAGCCTTCAAAACTGACAGGGCCACAGAACCATGGGAGGTCTGTGCCTAGCAAAAAATCCTAGGCTGAATTATATGTACTGACGGAGATACCACGCCGCAAATTCGGCACCCGAGCTAAAAACCCTCCTTTTTGACTCTACATGACCTACTTTGACGTGGTCGTTCACGGAAACTTGCAGGATTTCAGAGTTACACTTTTAACACAAGGTCAGGCATGTTGTATACAATAAAACAATGCATAGAAATCGTAGTCCCACGAGTTCGGAACGAAACTCATTTTTTTGGCACTATTTCAGGCCTCAGCTTGAGGCCTATGCAATCAAACATGGAGAAGGTTCAGTGATGCTTTGGGCTTGCTGTGCTGCCTTTGACACTGGGTACCTTGAATGTGTGCATGGCATCATGAAATCAGGAGATTACCAAGGAATTTTGGAACGCAATGTTCAACCCAGTGTCAGAAAGCTGGGTCTCCGTCGAAGGTCATGGGTCTTGCAGCAGGACAATGCCCCAAACACACTTCAAAAAGCACCCAGGAATGGTTCGACAAAATGCTGGACTGTTCTGAAGTGGCCAGCAATGAGTCCAGATCTAAATCTCATTGAACACCTGTGGAGAGATCTGAAAGCAGCAGTTAGGAGAAGGCACCCTTCAAATCTGGGAGAACTGGAGCAGTTTTCACAAGAAGAGTGGGACAAATTAACAGTAGAATGGTGGAGGAAGCTCGTTCATGGCTATAGGAAGCGCTTGACTGCAGTTACAGTCACGTGAAAAAGTAAGTACACCCCATGTAAAGTTTTGACTTTTTCAACATATTTCAACAATATTGATAGATAAAGGTGATATAATATAACAAATATCATGAAACATTTACATTTTGTAGTCCGTTGTATAATTTAAATAAACATGAATGCAAATTTCGCATGTGGAAAAAGTAAGTACACCCCTACATTTATCACTACTTCAAATACCTAAAATTCGAATCAGGTGCACCAGCTCAGGTATAAATAATTAGAACATCGTCAGAGAGGATCTTGGAGGAACCTGTCTTATTTAAACCTCAGACATTTAGTTTGGTTTGCTCTTTGTTGTTGAAGTGTGCGGCATCACCATGCCGAGATCAAAAGAGCTCTCTGAGGCCTTCAGAAAGAAGGTTATAGATGCCGACGAGTCTGGAAAGGGATTTAAAAAGATCTCCAAACAATTTGAAATCAATCATTCGACTGTCCGGAAGATCATCTACAAGTGGAGAAGATTCCAAACAACTGCCAACTTGTTCAGGCCAGGCCGCCGCAACAAGTTCAGCCCGAGAGCAGACCGCAAGATGCTGAAAGAAGTCTCTAAGAACCCCAGAATGTCATCACGGGACCTACAGGTAGCTCTTGCCACTGTTGATGTCAAAGTGCACGAGTCTACCATGAGAAAGAGGCTGCACAAATTTGATCTACATGGGAGGTGTGCCAGGAGGAAACCTTTGCTGTCCAGAAAGAACATCAGGGCAAGACGAAAGTTTGCCAATGAACGCCTAGGCAAAGACCAGCACTTCTGAGTCAAAGGTAGAGCTATTTGGCCACAGTATCAGAAGACATGTTTGGCGAAAACCAAAGACAGCATTTGACCACAAGAACCTGGTACCAACTGTAAAGCATGGTGGTGGAAATATTATGGTTTGGGGCAGCTTTGCTGCATCAGGGCCTGGGCAGCTCACCATCATAGAATCCACTATGAATTCTTCATTGTACCAGAGGGTGCTTGAGGATAATGTGAGGCCATCTGTCAGAAAGTTGAAGTTCAACCGAAGGTGGACCTTGCAACATGACTGTAATGAAAGTGTCCAAGTTGAACCCAGGTGCTATGCTGTCTCCGACCACTGAGGGGCTTCCATAAGAACTCGGACGGACATCGCTCCGACACATTCCTGTGACATTTATTCTGTGTGGTCGTGCATACTCCAATGGTGCGTATTGCTAGATTTTCCAGGCTTGCTTGCACTAATTGACAATCCATTATTACTTCGATGATTACGGTATACTGATACAATGCTTGTTGATTTCTTACAGGTGTTGCTAGAGATCGATTCTGAATTAAACCTACTATTGGGACAATGTTGTAGATCTGATTTTTACAACAATTAATTCAGAATCCTCTCTTCGTCTTGAACGAGAACATGTCTCACAAGCTGGTACAAGTTCCAATCTTTGGCGCGGACCCCCAAGCGCCGGATGCATCTATCTATAATTCCAGTAATCTCTGTCTGTACGTTTGTTTGTCTGTGACCGCTGTTTCTCGACAACCACGGGTCCGATATACTTTTAACTTGCCAGGTATATTGCTGGGGACCCGAGGATGTGCCTTTTCAAGGTTTCATATTAATCGGACAATTACTTACCGAGCTATGTCCAAAAAACGATTCAACCAATCAGAGAGCAGCGAACGATCGCGTGTGCCGAACGTGGAGGACACACTCTGCCTCGGATGGCACATTTGAGAGCGTATTCATTTATTTCACGTTTGCAAACTATGTTGGCGTTAAACTATGTTTTAAAACTAATAAAACCGAATTTGCGATTCATTCGCTTTCCTGCGCGTTTGTGCACGCGATGGCGATTTCTTTACCAAACTCCGGAAGCCGTTCGCTTTGGACCAAACCATTGCATGTAAATATAGGGGGGGGATTGTCACCGTACTCGCAAGCCGTTCGCTTTGGACCAAACCATTTCATGTAAATAGAGGGGGGGGATATAATTTTAGATATAGATATAGTACGGGCAATGCCCTAGTCTGCACAATTGCTACACTGGCTGAAGCTACTGACCAGTCACCTGGACGCGCAGGACGAACTCACCGATGTCACAAAGCTGGCGGTGCTGCACTCCAAAGTGAATAATACCGTGTATACGTCCATTTCTCAGTGTGAAATGTACGATACTGCTGTGGAAGAGATGAAACGTATTTACATCAAAAGTCGGAGTGTGGTCTACACCCGATATCTGCTTGCGACTCATCGATAAGAACCCACGGAGACTATCGACCAGTTCGCTCAAGACCTCCGCCGGTTACTGAAGGACTGTACTACCGAGACACGCACCCATGCACAAGTTTGCGATGATCTTGTGCGGGATTCTTTTGTTTCGGGTATTCGGTCACGAGTCATCAGACAAAGATTACTTGAAGAGGACGATTTGACACTAGAAAAAGCTCTTCGGCTATCTCTCCTGTACAACGAAGCACAGGTACAAGCTGACGCATATGACTGCCCATACGTTACTGTAGGGTTAACCCGACCGACACGACCGGAGAGAGCTAACGCCGAGCTAGCGGATGCTGCATCTTCGCCGGAATCGGAGATGCCCGACGCGCTCGAGGAACTCGACCCGGGTTTGACAGCGGCCGCCGCAACCGGACCCAATGCAGAAAGTAACGCTAAGTGCTTTTTCTGCGGGAACCGGAACCATCTCAGGTCAGTTTGTCCGGCTAAGGAGGCGACGTGTCATTTGTGTTCAAAGAAAGGTCACTTTGCAAAAGTATGTCGTTCGTCTCGGGGCGGCGAACCCGCTCGATGCTGAATGTGCTCCTCTCTCCGGCCGCAAAACAATCGGCGCCTTGCGCGGCCTTGATTGGAATCGCCCCTCTCTGTCGGCCCCGCACTGAGCGCTCGACCTTGATGAGGCTTACCGCGCCGACTAAACAACTGGCGCAATCACAACGGTACGCGGCCCGACTGTCCTTGACGGGCATTCTTTCGACACCCAGCCAACTTCCGGGTTTGGCTTTACGCACGGCGCAAGCTTGCGTCAGATCTCCGCACGTGGCTCGAGCGCCCTCTACCCACGGCTCGACCGGCCTACAAGCGACTTCAACTGCACGGAAGACATTAGCTGGCGTCGGATCCACACGCGAGGCTCAAGCGCCACCTCTCGACGACGACTTCTGCAGGGCCACCTGGCCTGTCCAGTGCTGTTATTCCACTCATGATTGAAGGAAAATTTGCAAATGCTTTAATCGACACGGGATCCACTGATAGTTATGTCGATTTTTGACTTGTTCAGAAGCATGGTTGGCCGATTCTCGGGACAAAACGCAGAATCTTCATGGCTTCTCAAGGGCTATGGCTCAGCACTCGGGGGGGAATGTCAACTGAAGCTTGTAATTAAGGGTCGAATGTTTCCGGATGTGCATTTAATGGTCTTACCAGCATTATGTGCAGAAGTTTTGCTGGGAAACGATTTTCTCCAGTGACATGGGCGTTTGGAAATGGAATTTGGTGGTACTGATACTCTTGCTGTGTGTGCTCTTGCACGGATGGAAATTGAACCACCGTCACCGTTTCCCAATATGACTACTGACTGCACACCAGTTGCTGTTGAATCGTGACGCTACTCACGGGCTGACACGCAATTCATTGCCGAAGAAACTGCGCAGCTGTTAAAGGAAGGTATTATAGAACCTAGTCGGTCGCATTGGCGGGCCCAAGTTTTGGTGGTTCGAACCGAATTGCACCGCAAACGCATGGTAATCGACTATTCGCAGACGATTAATAGGTTTACCCAATTGGAAGCCTACCCGCTCCCGGGAATGGATTCTCTGGTACGGCAGGTGGCACAGTACTCGGTATATAGCACTCTCGATCTACGTAGTGCGTATCATCAGATTCCAATCTCCGAGGCAGATCGCATCTACACTGGGTTTGAATCCGGAAAGAGGTTGTACCAGTTCACCCGACTGCCTTTCGGGGTCACGAATGTGGTATCGTGCTTCCAAAGGGCCATGGACGACCTCATTGCTAAGGAGAATTTAACCGGTCTGTTTATCTGGATAATCTCACGGTTTGTGGGTATGACAAAGAACATCATGATGCTAATCTGAAGCGCTTCCTCAAGATTGTGCACAAGTATCTACTGACTATGAACGAGGCTAAATGTCGCTATTCTGCTCGAACGATAGATCTCCTGGGGTACACCGTGACCCACGGCTCCATCGCTCCGGATAAGGAGCGTTTGCGACCCTTGCTGGACATGGCCCCGCCCCGCGATCGTGCTTCTTTGAAGCTGAAGCGCGCTCTCGGGCTGTTTGCTCATTACTCTAAGTGGGTTCAAAATTTTTCCGAGAAGCTTCGTCCACTTGTGGATTACGATGCGTTCCCCATGAGTCACGCTGCTGAGGCTGCTTTCCATGGCCTGAAGTCCGACATAGCTGGCGCCGCTGTGTCGACGATAGATGAAAACAAGTCCTTTGTTTTGGAAAGCGATGCGTCGGACCACGCGATAGCTGTTACACTCTTTCAGGGGGGGGGGGGGGGGGGAGGCGACCTGTGGCTTTCTTTTCAAGGACTCTCTCCTCCGCGGAATGACGACACTCGTCTGTCGAAAAGGAGGCGTATGCCATCGTCGAGTCGATCAGGCGTTGGCGTCCATATTTGCTCGGTCAATGTTTTCAGATCATCACGGATCAACAGAGTGTTGCCTTTATGTACGACACGCAACATTGCTCAACGCATTAAGAATGAGAAAATCACTCGCTGGCGGATTGAGCTAGCCAATTTCTGTTACAAAATCAAATATCGCCTGGGGAGGGATAACCCCATTGCAGATGCTTTATCATGGCCTGTGGTGTGTGCGAGTCTCACCTCCTTTGAGGATCTGCGCATCCTTCATGACACCTTGTGCCACCCCGGCGTGACGCGTTTAGCTCATTATGTGCGCAGTCGTAACTTGCCCTATTCTGTTGAGGATATTCGTCGGCTCTGTCTCACCTGTTCCGTACGCGCTGAACTCAAACCTCGTTTCGACAACCCTCCGATGGGTACGCTGGTCCAGGCCACTCGGCCGTGGGAGAGATTGGCAATGGACTTCAAAGGACCCCTACCGGCTTCACCGGCTTCGAGTAGTTCTCATTATCTGCTCACGATCGTTGATGAGTTCTCCAGATTCCCTTTCGCTTTCCCGTGCGGCGATATGTCTGCTACTACGGTTATCCGGTGTCTGCAGAAATTGTTTTCTATGATTGGAAATTCGGCCTATGTGCACACTGATCAAGGAGCGGTGTACTTATCCCAGGATGTGAGAAACTTCTTGCTCCAGCATAATATCGCTTCTAGCTATACTACTCCGTACAGGCCACAGGCGAACGGACAGGTGGAACGATTTAATGGCATCATATGGAGAGCCGTTACTCTGAGCCTGAAGTCCCGCGGACTAGGGCTGGACCGATGAGCTTGGTCGCTCCCGGGGCTTTAAGGTCGATCAGGACTTTACTGTGCACCGCTACAAATCAAACTCCCCATGACCGTATGTTTCGTTACTCGCGTCGTTCAGGCAGAACCCGTCCTCTGCCGGGCTGGCTTGCTGAGCCCGGACTGGCCTTCCTCAAACGCGCAGTTCGCACAAGTAAAGATGACCCGCTCGTTGACAAGGTGCGTATTCTTCAAACAAATCCCGAGCACGCTCGTGTACTGTTGCCCAATGGACGGGAGTCTAGTCTCGGTACGCCATCTTGCGCCATGCGGGGATATTGACGAGCCGGCTTACAGTATAGTTGATCCGACAATAGAGAATCTACCGGCTACTCCATTGCCACATGCACCCGATCCGGATGGCTTTGTGGGGCCACCGCCGTCACCCAATTTCGGCGGACATTCCGTTGCGGGGGATTCCGGCGGACATTCCGTTGCGGGGGATTCCGGCCTCGGGGATGTGGTATCCGGTGTCTATCGGACAGGCGCCGGGAGAGAAATTCACCCGACCGCTATGGTTGGACTGACTGACATAGACTGCTGCTCACTGATATGTGCTGCTCGCTTGATTTCTGCACTAGCGGTAGTGTAGTTTTAACGGAGGGGAGAATGTAATGTAATTGTGTCTAAGCTGAACCCAGGTGCTATGCTGTCTCCGACCACTGAGGGGCTTCCCTAAGAACTCGGACGGACATCGCTCCGACACATTCCTGTGACATTTATTCTGTGTGGTAGTGCATACTCGAATGGTGCGTATTGCTGGATGTTCCAGGCTTGCTTGCACTAATTGACAATCCATTATTACTTCTATGATTACAGTATACTGATACAATGCTTGTTGATTTCTTACAGGTGTTGCTGGAGATCGATTCTGAATTAAACCTACCATTGGGACAATGTTGTAGATCTGATTTTTACAACAATGACAATGACCCTAAACATACCAATAAATCCACCAAGGAATGGCTGAAAAGAAAGAAATGGAGGGTTCTGGAATGGCCAAGTCAAAGCCCGGATCTAAATCCCATCGAGATGTTGTGGGGGGATTTGAAACGAGCTGTGCATGCAAGAAACCCCTCAAACATCACACAGCTGAAAGAATTCTGCATGGAGGAGTGGGCAAAAATTTCTCCCAGTCGGTGTCAGAGACTGGTAGACAGTTATAAGAAACGCCGACATGAGGTTGTTTCTGCCAAAGGGGGCAATACCACCTATTAGAGCCAAGGGTGTACTTACTTTTTCTACATGCGAAATTTGCATTTACGTTTATTTAAATTATACAATGGACTACAAAATGTAAATGTTTCATGATATTTATTATATTATATTGAAGAAACTGCGCTCCAACGCGAGTCGAAAGAATTGACGCGACCAAACACGGAATTCGTCCGAGTTGCTTTATTGAAACAAAACAGCTCAGGTATTCTGACAAGCCCGTTTATCGGGCAGCAATATATATACACATTTATGTCGGGAAGTTTGCCCGGCAAAAGCTATACCGGGCATGCCCGGGTGTCAAGGGCGAGCCTTGGAAAGGCGAGTCTGGACCTGCCCGGGCGTGTTTGGCTGCGGCCTGGCAAGTCGAGGCTGGGCATGCCCGGACGCTCTGGGCGAGCCCTGGAAAGGCGACAGCGGGCATGCCCAGACGCTCTGGGCGAGCCCTGAAAAGGCGATAGCGGGCATGCCCCGACGATCTGGGCGAGCCCTGGAAAGGCGAGAGCGGGCATGCCCGGGAAAGACGAGACCGGGCGTGCCCGGGAGGTTCGGGCGTGCCCGGGAACAGTGAGTCCGGGCATGCCCGGGAGAGGCGCGTCTGGCCGTGTTCTGGCCGGTGCAAGGCGATTGTGTGCATCCAGCGGTAACCGCTACACACACCCCTCCAGAATCGACCTGCACCGGCAGGGTCAATTTAAGGGGGGTCCGGATGACCCGGCCGAAGCGACCCCTGGAGGGTCGTGGGGAGGGGTCCGACGTGGTGGTGGGTGGTCGAGCGGGGGGAACTGTGGACGGGGGGCGGCCTCGCCGCGGAGGAAGGGCCAACCGTGGTGGTCGGTCGACGTCCATGCGCGCCGGTTTGAGGCGGTCCACAGAAATCCGGTCCGGCCGGCCGCCAAAGTCGACGATGAAAGACTTGTCGCCCCGTCGCAGGACCCGGAAGGGCCCGTCGTACGGCGGCCGGAGTGGCCCCCGGTGCACGTCTGCTGTGCGAAGCGCCGGGGGGACGTAGGACTGGGGGCCACCGTGGCGGGACGTCGGCAAATCGTCGGGCGGCCTCCTGGAGGTCCGAGCGCTGGCGAGCGGCGGACCAGGGACTGGTAGCGTCGGGCACGAATTCGCCCGGGACGCGGAGCGGCTGGCCGTAGACGAGCTCGGCGGCGGACGCCTGGAGGTCTTCCTTGGGGGCCGTGCGAAGGCCCAAAAGGACCCACGGCAGCCGGTCGGCCCAACCGTCGTCCTGAAGGCCGGCCACGAGTGCGGCCTTCATGGAGCGGTGAAACCGCTCGCACAACCCGTTGGCTTGGGGGTGGTAGGCCGTGGTGCGGTGCAGCGTGACCCCCAACGAACGGGCGACCGCGCCCCAAAGCTCAGACGTGAACTGTGGGCCACGGTCGGACGAGATGTCCGCTGGTGCGCCGAAGCGCGCGACCCAGGTGGCGATGAACGCCTGCGCCACGTCGGCGGTGGTGGTGGAGGCGAGGGGCACGGCCTCCGGCCACCTGGTGGTCCTGTCCACCATGGTGAGCAGGTGGGTGAACCCCCGCGATGGGGGCAGGGGACCCACCAGGTCCACGTGGACGTGGTCGAAACGCCGTTCAGGCACGGCGAAAGGTGCCAGCGGGGCCTGGGTGTGGCGGTAGACCTTGACCCGCTGGCAGGCCGTGCAGGCGTTGGCCCAGTCACGGATGTTTCGTCGAAGGCCGTGCCAGACGAAACGCGCCGACACCAGCTTCTGAGAAGCTTTCCGGCCCGGGTGAGAAAGGCCGTGGATGGAGGCGAAGATGCGGCGCTGCCAGGAAACGGGCACGATGGGGCGAGGCTGGCCCTGGGAGACGTCGCAGAGCAGGACGGTGCCCGCGAAGGGAATGTCGGCCAGGCGGAGGCCCGTGTCCGCCGCACGGAGTGCCTGCACCGAGGCGTCGGTGGTCTGGTCGGCCGCCATGAGCGCGAAGTCCACGCCGAGGTGGACCGCGTTCGCGCTGGCCCGAGAAAGACAGTCGGCCACGGCGTTGTCTTTGCCGGCGACGTGCCGGATGTCTGTGGTGAACTCCGACACGGCGGAGAGGTGGCGCTGCTGGCGGGCCGACCACGGCTCCGTGACCTTAGCCATTGCGTAGACCAACGGCTTGTGGTCGACGAAAGCCGTGAACGGGCGGCCCTCCAGGAGGTGTCGGAAATGGCGAACGGCCAGGAATAGCCCGAGCAGCTCGCGGTCGAACGTGCTGTCGTTTAACTCGTTCGGCCGGAGTTGCCGGCTGAAAAAAGCGAGTGGCTGCCAAACCCCGTCCACCCATTGCTCATGGACGGCGCCCACCGCGTAGTTGGAGGCGTCCGTAGTGAGGGCAATGGGCGCGTTGAGCACCGGGTGAGCCAGCAGCGTTGCGTCGGCGAGGGCCCGTTTGGCGCTGGCGAAGGCCGCGTCCATGGCCGTGAACCAAACAATGTCATGCTTGGCCGGCTTGCCCCGGAGGGCCTCGTGATGGGGCCACATGAGCTGAGCAGCGCGGGGCACGACTCGGTGATAAAAATTCACCATGCCGAGGAACTCTTGGAGGGCCTTGATGGAACGGGGACGCGGGAACGTGGTGATGGCCTCGACCTTGGTCGGCAGCGGCACGGCCCCGGTCTTGGTGATGCGGTGGCCCAAAAAGTCAACGGTCGTCGCGCCGAAGTGGCATTTGACCGGGTTGACAATTAAGCCGTGCTCGCTGAGGCGACCGAACAGTGTTCGGAGGTGGAGGAGGTGCTCGGCGCGGGACGTGCTGGCGACGAGGATATCGTCCAGATAGACGAAAAGAAACGGCAGGTCACGCAGCACGCCGTCCATCAAGCGCTGGAACGCCTGGGCCGCGTTCTTGAGGCCAAACGGCATCCGCAAAAATTCGAACAGGCCGAACGGCGTGATGACGGCCGTCTTCGGGACGTCGGCCGCCCGGACAGGTACCTGGTGGTAGCCCAGTATCAGGTCAATTTTCGAAAAGATGACCCGTCCCGCCAAACGGGCGGAAAAGTCCTGAATATGCGGGATCGGGAACCTGTCGGGGGTGGTAGCGTCGTTGAGACGGCGGTAGTCGCTACACGGGCGCCATCCACCCCCCGGCTTGGGCACGATGTGCAGTGGCGAGGCCCACGCACTATCGGAGCGCCGCACGATGCCGAGGTGCTCCAACGCGTCGAACTCGGCCTTCGCCACGGCGAGCTTGGCCGGGTCGAGGCGGCGGGCCCTGGCGTAGACCGGCGGGCCCGTAGTGGGTATGTGGTGCTCGATCCCGTGCCGCACCGCGACGGCCGAAAACGTCGGCCGCGTGAGGGCCGGGAATTCCGCGAGCAGGCGAGCTAACTCGTTTGCTGCCGGGAGGGCGCACGCCAGTTCGGTCGGCGCGGAGCTGCTCATCGTGCACGCCAGGGAGCTGAAGGTCTCGGCGTTGACAAGGCGACGACGTTTGACGTCGACCAGCAGCCCGTGCGCGCAGAGGAAGTCGGCGCCCAGCAAAGCCATGGGGACGCAGGCGGTCACAAAAGTCCATTGAAAACGCTGGCTGCCGAAGCAGAGGGTGACGACGCGTGGGCCGAAAGTGCGTATGGCGGAGCCATTAGCAGCGACCAAAGAGGGGCCGCAAACGGCGTCCCGCCTGTCCTGCTCGGAGGCGGGTATGACGCTCAGTTGGGCGCCGGTGTCACACAGGAAACGCCGCCCAGACGCTTTGTCCCGAATAAACAGCAAGTTGCCCGAGTGGCCGGCGCTCATGGCTGGGAATGAACGCCGGCCCGGCCGTTTCCCGACCTGCCGAAAGTGCACGGGGGCCGGCACGTCCGAGCCTCGTGTCCGAACCTGGCGTGGTAATAACACCACGCCCGGTCAGGTGGAGGCCCCGGCCGTCGTGTCGGAAGCGGGCGGTGCGACGTGGCGGCGGCCAGTTGCACCGGCAGTTCGGCCTCCAACCGCGCAGGGCGCTCGGGCGTCGTGGGCGTCGCCTCGGACGGCGGCGGGCTCCAGGTAACCGCGCCGATGTGCTGGCCCGCCGAGGAGATCTTATCGGCTTCCTTGGCGAGGGCGCGGGAATCCGTGATCAACGTGCCAGCCAGGGCGAGGCGTACCGGGTGAGGCAGCTGGCGAAGGAACAGCTCGCGGAACAGAAAATCCGGAGAGTGCTCACCGATCAACGAGAGCATATAGTCCATGCGCTCGGACGGGCGCGTGTCGCCGAGCTCGGGCAGAGCGAGCAGGCGCCGTGCGCGTGCTGCCGGTGAGAGGGCGAAAGCGTCGAGGAGGAGTGTCTTCAGCGCGTCGTATTTGTCAGCAGCCGGCGGGTACTCGAGGAGGCTCAAGGCGCGGGCCGCGGTGGTGGAACCGAGCGCTGCCACAACATGGTGGAAGCGGGTGTCGTCCGCGGTGATGCCTCGCAGGGCGAACTGAGAGTCCGCCTGAGCGAACCAAACAGCCGCGTGAGCCTCCCAGAAGGTAGGCAGTTTAAGCGTCACTGCCGTATCCATGTCGGTAGGTCACCAATGAAGAAACTGCGCTCCAACGCGAGTCGAAAGAATTGACGCGACCAAAGACGGAATTCGTCCGAGTTGCTTTATTGAAACAAAACAGCTCAGGTATTCTGACAAGCCCGTTTATCGGGCAGCAATATATATACACATTTATGTCGGGAAGTTTGCCCGGCAAAAGCTATACCGGGCATGCCCGGGTGTCAAGGGCGAGCCTTGGAAAGGCGAGTCTGGACCTGCCCAGGCGTGTTTGGCTGCGGCCTGGCAAGTCGAGGCTGGGCATGCCCGGACGCTCTGGGCGAGCCCTGGAAAGGCGATAGCGGGCATGCCCGGACGCTCTGGGCGAGCCCTGAAAAGGCGATAGCGGGCATGCCCGGACGCTCTGGGCGAGCCCTGGAAAGGCGAGAGCGGGCATGCCCGGGAAAGACGAGACCGGGCGTGCCCGGGAGAGGCACGTCTGGCCGTGTTCTGGCCGGTGCAAGGCGATTGTGTGCATCCAGCGGTAACCGCTACAATATCACCTTTATCTATCAATATTGTTGAAATGAAGATCAAATAGCTGTATGTTGAAATATGTTGAAAAAGTCAAAACTTTACATGGGGTGTACTTACTTTTTCACGTGACTGTATGACGTGACGTGCTACCAAATATTAAGTCGAGGGTGTCAATAATTTTGTCATTGCCATTTCTTTTTATTTTCTGATTTAAAATGATATATAAGTTCTGAATCAAAAACAAAGGTTTTGCGATATTAACAGTGAAATAAAGAATTGCGGCGACCAAATACTTTTGTCAATTTCAACTTATTTTCAGAGAAACTTGTGAGTTATTTGAAAAAAGTGGAAGGGTGCCAATATTTTTGGCCCGACTGTAGGTTGATTAAGGAGTCCTGCTCATCATTGGTTTTGAGAGTGCACATGTCGTTCGTGGGTTAAGGGGTTTACATCATTGATTGTCATCTATTGCTTTCTTTTGTTTCCTTCCCCATGTGCCATCATTTGCTTATTCAACTCGTCTCCCGAGTGAATTCTGGTTGCCATGATTCTCACCGAGTGATCCAGGGAAGACCCGTGGCCATGCTTTGTCACAACGCACACCCAGATCTCGACCTAATATGCAGACAAAACACTGCGTCAATTCTGACATCCAATCCATAAGAGGTATCGTGGCTTTTCGACATGTGGAAGGGAAGACCATGAAATGGTCATATTAGAACCATTTAACGGGGACGACCCGGCGACCATAACAATATCGTTTTTGATCAAATAATTCTCATCAACACTTTTATATTGTCTCATTCACTCTCGGTCTAAATATATTGGCTCAGTCTCATTGTATTTTATACAAGATCGATCCACAGAATTCCACTAATCTCACATCCATAATTGTCCTTTACCTGCATGCAAACACCAGGGTGACAGTTTATACCCATGTCAGGATTCAAACCCAGGCGAGACAGTTCACAAGCACCGTGCATCCCTCTAAGCCTACCTACCAGCGACAACACCTTGATAGATGCTATATAATGACATACTTTAATATATGTACAACAGTTAGTACATTTTACAATAATTTTACCTTACAATTCAATCATCGATGGGAAATCGAATTTTTCTTTTCTTAATCACTTCAAAGGTGGATCTTTCCAACAAAGGTTCCAGATCATCCTAGATCATAACCAATGTAGTCACATAATCCCAGTAAGCAAATATGGTACACACGAAAGCAATCAAGTACGTGTAACGTTTAACTTACATCACACGTTTATTAAAATCGAAACTGCACAACTTGGTTCTATCTACAAACTGTATTTATGGTACAAAATATTTAGGGCTCAAATTTTGTTGAAAATAAAATAAAATAATCTGTGCAAACAATGCTAAACAGGTAACATTTAAATGTGTTGGAATGCTTTTCTTTTGAAAAATACAAAGTTTGTGTAAAAACCCATAAATCACGATGCCATTTGCAATGTGAAAGGCCGAAACAGGGAGGCCTGTGCAGATTTCGGACAGGAAAATTACAGCAAGGCCAATAGAATCGGTGCTATTTGACTTGCTGTTCCCTACGCAGTCGCTCCTGCAGAGCAAGTGTAACCACAGAGAGATCCGCGGCACGGTCCAGTCGCAGATACAGCTCAGAGCGGAGAGGCAGCAAAGTGAGCCAGGTAGGCTGGACCTCAGCAAGAAGGCGGATGTGACGATCCAAGTCGTCTGGAAACAGTCGGACAAGAAAAATAAAATCGACAAACAAAGCAAGCCGATTACACCTTTACTCTTGTCAAAGGACACGTTCCAAGCCCGACACTAATCATCATAATCGATGCCCCTCAAATTCCCTGTTGGCTGCACTTGCTACTACACACCTTGCCCTAAACCACCTCCATAACTCTCAGTGAGGCGTTTGCATGCAACGGCGAATGGGAGAACGGGCCGATGCTCGGCCACAAAAATCGTCCGCAGGATTCGTGCCATTTCCGGCAGCCTTGCTAGCATCGCCTGGCGAGCCGTATCCACCGGTCCCCTTGTCATTTCCAGCTCGATCCTCCGTGCCTCGCGAGCTCGAATCTGCACATGGACAGAGTAGATTAATTGGGCCTTTGAGCATACGACGATGGGCATTTTGGATAGACAAACACTTCAAAATAGAGGAAAAGCATGAAAAGCCACAGCTCGGGCCGATGGTTTTGTCGGCTGCGAGAAGGACCACTGACCCTGGCCAACAGGTCTTCAGATACACCTCTTAGGGCAGGTGGAGTAACAAGTGGCATAGTTTGGTGCCTTGGGACTGCAGTTGCTGTTCGTCCATTTTCTCCCACTTCAGCAGAATTTTGTTCAGCAACAGTAAGCAAAGCCTGCTCCATCTTGGGGGTGGGGGGAGGGAGGAGGGCAGAAGGAATGTGTGCAGAATAATAAAATAGGGTGAAAAAGTGTTTATATCAAAACGCCTTTTTTATTTAATTTGTTTTTTATTTAATTTTTTTGGTCGAGGTTCATGTAAAAGCCAACACATAGAACATACAATAAAGGGAGCGGGAGAGAAGAGGGGGAGAAAGAGGGAAGAACTTCTTGTGCAAGTATGGACATTTATTTTGTGATAATTTATATACATATATGTATATACTGTACTGTGGTAGAACCAGGGTCGGAGGTTACAACGAGGGAGCTCCTCGGGCCTTCGTCCCGACCTCCGGGCCGAAGGCCATCATGCACGGATAATTCCGTGGCCCGACGAGACGCTGATTAAAATCACCAAATGGAGTAGGATCCTCGCTCCTTAATGCGTTACCTACTGGTGGGTGGTGGGAACCATGCTGTCAAAGGCCACCAGTCTACTTATTATGTATGGCCGAGAACTGTGGATGGCCGTTGGCTAAATGCAGAGCCTATCAGTGGCGCAAAACTTCCAGTCCATCTCGTCAAGATTACACACCAAGACAGACAAATGAAAGAAAGGACGAGAGCAAACAGTTTGGAAAATAACGTTTACCAAATAAAGCAATCATGTATTTACAATTGGCACAGACAGGAATCACAATTAAAGGCACAACAGAAAAGTAATTAACCTTGATGCTCAGAGCCCACTTACACATTCTTACCTATCTAGGGACAAACAATGCAGAACAGGCGCCATCAATCATCCGGGAAGGTAGATATAGCAAGATGAGCAGATTAGAGGAATAACAGAGCTTGGGTCTGGCTCCCGTCTTACTGGAAACAGGCAAAGTGGGCCTGTGTGAATCCCAAATGAAGGGTGGAATGGGTGTGGAGGGCGGTGGGGGTGGGGGGAGGGGGGGGGGGGAGAAATTAGGAATATCGGGAGTGTTGATGCGTGTCAGGTATAGTGCGTTTTTAGCAGGCAGGAATGGCTGCGGCTCTTGTGGTCCAGACAGGCAATGGCAGAAGATCGGGCAGTCTCTGTTTCGCAGCATGCCCATGCAAACTCGGGGCGGTCGTGCATGCTTGTAGTGGTCGTGCAAGCTAGTGACGATCGTGCAAACTCGTGGCACGCCAGCTCCCACTGGCGGCTCTCACGGTCCGAACAGGCTGTCGTCCGTGAATGCTTGGCAAAGGAACTCGTTTGTGGCAAGGAGAGCTTTGTGCATGAGAGGGAGAGAGGGAGAGAGGGAGAGAGGGAGAGAGGGAGAGAGGGAGAGACATGGCAAGGAGAGTGAGAGAGATTGCTCCGCTTCTCCAGCCTTTTATTGCCGCTGGGACCGGACGTGGTCATGGCTCTTTGGCCTCCTGCTGCCTGCATGCTCGTGCCACGTCCTCATTGGTTCCCAGCTCTCTGAAACTTTGAGTGTCTTCCAGAATGATCCACCACTACCAAGAAGTGGATAATCTTTCTGGAAGAATCCTCAGTGGATATGCCGTGGCCATGATGCCCTCTTATCTTAGCACTGCAATCCATATTCTGTAATGTTTTGTAATGTGTTTAAATGGGGGGTTTTTTTTACAGGGAAGAAAGCAAGGAAAGGTATTTGTTCAGTGGAAGTACTAATGGAGTAACCAGAGCAGACCCCATGTGAGGATGAGGAAATCACTGAACTTGTGAACGTGACAGATATCATATTTGAGTTAGATGATTAGACTGATGTTTTTGATTGAAAGTCCAGCCTTATAAGGCAGGGCAAAGGATGTCTGTTTGCAATATTTGCTGTATCTGTCTGAAATATTGGGGTTTACTGGCCTATAATGTTGCTTGCATGATCGAGAAGTTGAGCATTGTGCATGTGAAGGTGTATGTACGCAGGAAAACAGCCCTCAAATGATTCTTTAATTTAGTTATACTAGTGAGGTACCCTTGCTACGCAAGGGTGGGAGGCCAGAAGCAAACAGACAATGCAGAAACGGCGAATGCTGAAGCGTGAAACCAATAAATTCCACATTCCTGTAGCACCTTCAGTCACACGTCAGACATGGACAGCAAGTTCGTGAAGGACCTCCATGAAAAAACGTACCCATTGGAAAACAAACGGGTACGTTTGTTCCGTACCCAGTCAATGGCGAATCTGCACATGGCGATCCGCGAATTCACGTTTAGAAAATAGAAACCGTCACGGCATTTCGTCATCCACTTGAACTCGATATCTCTCTTTTCATTCCAAACAGCATAACTCCGATCACAAATGAAATAACATTAATATAAAAAATAAACTTTTAACAACATTCGTGACATAAACAAATATTTAAATCCTGATGTGAAGTTCCGTACGGTTGGGTGAATACAATTACGAATTCAAAATCGTAATTGTATTCACTCAATTCCAATCATCAATTGATACTTTAACAAAACAATTAACACGATTAACGTTTAACGGTTTAACATTACGATTGAATGACGGTTGTATTTGGATATTATCAAACCCGCGCATTGCCGTCATCTGTCCACTTCCGCAGGTTCATAATTGGCATCAAAATCTAAACAGTATTTTTAGAATTTCAATAAAAGCCACATCACTGTTCATATCGGTAAATATTACTCCATAGTGTTTGGAAAAACTGGAAAATTGGAAAACTTGGAAAAACAATATAGCCTATTTTACTCCCAGGGGTCCCAGGAATACCCACCCACCCAAAATATCGTTGCGATCGGTTGAGCCGTTTTTGCGGTACCTTCGAATGGACGGACGGACATTTGGTGAATTCTAATAGTAAGATTAATAGATGGTTTAGAGATGTAAACCTTCTTCCTGAACATTGAAAGATGTAAACCTTCCTGAACATTGAAAGATGTAAACCTTCCTGATCATTGAAAGATGTAAACCTTCTTCCTGAACAGTAAAATATGTAAACATTCTTCCTGAACAATGAAAGAGTAAACATTCTTCCTGAACATTGAAAGATGTAAACCTTCCTGAACATTGAAAGATGTAAACCTTCCTGAACATTGAAAGATGTAAACCTTCCTGAACATTGAAAGATGTAAACCTTCCTGATCATTGAAAGATGTAAACCTTCTTCCTGAACAGTAAAAGATGTAAACATTCTTCCTGAACAGTGAAAGATGTAAACCTTCTTCCTGAACAATGAAAGATGTAAACCTTCTTCCTGAACATAGTGTTACGTGCTCCTCCCCGACCCCCTGGTCACGGTGTACCTCTGAGCCCCGAGAGGAGTCACGGCAGAAAAATGTGTTATTCTGTATGTCAAAGATATGGAGAAGGAGAAGGAGAAGCCAATGGAGAAGCCACCCCAATTGTTACTCACAAACAAATATTGTATTAAGATCACACAAGAATAACAGTACAACAATAATAGCATTCAATAGTACAATCAATATGTCCTATGATGGCACCATCAGTTTTGTAATATAGAACTCACTGTGCTCCAAGTGAGTGAAACAAGAACACCCCCAATGTCTCTTATTCTCGGCTTCAAGACGAAGTTGATTCGCTCCAGCGATCGCCAGAACGATGTCCCATCGAGACCAGAATCCCGTGCGGATGGCCAGTACAGCCACACAGCCGAAGCTGTACAAAGGCGCCCGCTCTCAAGGTGACTGGGAAATCCAAAAGCGCCCTACAGGCGAATGAGAGATCACACCCTCGGGTATGGACGAATTAACCTTCAAAACACCACGGCACACACACGCCCCAGATCGACGTCTGGATGCGGTGAAAATGGTCGAGAAGAGACGAAACCGCAAGCGAAGCACAAGTCCTGCGCGAGTCAAAATGGCCGACGACCCGCTCTTGAGACGTAACGGCCCGGCGATAATTCCCCTCGGAATCCACCGCCAAAAACCTGACACGCAGGTTGATCGGTCACAGCGATGACAATTCTGTCGCAGGAATTCCTTTCCCGGAACCCCGAAAGTTCGCTAGTGACTCTTGCTCGCCAACGTTCGCTCCAGACCGCAAGTAGCTCGGCCCCTTCTTGACCGACTCACTCGCTCTGCCCTTTTTCTCTCCCTCTTCTTCCTCCTCGTCGTCCGGTTCCCCATCCCGGTTTCCTGTTTCTTTTAACATTAACTTTTTTACCTTTTGAACACAGTTCATGGACAATAAACCTTTTGAAAACAATAATAGTACATGGAATCAGAAATATTTACAGTGGATGCAAACCACCACAACGGAAGTGACGAATCCGTAACAATAGAAAGATGTAAACCTTCCTGAACATTGAAAGAGTAAACATTCTTCCTGAACATTGAAAGATGTAAACCTTCCTGAACATTGAAAGATGTAAACCTTCCTCCTGAACAGTAAAAGATGTAAACCTTCTTCCTGAACATTGAAAGATGCAAACATGCTTCCTGAACATTGAAAGATGCAAACATTCTTCCTGAACATTGAAAGAGTAAACATTCTTCCTGAACAGTGAAAGATGTAAACCTTCTTCCTGAACATTGTTGCTGTGTCGGTTTAAAGATGTAAACATTCTTCCTGAACATTGTTGCTGTGTCGGTTTAAAGATGTAAACATTCTTCCTGAACATTGTTGCTATGTTCCCAGCAACCAATTTTATGTTGTCGCAATGTTGTAAAAACCTTAACCTTGTGGTAAAAACGTTGTTGTGTGCTTGCTCGGTTGTTGCGATTATTTTGAAGCAATTATGTTGTTTTTACTGGTTGTTCTATATTTTGGTTGGATGGTTTTACTGTTCTATATCTAGAACTATCGTGCTGTTGTGTTGCAAAAATCCCTTATATTAACATTTATTGACACATTTGTATCAAACGTCATGCAATATATTTCACCATATCTGTATATTGTTGCGGATATGAGGACTGTATATATTTTTTTGATTGTGTGAATTATTATTATTGTTTATTCTGCGCCCCCTGCCTCCGGAGCTGTGTAAAGGTGAAAGGGCATCCCATAATTAGTCCACAAGCATACACGTCAGCCAATAATAGAATACCCCTGTTCGATAGTTATATCTTATTCTGTGTTTTAGGGTAAGGCTGTGTCTCCCATTAATTGAAGTACTCCATTGCACCAGTGAAAGAGAATAGATCCCCTTTCATTCCCATCCCCAAAATCTCCATTTCCTTTCACAACCCCTTTCGTCATTGCCAAGCCTCGATTGCCAATTACATCCCCTCCAAAACCACCATTGAACATGTGCTCGGGTCGGGGAAGAGGGGCGTGCCCGCCCGTCGTCATCAAGGGCGGAGCCAGAGGGTCGCGTGACCAACCAGGGCCGAGGTGAGCACACCGATGGGCGTGTCCTGAAGGCCGGCGGCTTGATCGCCGGAGGCACTATAAAGGCGCGCGCGCAAAAAGCGTGGGGTCGGTCGGTGGTGAGGAGTGAGTGGACCAAGAGAGAGAAAGAGTGGTTGGACCAAGAAAGAGAAAGAGTGGTTGGACCAAGAGAGAAAGAGTGGTTGGACAGGGAGACGTGCAAGAGCGTTGTTGAGTTGAGGGTTTGGACCAGACGAGTCAGACGAGTCCTGGCAAAGCAAGCGGCGGCCACAGCAGCAACAACACCCAACAGCCGTTTGGGGCCTGGACGGCGGTTTTGAGCAGGGCCGCGAAGGAACGGCGGCTGCTAAACGCGCCGATCGTGCTGCAGGACCCCCTTGGACCTTCCTCTCCCTCCAGCCATCCACCTCCTGCCTTTCCACCCTTCTTGTGTACGTGAGTTTGTTCTGTGTGTCTTGTCCCTGGGTATTAATTAAGTCTGTATAAGCTAGTATTTTCCCTGTGTCTCTAAAAGCTTCTGTATATTATTTTCTTATCTTTCCTTCTCCTTGGTTATTTTGAGCCTGTAAATAGTAAATAAATTTAGTAGTATTTTCAACCCTTTTCTCGTCTTCTTATTCCTTTTCTTCACATCCGTCGTCTTTGTCTTTTCCCTGATTGAATAGCTGTGGCGCGATACGGCCAACGTCTGGGTGGAATCGGGTGAGTCGGGGAACAACTGTTCGGTCGCGGAGCCTTCGCTCGGCAAACAACATCCTAAACCGCGATCAGTAACAATATATATATTTTTCTATCAGCATTTTTATCCAAACTGAATACATTGTACAGTATTATTTTGATTTATAAATATTATGTCAACCTAAGGCACATTATTTAGTCCATAACAGGCATGTTTCCATGTTCTCATTCAAAGACCGTCCTTTTGGCTATGACTTTCATCCACCCAGCATGGTTCACTGTGTAATTGAAACGTGCTACTTTATATGCCAATAATGTGATCATGTTAAAGTATCACAACCACAGTATAATATTACGTGCAAGCCATTTATGGATGATCTCATAGTTGGATATGACATTGTTTTAGAATCATTTCTCTGGCTCTAAATACAGTCCATGTTTTGATGGCGGTATGAAAACATGTTCTTTGGTCCCTGTTTTGTCCCCGAGTTATTTGCAAACAGCAATTGAAGGAATTATAAAGTTAAATTCGTTCTAGTGTTGTTCACTCGATTGCAGAACAACATTTTGAAGGAGGAATATATAAAAGCACCAACTACAATTTCAAATTGATAGTAAATTTTAGGCATATAAATATTTGACTAAGTATTGGATTTTGATGTTTGTTATTTTGAACAAAGTGAACATGTCGTTTAAAATGAATATCGTTCATTGTGTTTATATTACAAAATATATCTGGGGGTCAAATTAATCACCCACTTTCACGTTCCCTTCAGTATGTTTTTGTGGAGTAAAATGTGCAATGTAGCTGGTATTTCATATTGGGTATTTTTTAATGCAGTAATATTTTTTGCAGATAATCAGATATTGGAAGGATATATAATAGTGTATCTGAAAGCACTTGTCTCAGAAAATCCCGAGGGTGTGCGGGGTTGGGAGGGGAAGGCTTCGGTATCTGGCCCATAGTGTATAAACAGGACAATTTCCCGAATGGCCCTATGTTCCGCAAGGTCCTTTTGGAACTTGTTAAGTAGCTCGTTAAATAGCTGCACTTTAGGGACTCTGGGGGAAAAACCAACAAATAAAAAATAATGAGACAATAAGGGGCATCATTACAATCTACTCCAAAAAAAGATGAAATTCTCGACCTTGGCTCACTATGGAGCTCAAACGAAGACCTTCTCGGGTGATGAGAAATCATTGGGTGGTGTGCGGGTGCGAGTGCGAGTGCGACCTTGCGTCCAAATGGAAATCGATGTGTGTAATTATGCCGCTTTCACTCGTGTAAAAAATTTTTTTTTTATAAGTGCGAGTACATTGCCAGAACAGTCACAACGTAAGAGTTATAAAAGAGCTGAACACGAGGAACACCTAGGGATACCGTCCCTTGGTTACAGTAACATTTACACATTTCAAAAAGGTCGACACCCTAACAACAAAGTTAATGATCATTTCCCTCTCTCATGTTGTACAGACACTCACTTTTCGTTTTCTCAAGCAAATGGATCCATTTCAATAATCATCATTTTTCATTTTGCAATGAAAATCATCGTGTACAATGTACAAGGTAGCATTCAGTAAACGGTCAAAATGAGCGGCACCCTGCAAATGCAAGATTTGATTCCCAAAAAGATGCAATTGTACAGCAGGGCTTCATTTAGCACAAATGAGGCGCTATTTAACACACACACACACACACACACACACACACACACACACACACACACACACACACACACACACACACACACAGGATTACCATCACGACACCTTTTGACATTTTCCATCTCAATCGCACAACAAATAAAAGATAATTATACGAAAACACACTATAAATGTACAACCAGTCGCCGACCAAAGCCAGTCGCCGACTGGGCATCCTCCGTCGTGCGAAGTCCTTCCTTGGCACACCTGAGCTCCTTACCACATACAAGGCTTTCATCCGCAGCTCAATGGAATACTGCTCTCCCCTCTGGGCTGGTGCTCCTGCCTCACACCGAGCTCGGCTTCACGCTGTTGAAGCCAAAGCTTTCAGAATCATTGGAATCTCCTGCGATGAAGCTAACTCTGAGGGCCTTTCACTCACTCACCGCAGGCAGATTGGTGGTCTTTCTGTCTTCTACCGACTCCTCTCCGGCCTTGCTCCCCCAGCTCTCTCTGTGCTCTGTCCCCCAAATATTCCTACAGGTCGCATAAGATCTGCCAGCAACCCTCTTATGGTTAAACTGCCAAAATCTAAGCTCTCTGCTCACCTTCACTCTTTCATTCCCCTTTTCTCCCGCCTCTGGAACAAACTCCCCCACTCCCTTCAATCCCACTCCTCCCTCCAGGTCTTTAAAACAGCTGTTCACCACCATCTCTTATCTTCCCCCATCCAAAACCTTGATCTTTTCTACGCCCGCTAATTCACCCCAGATACACTTTTTCGAAATTCCAACTTCTTTCCTGGAAGTCCTTGCAGTGTCCATATGTTTTATACCTCTCCCACCTCCCCCCAAGCCCTCTCCCTCCCACAGTTCTCTCGATGTCCCTGCTCTCAAATGTTGTGTTTGTGTCCTTCCCCCTCTCTCCCCATCTTGTCTACCGCTCCCCTTATTTTGTGTTTTATGTGGCGGTTTGTGTCGGTTTGACTTTTTGTGTGATTAATGTTAGCTCTTTCATGAGCCTAGATGTTGTATACAAAAAATAAAATAAAAAAAACTACCTCCGACATAGACATCGTCATGGAATTGTTCCTATTGCACCATAGTTAGCATTTATTTCTTTATTTGTTTGTGTATACCTTGTCGAGGCTCATGGGAGAGTTAGAACACAGAATGGATCAAGATGCAACATAAAAAAGGAAGAGCAGGAGAAGGAGCAAATAGACGGCGATGGACAAACAAGGGATGCAGGTAACCATGAGGGCTCGAGGAGAACACAGGGGATGGACAAGATGGATACAGAAGCAAAATTTGTGGGTAGGGTGGGAATGGGGGGAGGGTGAAGGTGGATCAACAAGGGTACAAAAGATAATGGTTTTGGATTGGAGAAGATCTGAGATGGTGGTGAACAGGTGTCTTGAAGACCTGGAGGGAAAAATGACATTGAAGAGGATGTGAAAGTTGATTCCACAAGCAGTGGGGGGAAAAAAAAGCAGAAAAAAAGAGTGGAGGTGAGCAGAGATCATGGATTTAGGTAGTTTCATCAGAAGGAGTTTGATGGCGGACCGTCTGAAACCCCTGCAGAAATCTTGAGTGTGGGCAAGGGGCACACGGAAAGAGCAGAGGGGGCAAGACCAGAGAGGATGCGGTAGAAGACAGAGAAACCACAGACCTGTCTGCGATGGCGAAGTGATAGACCCAGCTTCATCGCGGGAGATTCCAACAACCTTGAAGGCCTTGGTTTCCACAGTGTCAAACTGGGCAGGATGTGAGGCAGGGGTGCCAGCCCAGAGGGGAGAGAAGTACTCCATAAAGCTGCAGATGAAGGCCTTGTAGGTGAATAGGAGTTCACGTGTACCAAGGAAAGACTTTGTACGATGGAGAATGCCAAGATGGCGGCTGGCTTTGCAAAGCAACTTTGAAATGTGGTTTGCCCAAGAAAGATCATGGCTGATAACGAGAAACAGGAGTACGATTGACTGAACTTCCTCAAGAGGATTGTGAAGAAAATAGATAGGAGGGTTTGCCAGACAGTCCTTTCAGAGGGCGATAGTGACAGTGTGGGATTTGTCAGGATTGAAAGACAAATGCCAAGTGTTTGACCAGATTGTGATTGTTTTTCAAGCTCTGAAGAGAAGAAAGAGGCTGTAGCCCGCCTACCTGAAAGATGAGTGATCTCATGGCAGAGGATGGAGTCATCAGCAAATATATAAAGAGGATTTTCCAGAGAATCAGAGAGATCATTGATGAAGATCAGGAATAGGACTGGGCCCAGAACACTGTCTTGGGGCACTCCAACCATGACAGAGAGAGGACATGGAAGGATTCCATTAAGAGCCACATGTTGGCTACGAGAGAAGTTGAAGTTGGTAAGCCACTTGTGGATTTGGCCTTGGATGCCATAGGCAGACAGTTTGGAGAGTAAGGCGGATTGCCAGACTGTACCAAAAGCACGACATACGTCCAGAGAGACTACCCTGATTTCATGTCCAACATTGAGGGCCTTCATCCATTATTGGGTGAGTAGAAGCAGGTTGTCCAAGATAGAGTGTCCAGGTCTGAATCCGAATTGATGACCTAAGATGAGGCTGTTTGGAGAAAAAGAAGGATTCCACATCAACTGCGATGATCGACTCCATGATGTTGCTGATGATTGGAAGTAAGCCGCTTGGTCTGTAGTTGAAGGGATCAATTTTTGAACCTTATGTAATGCAGTGATGTTGGCTGATTTGCTAGCAGATGGAAGATGACCAAGCGAAAATGTGAAAAGCACAGAAAGAGGATTTGCAAGAGCAGTAGAGCAGGTTTTTAAGACATGTGAGTTGATGTGTCCGGTCCAAGTGCAGAATCAGAAACGACATTTGCAATAAAAATTCTCCACCTTCTTCGGTGCAAAAGGCACAGAGTCCAGGAGCAGTTTGGGTGTGACTGGATAGAGTGGGTAAAGAGAGTGAAGGGTTGGGGACACAAGATCTGGAACCTTCCTGAAATGTTATAAAATCAGGTAAATCAAAGGCCTGGTGCGGGCTTTACGGTTAAGGTGGCTGGCTTGAGATCTTTGAGTCCTGAGTTTGAGCCTGTGTTGTGCTGTTGAATTAACACCAGGTGGCCTGACTCAGACTTTCATGCTTCCGAGGTTGGCAAAATGAGTGCCAGCTTACTGGTAATAGTGGCATTTCACACAGCTGTGCACCAGGAAATGATGTAACCAGCAGCCACATGCTGCATATGAAGCAACACCAAGTAAATCAAAACCTTATTGAAATGCAATTCATTTGTGGTGCACCGGATTTCCCTTGGGTCAGAGGGGCAATTCCCAGCATGCATCAATGACTGTCAGGGTAGCGTTTTTCTTTCAGATAAAAATCACGTTCGCAATCCCTTGTTTATTTTAAAAATAACGTTAGGTCACTATGTATTCTCGAGGATGCCGTGGAGTTTTACAATGCCCTGAGGATGCAGCCTAGAGGCCTAGAGGCCTCGCCTGAACCTCAATAATGTTCTCTGCGCCCCTAAAAACAAGGCTCAGAATTCACACATTCGTGTCTGCGGGCTCTTGCCCACATCAAAATGGAAGCATAATGTCTTATGATCACACTCAGAGATGGATGAATGAGTAGTCAGAACCAGGAAGAGTAGAGAAAGAGGAAGTGCAGATGATGTAAGGTACTGATAATAGTACATTATCATTCAAATGGATTCCGTGAGCATGCTGTTATTGTACTAATGGTAGTTCCATAACACGGGATGGATTTCCACAGCGATGGGAGTTTCTGTATTGATATTTCCACAATCAAACCAATTCTACTAGAGAGACAGGCCCTGTAATTAACAACAGAGCTTTTACAGTCAGAACCTAAACGAACCCGAACCCTCCAGTTGCTCACCTTTGGCGGGAAAGTGCCGCGAGCGAGGGCCATAGCTTCATGGGCCGACGTTGGCCGATTGATGTTGGGTGCAGAAGGAAGATCTGCTGCGGGAATATCGGGCAGGGCATCCAGCTGGAATTGCGGGTGCCAGCGAGAAAGGCCTGGTGGCTCTTCCATTGGGGGCGTTAAAGTTGTCAGAAAGGTCTACATGAAAGGTTTACAGGCATGGGGCAGCGGAAAATCAAAGTTCATGCAGTCATTTATGGCTCTTGATTAGCAAGTCGAAAGACCTAAACATAAAACAGATATCTTTGGCTATCACACAAAGTGACAACGGATCAGACAGACACACCTTGTGATGACTCTTTGTGATGGAAAGCAGGTGGGAGTGTAAAGCTCGACGCCGTTCAATCAGATGTGAAGGTGACAGATTTGGTCGTGAATCTTCCCCATCCTCTGTCAAATTAAAGATGAAAATCATGGTCGACCACAGGCAGCCAAGTCAGAATGATCGCCATTTCAAAACTGCTCTATAGCAATCAACACATCAAAGGGCCGTTCAAATGAAGCACATTGTTCTTACCCGACAATATCTTGGGTTCGAAGGTGAGTTGATAACTACAAGAGGGACCACCCGAGCCACGAACTGCAGGAACCAACTCTTGGCGGAAACAGAATGCGTCTGGAAGCAACCATCGGATCTGACCTAGCTGCTTCTCATCAAACCGACTACAGGTAGGTAGTGGGGACAAGTAGGCAAATGGGATACGTGAGACAATTGAGAGAGTAAATGGTTAAATATAATGGGTGAGGAGGTGCAGTGAGGTGAGATACAAAGCGAGATGGGAGATAATTGGTACAGCACAGAGAGAAGTTGGAGTACGTGTCAGACAGAGTGAGGAAGTTGGGGGAGTAACTGTGAGATAGAGGGAGGAGAATGGGGGAGTAGGAGTGAGACAGAGGGACAAGGTTGGGGGAGTAGGAGTGGGACAGAGGGAGGAAGTTGGGGGAGTAGGAGTGCGACAGAGGGAGGAGGTTGGGGGAGTATGACAGAGGGAGGAGGTTGGAAAAGTAGGAGTGGGACAGAGGGAAGCAGTTGGGGGAGTAGGAGTGACACAGAGGGAGGAGGTTGGGATAGTCGGAGTGAGACAGAGGTACGAGGTTTGGGGAGTAGCAGTGGGACAGAGGGAGGGAGTTGGGGGAGTAGGAGTGGGACAGAGGGAGGAGGTTGGGGGAGTAGGAGTGGGACAGAGGGAGGAGGTTGGGGGAGTAGGAGTGGGACAGAGGGAGGAGGTTGGGGGAGTAGGAGTGGGACAGAGGGAGGAGGTTGGGGGAGTAGGAGTGGGACAGAGGGAGGCGGTTGGAATAGTAGGAGTGACACAGAGGGAGGAGGTTGGGATAGTCAGAGTGACACAGAGGGAGGAGGTTGGGATAGTCAGAGTGACACAGAGGGAGGAGGTTGGGATAGTCGGAGTGAGACAGAGGGACGAGGTTGGGGGAGTAGGAGTGGGACAGAGGGAGGAAATTGGGGGAGTAGGAGTGGGCCAGAGGGAGGAGGTTGGGGGAGTATGACAGAGGGAGGAGGTTGGAAAAGTAGGAGTGGGACAGAGGGAAGAAGTTGGGGGGAGTAGGAGTGGGACAGAGGGAGGAGGTTGGGTAAGTAGGAGTGACACAGAGGGAGGAGGTTGGGATAGTCGGAGTGAGACAGAGGGACGAGGTTTGGGGAGTAGGAGTGGGACAGAGGGAGGGAGTTGGGGGAGTCGGAGTGGGACAGAGGGAGGAGGTTGGGGGAGTAGGAGTGGGACAGAGGGAGGAGGTTGGGGGAGTAGGTGTGGGACAGAGGGAGGCGGTTGGAATAGTCGGAGTGACACAGAGGGAGGAGGTTGGGATAGTCGGAGTGAGACAGAGGGACGAGGTTGGGGGAGTAGGAGAGACAGTGGGACGAGGTTGGGGGAGTAGGAGTGAGACAGTGGGACGAGGTTGGGGGAGTAGGAGTGAGACCGAGGGAGGAGGTTGGGGAAGTAGATTCGATGTGAGATGGAGGGAGGAGTTTTGAGTAGTAGGCGAGAGATGGAGGGAGGAGTTTTGAGTAGTAGGTGTGAGATGGAGAGAGGAGTTTTGAGTAGTCGGTGTGAGACAGAGGTAGGAGGTTGGAAAAGTAGGAGTGGGACAGAGGGAAGAAGTTGGGGGGAGTAGGAGTGGGACAGAGGGAGGAGGTTGGGTAAGTAGGAGTGACACAGAGGGAGAAGGTTGGGATAGTCGGAGTGAGACAGAGGGACGAGGTTTGGGGAGTAGGAGTGGGACAGAGGGAGGGAGTTGGGGGAGTCGGAGTGGGACAGAGGGAGGAGGTTGGGGGAGTAGGAGTGGGACAGAGGGAGGAGGTTGGGGGAGTAGGAGTGGGACACAGGGAGGAGGTTGGGGGAGTAGGTGTGGGACAGAGGGAGGCGGTTGGAATAGTAGGAGTGACACAGAGGGAGGAGGTTGGGATAGTCAGAGTGACACAGAGGGAGGAGGTTGGGATAGTCGGAGTGAGACAGAGGGACGAGGTTGGGGGAGTAGGAGAGACAGTGGGACGAGGTTGGGGGAGTAGGAGTGAGACAGTGGGACGAGGTTGGGGGAGTAGGAGTGAGACCGAGGGAGGAGGTTGGGGGAGTAGGAGTGAGACCGAGGGAGGAGGTTGGGGAAGTAGATTCGATGTGAGATGGAGGGAGGAGTTTTGAGTAGTAGGCGAGAGATGGAGGGAGGAGTTTTGAGTAGTAGGTGTGAGATGGAGAGAGGAGTTTTGAGTAGTCGGTGTGAGACAGAGATAGGAGGTTGGCTGAGTAGGAGTGAGACAGAGGGAGGCGGTTGGGGAAGTAGGTGTGAGACAGCGAGGAGGTTGGGGGTATGGATTTAAGTAGTGATAAATGATGAGATGCATACCGGCGAAGCATCGCCTGAACAGCTTGCTGCACCTTTGAGAAAGTTGCCCTCTCTGCCCGATTGTACATCATGGCCACAGCCGTGTCCAAACAGTGAAACATTTCCGTGAGGAGCTTGTACTGTACATCATAACACACCATTGTGTCACGTTATGACCAATGCCACGTCACAATTCATGCAACGTCAAGTTACACATGTTGCAGGTGTGGGCTCACATGGAGCCAAGGCCATAGCATAGGACATTGACAATAATGAGTGTGATCATACCTTGACCGGTAGGACGAGACCCGGTGGTGTGTCTTGTATGAGGTGGTGGAATCGACGAAAAGCAGGCTCTGAAGGCCTACAAAGACATACGACACCAGTCACCACGAGAGACCGACCTGTGCTACACCAGCCTTATAAAATCCTCAAATCTTGGTTCAAAAGGTTTATCAATCTATCAAACGTGGATACACGTACCGAGCTATGGGTTGTTCTTGTCCCCCTTGTTGCCGAGATCCCGACTGTCGGCCGGCCAACAGACGGGACGCTTGGGCCTTCACAAGACGTGCTTTTAAGAGTGCCTCCGATGATCCGTCAGCAGCACACGACGGCCTAACAAAGAATCATGGAACTGAGAACCAGGTTAAAAGAAACCCCAGCACCCAGCACCAAGCAACATAGCAAGCGACATCACATAAAGACAAAATCAAGAGAGCAAGCACCAGGAGCTCAGATCGACTGAGATGGACCAATGCAAAATAACTCGTTATAAAGCCCTAATTGAAGAGACAGTTGGAGAAAATTATTATACACTGCCTTTGGTCAAGTAAGATTGAGTAACCACTTTTTAACCGAAATCCCACAAACCCCTCATGAACTAGTGAGTTAATGGAACTCCTTACCCTATGCAGTCTTGAGAAAAAGGACGTGCGAAGAGTCTTCACACTTGCTTTGCGTTTCCGAGCACGAGCTAGATTTCCGACGAGCCTCCATTTTGTCTGAATCTCGATATTCCCCAACGCTGAGAGCGCAAGTGGCATATTTGATTGGTGGAGATGGCGTAAAATGGAGGAATATTTTGCCCAAGTCCTGTCAAACTGGAGGTTTTTGGAAATGCCACAAAGGCTGGAGAGATCTCACGAGATTTTGCGGGGGAAGACACGGTTTTTTGAAGCTGTCCCGACCTTCACGCACGCTCGAAGTTAAGTAATGGTTCACAATTGTATTTTTGTCGAAACTGTATTTATCTTACGTGTGTGTACCTATAGTACGTCCCTTGGAAGATTAATCGGTGTTAATCTTTCATACCTGTATAGAGTGGTCGAGTATTTCGTGCCGCGATATATTGCGGCCTTGTTGTTGTTCTTTAAGCTTCCTACCTGGAGGCTTTGTTTTCTCTCAGCGGTCGATTGTGGTCCTGCTCCTCTCATTCTCTCAGTTTTTTCCCAGTCTTTTCACCCCCATACTTCCTTGTTTAAAATCTAAACTAAAAAAAAACAAAAACATTTCCTTCTTTGTTCTTTTCGTTTGTTCGTTCGTTCTTTCTTCGACGATGTGTTTCACCCCCATTTCACGCCATTCCCAGATCTGTTTTGCCCTATTCTTTTTGCTGACATCTTTTGCCCTGTTCACGTGACTCGTGGTTGTCCCTCGAGGCTCCCTCTCCCCGTTGGTTTTTTTGTGAATATTAGATTGTTCTTCACGGTTCTGTTTAACTATATTTAAAGTTTTCCCTGCAGTGTTTTATTCAGTGGTACATTACAACACGCTGTTTTTCTTCCTATTTAAAAGGCTCTTTTCAATTTTCTCTCCACCTCATTCTACTTCAAAAAAATATTCAATCTCTTATCATTCTAAATCACGACATGCTCGAAATTCACATTCATTCCACCCCTCCTCCATCGTTCTCAAACGGATCTCTAACTTGAAAATCACAATAAACCCAATTTGTTATAAATGTTCCTCTTTCATTAATCATCCACTTTCGAAACTCCCCCCTTGCCCCTCCCCTCCTAAACTCCCCCCCAACCATCCCTCTCCAATTCTCCCCCCTCCCACCCCCATCTCAAAGCTGCCTCCTCCTGACTTCATCGCCCTTAGTCTCATACCTCCACCTCCCCCAACCTTCTACTTTCCTCTGCCACCCCTCAAAGAACTCCTCACTGTGCCTCATCCCATCACCATCAAACCTTTCGTCCTCATCCTTCCCTTTCTTGTAACTCTTCTGTAATCTCTGACACGCTATTAAGTGCTCTTCCTACCTCCCCCGCCCATCCTTCATCTGCCCCTACCCCACCCCTCCCCTCTCCTGCACCCGAGGCTCCCTCTCTCTCCTCATTAACGATATGGACCTCAAACATCCGGGGCCTTTGCTCAAACCTGATTGATCTCTCCATTCAGGTTGCTTCTGACAATCCAGACTTGATCTGCTTAACAGAAACTTTCCTCCTTCAAGATGTCTCTGAGTCCTTAATATATCTTTTCCAGGTTACTCCCTCCTCCGGTATGATAGACCTGAGCCTCGTCCTGGTGGTGGGGTTGCTATCTTTATCAAAAACTCTCTTCCTCACTCTCCTTGCATTGCCCTCTCTCCACCCCAACCCCAGGAGTACCTCTGGCTACGGCTTCCTCTCTGCTCCCACCTGTGGTTCATATGTGTTCTGTACCGTCCTCCAAACAGTGATGATGCTGTCTGACAACATGGACCAACTTCTATCAACTCATCCCAACTCTCTCTTCCTCATATGTGGCGACTTCAACTGTCATCATGCCAGCTGGCTGGGTGTGGGTTCCTCTCTCACCAGCCATGGCACCTCAGCAAAGGACTTCTGTGACTCATTGGGACTGACACAAGCTGTCAATTTCCCGACCCAGATATCAGTCAATGAAGTATCTTCTCTTCTCAACTTGGTTATGACAAACTTCCCTGCAAATGTCTGCTGCTCTTCTTCTGCTCCAATCGGTTCTTCTGATCATGTGCTTGTTAAAGTGGACATCTCTATGGTCATTCTCAGAGAGCCTCCTCAGTGTCGATGAGTCTGGCATTTCACTCAGGCCGACTGGCACAGGCTGCAAGCAGCCATCAATCATCTGGACTGGTCTCCCATCTCTACTGCCTCTGACATCAATTCTTCCTGGGAATTCTTCCAAAGCAAACTGCTCTCTCTCATGCACCGAGTTATCCCATCTCGTCTTCAGTTGTCTTACCCTTCCTCCCATCCATGGTACACTGAATCTTGTGGTGAGGCAGTTGCCCTGAAACAACTTGCCTTTGCCTCTTGGAAGGCAAATCCAACTGAAGGTAATCTCAGTTCCTTCCACCAAGTTCGGAACAAGTGTGTGTCTACCCTCAGGAGTGCCAGGAAGCACTATCTCTCCACACTCAAGAATGAACTCTCAAACCTGTCTCCTTCCTCCAAATCCTGGTGGCGTCTGGTCAAATCCGTTTCTGGTGTTTGTTCCCCCTCCATCCCCTCACTCACCTCAAATGGCTACACAGTTGAAACCGCACGTGACAAAGCCGAATGCCTCAACTCTGTGTTTGCCTCAAAATCTTGTGTCCCAAACCCATCTCTCTCTGTTCCCACCTTACCCAGTCGAACCCAACTGCTCCTGGACTCTGTGTCCTTCTCTCCTGACAAGGTGGAGAAGTTTTTGTCAAACCTTGACTCTGATTCTGCAACTGGACCAGACGGCATCAGCCCACGGGTCCTAAAATCCTGCTCTGCTGCTCTATCTCACCCTCTCTCTGTTCTTTTCACCCTCTCTTTTGCTCAAGGTCATCTGCCCGCATCTTGGAAAGCAGCAAACATTACCGCTTTACACAAAAAAGGTGCAAAAACAGATCCTTGCAACTACAGACCAATCAGCCTGCTCCCAATTATCAGCAAAGTCATGGAATCCATCATTGCTTCGGATATCAAATCCTTCCTCTTCTCCAATGGCTTGATCTCCGATCATCAATTTGGATTCAGACCAGGTCATTCTACTCTGGACATGTTGCTTCTCCCGTCTCAACAATGGATGGAGGTCCTCAATGCCAAACAGGAAATCAGAGCCGTCTCCCACGACATATCACGTGCCTTCGATACGGTCTGGCACCCAGCTCTGCTCACCAAACTCTCCTCCTATGGTATTCCATGGAAATCTCCACGCTTGGCTTGTGGACTTCCTCTCTGGTCGTAGTCAACGTGTAGCCTGAATGGATTTTTCTCATCGCCCTTCCTGTTCTGGCTGGAGTTCCCCAAGGTAGTGTTCTGGGCCCTGTGCTTTTTCTGGTCTTCATCAATGATCTCCCCGACTCTCTGGAAAATCCTCTCTATCTCTTTGCTGATGACTCCACTCTCTGCCGCTCCATTCCTCATCTCTCAGATCGGCAGCCTGCAGCCTCCTCTCTCGGCAGACCTGGACAAAATCACAGACTGGTCAAACAAGTGGACCATGTCTTTCAATTCTGATAAATCTCACACTCTTACTATGTCTCTCCGAAAAGACAGACTGGAAAACCCTCCCATCTCCTTTCTCAACAATCCTCTCCAAGAAGTTCTGTCGCTCAAGCTTTTGGGTCTCACTATCTGCCATGATCTTTCTTGGGAAAACCACATTTCCAAGCTGGCCTCCAAAGCCAGTCGCCGACTGGGCATCCTCCGTCGTGTGAAGTCCTTCCTTGGCACACCTGAGCTCCTCACCACATACAAGGCTTTCATCCGCAGCTCAATGGAATATTGAAATACTGTTCCCCCCCCTCTGGGCCGGTGCTCCTGCCTCACACCCAGCTCGGCTTCACGCTGTTGAAGCCAAAGCTTTCAGAATCATTGGAACCTCCTGCGATGAAGCTAACTCCGAGGGCCTTTCACTCACTCACCGCAGGCAGGTTGGTTGGTGGTCTTTCTGTCTTCTACCGACTCCTCTCCGGCCTTGATCCCCCAGCTCTCTCTCTCTCTCTGTGCTCTGTCCCCCCCAAATATTCCTATAGGTCACACAAGATCTGCCAGCAACCCTCTTATGGTTAAACTGCCGAAAAATCTAGGCTCTCTGCTCACCTTCACTCTTTCATTCCCCTTTTCTCCCGCCTCCGGAACAAACTCCCCCACTCCCTTCAATCCCACTCTTCCCTCCAGGTCTTTAAAACAGCTGTTCGCCACCATCTCTTATCTTCCCCCATCCAAAACCTTGATCTTTTCTACCCCCACTAATTCACCCCAGATACATTTTTTCGAAATTCCAACTTCTTTCCTGGAAGTCCTTGCAGTGTCCATATGTTTTATACCTCTCCCACCTCCCACCAAGCCCTCTCCCTCCCACAGTTCTCTCGATGTCCCAGCTCTCAAATGTTGTGTTTGTGTCCTTCGCCCTCTCTCCCCATCTTGTCAGCCGCTCCCCTTATTTTGTGTTTTATGTGTTGGTTTGTGTCAGTTTGACTTTTTGTGTGATTAATGTTCACTCTTTCACGAGCCTCGATCTTGTATACAAAAAAAAAAGAAAAAAAAAAAGGCCATTTGTGTTTTCGTGTTCAAGTATATAATTCAAATTAAACAAAATAAAGATTTTAAAGGATGTAAAAACAACAACCTTTTTGGAAGTTTACTGCCGTTAATGCATCATCTTTTACACCACATTATTTAACATGTTATTTTTGTCCTGTATGATGTCTTTAATGACCATGAATATATGAATATGAATGAATGATCGTTTTCAGGCCATTTTCCCCACTGGAGCGGGTGTTAGCCTTGAGGGTCCCATGACAATCATGGTTCCCTGTTTGAGGCAATGTTTTTATGGCCGGATGCCCTTCCTGGCGCCAACCCTTGGTCGCATCTTACGATGCGCAGGGATACGGTATACCTATTCTAAACCGGGGTACACACCGGGATCATTCATCCCAGCAAGCTGGTACTCAATTTGCCGACCACGGAAGGATGACAGGCTGAGTCAACCGCCCTGGTGTTAATTTAGCGATCGACCGGGATTCTAACCCAGGATCCTAGGATCCCAAGCCGGCACCATAACCGCTAAGCCAACACCAGGCTTAACTGTCATCATGGCAATGACTTGACAAATCATGGCAAATCAAGGCAATGACTTGATGAATGATTTTCAATTTTGTTTGACAGCCAAACACAGTAAAACAATTAGTGGAGTACACAAGCTGATCGCTATCGCTCGGCGTGTCCACTAAAACCGTGGTTCGGGTGGGGTTATTTCCTTGCTTCCCGGGAGGCGCTGGTAATTAGGTAATAGGACTATTTCGGCCTACCACCCTATTCAGCGCTGACCAGAAGGAACGCAATAGCCCCGGATCGCGTCGGTTAGATAAAAGACAAGGGGATTAATCCCCCCTTGGTAAGGGGAAGGCTGACGTTTGAGATCCGCAACAATATATAAATCTTTCCCGATTCTCATTAGCAGAACAATACTCACAAAAACTCACCTGGGGTTACCGCAGTCTTTCATCACCACAGGTGAAGGATCGCTAGGTGGCTGGTGCTCAAGCTTAGTAGTTGTTCGCCTTGTGACAGGAATTGTAGGGGTCGTTGAACTTTGAGAGGAGGAAACAGTCACATCTGCAGAAACCTTGGTGGAAATTGTGGGAAGATTGGGAGCAAGGACAACCGTGCTGCTTGGCGGAGACGATTGGGTGGTGGTTGTTGGGAGCTTTCCGATCGAGGTCGCTCCATCAGAACCCACCGATCCACCCTGTCGAACCTTCATGGGTTGACTCGTAAGCGGATGACCATCGATCCTCAGAGCTTTCTTTGAATGCATTATAGTCTTTGGGATTTCCACCACATCTTTGTTATTTTCTTTGGGAGACCTATCGTAAAGATGTCCTTCCGAGGTCTTCATGGATCCAGAAATAGCCGTCTCGAGGTGTAAAAGAGCAGAGTTTCGGAGCAGCCTTGGCGGTTTCTGCAAACTGCGATCTCCATACGCGAGACCGGAAGGAGATGCAACACCTTCAGAACGTCCAGAACCCTTCTGCACATCTTGTACTCCATCTTGCAAACCAAGGTCTTCCTTCGATCCACCTTGGTTAACCAGAAGTGTGGACCCACGTTCAGATAAAGTGCAGATCATTTTGCTTGGAGAAACAGTCTTGGCCTCGACGACATCGTGGACACGAACAGAGAACAATGACGACGATATCTTGCGCTTTGTCGGAGTTGTCCCATGTGAGTCTTGCAAGGATGTCGTCTCCGATTCAGCTTCGTGCCCCAACCTTCGATCGACCACTCGGACTCTCGTTCGTTTCCCTGGAACATGTCGTCCGCATCTACGCTTTACACCTCTCCTCGGTTTCCTCTCCTTTGCCAACGACACCTCAGCACTGAAGACTATGCAGTCCGGCTTCTCCTCAACTCCCCCCTCTCCACCATTTACAAACACTTCCACAACTTGGCCTCGAGCAGAGGTCTCTCCATGTACCTCCTCCACCATTTCATGACACCACTCAGTTCCACTTTCTTTTGCTACTACTTTTTTCTTTACCACCTCTTTTTTATTTCCAATACTCAGTTCTTCCACGGTTTTCTCGACCTTGAGATTTGTTCCATTGTTTTCAATGCAGGGAATCACATCCACCATCTTCCCTAGCTCCCTCTCTTCCCTCTTTTTTCTCATTGTTTTAACCATTACTTTTCTCTCATTCTTTTTATCATTCACCTGCAGCAACATTCTCTTTACATCTTTATTCACATTCATTTCAATCCTTTTCTCCTTTGCTTCTACAGGCTTTTGCACCTCCACACTCCTCTTAACAACCCCAGGTTCCTTTTCCATCCCGTCCTCCTTTTCACGATCATTTTTATTTCCTCTTCTCTTTATTTTGTCCTCTCCATGCCCATCCACATTGCTCTCCAATTCCTTTCCTTTTATAAAGATATTTTGCTTCTCCACCTCATCTGCCTTTACTCTCAACTTCTCCAAACCCTTATGCGCTTTACCTCTTACATCATTCTTCTCTTTACGCATCTTTTCTCCCTCCTTCGTTCCCTTGCCCTCCTCGTTCCGCTCACAAACCCTTAAACCATCACCGTTTATCTCAGATTGCCCCTCTTCATTCCGCCTCCGAATTTGGGACCTCGTCGGAACACCAGAAATGCCATACCTACAGGCATCTCGAAGCTCTTTTTTCGCCTTCACCTCATCAACAAACCTTACTGTTTTCATCGCAGAGTTCACCTCATCAAAACACCTTACTGTTTTCGCCGCCGAGTTCACCTCATCAACAAACTTCACCTCATCAACACACCTTACTGTTTTCACCGCAGAGTTCACCTCATCAACAAACCTTTCTGTTTTCACCGCAGAGTTCACCTCATCAACACACCTTACTGTTTTCACCGCATAATTCACCTCATCAACAAACTTCACTGTTTTCACCGCAGAGTTTACCTCATCAACACACCTTACTGTTTTCATCGTCGAGTTCACCTCATCAACACACCTTACTGTTTTCACCGTCGAATTCACATCATCACACCTTATTGTTTTCACCTCATCCTCTTGTAACTTTCTCCGTTTTGAAGCCAATATCCTATCGTTACGTTTACATCCCGAAAAATACGTCGTAATCGACCTCTGCGCCATAACGACAAACCCTCTCCGTTGCAAATCCACAATCGCACTTTTCCCGCCAAACCACTGACGTATTTCCGCCACGATGCAAAGTTTTTAGCGTTGATTATCTGAAGAGCGTAAAGCAGTTTGTTTGTTTAAATTCTGGTTCAATTACTAAAATATTCCCGACTTTATCGTAAAGCCACATTTTCATGGAGAAATTAAAAGGATCGACACGAGCAAAATAGTGCGTGAAACTTATACACCGCCCGCATTTCATGATTCACATTACTCTCCCAGGGGAATAAAAAGGCAATTTAAATTGAAGAAACTAATAGCCGGCGAAGCCGGTTGTTTCAGACGCTCGTATAAAAGGACACGGAGCCGTTAGTAGTTCGAGCAAGCCATGTTCCGCGTCCGGCACTCCCGGCCCGGAGGTGACTCTGGACTGGAAGAGTGGAAGTACATGTGGCTGTGCACAGTACACTGGGCGGTGTTATCAACACAAGCTAACACCTGTAACATCTCCCTTTTTTAACATTACTAATATCATGTGATGCAATCTATTCTACCAAAATTTCGAAAAGAGATGTAAACTGGTAACACAACATAACAATATTCTGGCTAAATTATAACATAGGATTATGCCAGGAGCTGAACATTTCCACCAATCAATGACATCAAATCAATAACTAAATGTCCTTGCTGTTACTTGTAACAGTTCATAGATCAAGTCTGTTTGGGGGTTTTGACAGTCTTCCACTGCGGGAGAAAACAGGGCTCCTGTGTGAGAGAGGCTCTTTGACCATCGCCGGTGTTGAGGGTGTGCTGCAGGTCCTCCCTGCTGGTGTGCTCACTCTCACCAAATTCTTCTTAGCATTGCAGCCCTCAGGCTCAATGGCAGTTTTGTCTTCACTTTGCACATCCGGTCTTGTGATGCTCTGGTTGTGCCTTTTAGCGGGGTGGCTTGGGGTCAATTTTCAAGATTACCGTTACCGGGCGGACAAAAGCGTCATTTTTGGTGTGAGGCTTCCTTAGGGTATATCAGTTGATTTTAGCCGAGGAGCCCTCTCGAAATATGTACGTAACCATGGTAACACAAACAAATCCAAGATGGCTGCCGTTCATGATAAAATACCAATTTTCTTGGGTTGTAGTTGTTAGAGGAAAGCCAAATTGTATCAAAATATTACTTAAATATCAGAACCATGTCCTCAACATGTTCGGTCACCCTCCTGAAATATTAAAGTAAAACATAAAAATCCAAAATGGCCGCCATTTATGCTGAAATAGCAATTTCCTTGGTTTTTAGCGGTCATACGATGGCTAAATTGTACCAAAGTATGATTATATTATACCAGAATATTTTTATTGAAGCCCTATTTTTAAAAAAGATACACAAATAACCTACCACATATGGACAACATGGTTGTTTATTTCCCGTAGGTCTAAAGATCAAAGAAATCAAACTACATAATATTGACTGCAACATCCAAACTAATTGAATTTAAAAGTGATCTAAACTATTTTTTCTCAAGATAGTGCGTTCTTGAGACAAGGGTTTGAACATGGAAATAATGTGAATGTTTTAATTATGCTTTTATCCTAACCTTAATGTGACCCTTGTGGGTATCCGTAGTTATATACCTAATTTAGAGGGCGACATTGTGACTACAGGCTGTCTTTACTATACTGCTAAGCACATGTATTGGTGGAAAGTTTTCTGGCCTCCTTTGTTAACAATCTACATATTTTATGGTAAGTAAGCAACTTTTCAAGTTATTATCTTTAATTACAGAACTTCAGTGATCAAGTCAGGTTTTTTTAGCTAAACAGAAGTATGTGTTTATGTACATTTGGTAACAATCAGCATAATTAGACAAGCTTAAACACTCCTATAAATAATGGCCTATGCAAAATAATCAACACAATGTGCACTATATCAGGAATTTAGAAAATTCTGGCTAATTAGATATTTTTATACTGCATTATATAGCACTTATTAACTTTACCCATGATAATGATTAATACGTATAAATCAAATATAATAAAAAGCAGCTGTTAAACAATGCTGTTGCCCAGGCCATTTTTAAAACTACGGAAGACATTATAGGACATCATTAGTGAAAACAAAAAATCAGATGTCCTATCTTGACTTGAAAATAAATGTGATTGATTATGTGTTTTTTTTCTCTTTGTTATCACAATAAATTTTCCATATGGAAAGTATTATAGGACATCCATTGTGAATGCTAAATTAAAGCTGGATTAATATTACTTGTGAGTAAAATTTATATTTTTGCCAAACTCAACTTAAGTTACTTATATTGATATTATTTTAATGTGAATAATATATACTTTTTTCTCAATTTCAGAGCACCGATTGAAAGCCAAGGAAACTGCTGGTACGGATTGGATTCAGACATCGTGCCAAGAGAGACGAGCCCGTATACAAGATGGATCTAGATTGGATTCTAAAACCAGCAAAATATTCTCTACTATCCCATTTGACCAAGCTCATGAACAGGAGAACGCGAAAGTCAAAGGCTCTGGTGGTTGTATTGGACTCACAGGAAACCCTGTCGCATTTAGACGCTGGATGTTAACAGGTCCCGAGTTGGCCAGATTGCAAACACAGTTTGAGGAAGAATACTTTCCCAATGATGACCCAGATTTTCGGAACCATGAACAGGGCCTTGCATCACAAAAAAACATTTCAGAAGGAAGTAAACAATCTTTCTGAAACCTTCAACAGAATGGGAAACCCCTTCCTTGATGATTTTGAAGAGCTAGTGACACTCGACAGTCGCAATTGCATGGATGAGTCTGTAGTATCCGCACTACGCACATTGGAAGACACAGGCATAAAGCAGTATCAGGAGTATGTCAAGAGTGTACTTGAAGATCGCAGCTGCTCTATACATGACCCAATCAAGAAGAACTCACTGGCTCTCTTCAAGAGACCTAAACCCAAGGCCCCGGCAAAGCAGGGGAAGAAGATCAAAGTGCTCCAGAACAATGTGGCACTTTTTGGCCAGTTGTACATTGCCATGCAAAGTCGCGAGGGTGACCTGAAGGAATTCTTTGCCCATGAGATACAACCCTTTCCACCTTCTCTCTCAGACTTTGGTAAGCTGCATTTACCAAACACAAAGTCCGATCTACTGAAATGTATTGAGCAGCCCGAGCAGCCTGAGCCACCTTCAACCTATGACTGCATTGTACTGGATGGTGCTGTCATTGTGCACTGTCTGCCGACTACTGCAGTCAGCACGTTCATTGAGTATGCAGACAAGGTGTTCATCCCCTACCTGGTGAAGCAGCTACAGAATGCCACAAGTTTGGATGTTGTGTGGGACACACATTCCAGACAGTTTGAAGGAATCAACCCGGGAAAAGAGAGGAAAGGGTGTGCGCAGAAAAGTGTCCGGCCAAACCAAGCTTCCAGGCAATTGGATGGACTTCCTCCGTGATCCAAAAAACAAACAGGAGCTATTTGCCTTTCTGACGTCCAAGGTTGCCGAGTTTACCTTTCCATCAGGCAAATCCGTGTACATCACATCAGGTGAATCTGTAGTATCCACAGGCACCATCAACGCCATGCTGAACTGCAACCATGAGGAAGCAGATACGAGGGTCATAGTGCACATCGTGCAGTAGCGGACTGGGTCTTAAAACCGGCCCGGGCATCCTTGACCTAGGTCGGCCCATTATTCATTAATATGTTGCTTATCTGAGAAAATCGACTAAAAGCTTGAAAAAAAACAACTAAATGAAATCCACTAAAAATTAAATTTATTTTCAGTAACACAAACACATGTCATGTCTAAGAGAGTAGGTGCCTGCACAGTTCGCTGCTTCTGGCAGCCACACCATCAATGATATCCTTAGTTTGAAGTTTGGCCAGGATCCCTTTTTCCACAGACATCAACATGAACGCCTCAATATGTTCTTGTGTCATTGTACTTCGCAGGCGGCTTTTGATTCTCTTCAAAGCAGAGAAAGACCGTTCACATGCCACTTGTGACACAGGCAGCGTTAGCAGCAGCTTGTAGGCAAGCCCAATGCTCTTGTAGGCATCAGCGAAGAGGTTCAACTTGAGGAGCACCTTGTAGCAGCAGAGAGGACAGGCTTTACATGACTTACATGTACTTGACAAAGTCTTCCTGTCCTGTTCAGACTCACTGTCCCCCTGCACTGTATAAGCATCTGCTACTGATTGTTTCAGTGTTGACCATTGTTCTCCAAGGCTTCGCTGTTCTTTTTGTAGTTGTTCTGCAGTGACATCATCAAATCTCAGCAAATGTTTATGCAGCTCTTCCATAGCTCCCAATTGTACTTGATCAAAGGTCCTTGGCTGAAGAAGTGAGAGATCAGCACACAATGTTGATGTTGCTGATCTGTCAAACCGCTGCTCAATGCTGCTCACAATAGTGTCCACTATTTGGTTGTACACTTCAATGCGATACTTCTTTACTGGGTCAGAAGCTGATGTAGCCTCATCTATGGACAGTTCGCCATCAATACGTTTGTGCTGTCTTTGCCGTTTTATAGGAAGGGACTCTTCCATAACAAGATTTACATCCATTTCATCCAGCTGGTCATTAGCCCATTGAACAAACTTTGCAGCTGCATCATGACAAGCTTGGAAGTCATCCCATAGCATCTGCATATTCTCTCGCAATTCATCCACCATCCGGTGCACAGTCAGCAGATCCAATTGCACAGTTTGTAGATACTTGGAGAGCGCTGTAGTGCGGGAGAATACTTGCGGATATACTTGTGCAGTCAGAATTGTTTCAAACTGCAGGAGACTGGCAATGTATCCCTTCACCTTGGCCTTAACAGCTGCTTGGATTTGGTCAGCAACTAGTATGGCATTAAGAGTGGTGATAACTTCCATGAAAAGCGCTCCAGTTGGGTTGTTGAATGAACCAAAAACCTTCTTCAAGGCGGCGTCCCATGACCACCATCTCGTTTCTCCGATAGTTCCCATTCGTTTCACAGTAGTGGAGTGTCGACTCCAGATGTTCATTCGCTGATAAGATTCCCGAAAGAATACTGCAATGTCATTCAGTAGTGAGAAATGTGATGCGCAGGTCACCACAACACTTGTAGCTTCGGTCACAACGAGATTTAACACATGTGCGTGGCACCAAACATGGATCTGCATTGGAGCTTCCTTTGATAGCAGAGTACTGAAGCCTTTGTACCACCCCTGCATGTTTGCTGCACCATCAGTTGAGTTTCCAACACAGTTCTTGAGGTCAAGATTCAGTCCTAATAAGACTTCAGAAACAAGTTGCACAAAAGCTTCGCCAGTAGATTCCTCACATTTCACCACACTCACTAATCTTTCTTGGATAGTGCCAGTGCTATCAACATATCTAAGAACAACAGAGCACTGGTCTTGTGTGAGATGTCTTGAGTGGTATCAATTTCCACAGCAAACATGTCTGTTACTTATTCAGAAATCCACTGACGTATCTTATCCCGGATAACTGTGATAACAGAATTAACTGTAGTTTTAGACAGCAAAATTACCAAGGAGCCTCGACTTCGTGAACTCTTTGCCTTCTCATGTTGCTTCTTGCTGTTTTGGACAACGTGAGAGAGATGATCGGCTGTGCAGGATTCATACTTCTGAAGTAGTTTTACAACTTCCAGAAATGTACCATTGTCGATCTCCTCATTGTCAAGTGTGTATGCTGCTTCTTCATTACTTCCTCTGTAGCTCAGTCCCCTCTTACCAATGAGTTTGACCACATCCACAACTCTTTCCATCACTTGCCGTCTCTTTCTAACCTCATCATGATGGCTACGTGCGAGCAGGTGAGAAACGCTGGACTGTTGTCGATCTACCAGGTATGCTGTAGAGCATCTCAAATGAAAAGAAGAGCGTTCATGTTCTTCAACACGTGTATGTACATGTCGCCAGTCAGTCATTCCCTTGATGAATGTGGACCAGTCTGAGGTGCTGGAAAACGCCAAGTACACTGAACAGTGAAGAGAATGATTGTCCTTGTTGTATGACAACCACCATCTGTTTGTACCATCTTTTCACATGAAACACCTCTTGACCACTCGGTTGTCAGTTTTTTGATTAGGGTGGTGATTCCAAAACAGCAAACAATCTTCATCTCTACATGGTTTCCTAAAGTAGTTAATCGAGGGGTATCCCTCCTCTGCAAGTGTAGCAGCTGCAGCTGGTACATCTCTCTCAGCTGACCGCACCTGTTTGTGTTAACCAAGACCAAGGCAGACCTGGACAAAATCACAGACTGGGCAAACAAGTGGAACATGTCTTTCAATCCTGACAAATCTCACACTCTTATGATGTCTCTCCGAAAAGACCGACTGGACAACCCTCCCATCCACTTTCTGAATAATCCTCTCCAAGAAGTTCTGTCACTCAAGCTTTTGGGTCTCACTATCTGCCTTGATCTCTCCTGGGAAAACCACATTTCAAATCTGGCCTCCAAAGCCAGTCGCCGACTGGGCATCCTCCGGCACGCGAAGTCCTTCCTTGGCACACCTGAGCTCCTCACCACATACAAGGCTTTCATCCGCAGCTTAATGGCATACTGCTCTCCCCTCTGGGCTCGTCTTCACGCTGTTGAAACCAAAGCATTCAGAATCATTGAAATCTCCCGTGATGAAGCTAACTCCAAGGGCCTCTCACTCACTCACCGCAGGCAGGTTGGTGGTCTTTCCGTCTTCTACCGACTCCTCCCTGGCCTTGCCCCCCCCAGCTCTCTCTGGGCTCTGTCCCGCAAATATTCCTACAGGTCGCACAAGATCTGCCTGCAACCCTCTTATGGTTAAACTGCCAAAATCAAGACTCTCTGCTCACCTTCACTCCTTCATTCCTCTTTTCTCCCGCCTCTGGAACAAACTCCCTCACTCTCTTCAATCCCACTCCACCCTCCAGGTCTTTAAAACAGCTGTTCACCACTATCTCTTATCTTCCCCCATCCAAAACCTTGATCTTTTCTCCCCCCGCTAATTTCACCCCAATTCCACTTTTTTGAAATACCAACCTCTGTCCTGGAAGTCCTTGGTGTCCTTGTGTTTTATACTTCTCCCTCCCCCCCCCCCCCCTTCCCACGCCTCCTCCCCCCAAGCCCTCTCCCTTCCACACATCTCCCTGCTCTCAAATGTTGTGTTTGTGTGCTTCCCGTTCTCTCCCCATCTTGTCTTCCGCTCCCTCTTTTTATATATTTTGTTTGTCTGGTTGATTTGTTTGTGAAGTAAATGTTAGCTCTTTCACGAGCCTCGATTCAGTATACAAAAAAAAAGAAAAAAAAAAAGAAAAAAGCTTATTACGAGTTTCGGAGGGTGAAAACGGCGTCAAATATTCTAAAATTGACGAAGAATTATTTTTTAGAAATCTCACGGCCGTAGGGGATAGTTTTTCACGGCCGGAAATATCCGAAGTTGAGACAGAATTCACCGAATTAATCAAGAAGTAAATTTTATCAATTTTAATCTCATCCAGAATGCAAATGGTGTCATTTTAGGTCTGAATTTCTGAAATTTTGTGAGCTGACCAATCAGCGATCAGCTTAGGTCAGCCAATCAGCGCCATCGACACGGTTTGATTAACGACAGTCACACATTGCCGTTGAAACGGCGCTATCGTCTGATCTGTCGGCACTGATCTTGCTGCAAGCTAACTTCTTCTGGTGGAGGAAGCCGCAGTGCCCGGAGAGAACCAGTCCTGACAGCGACTGAAGTTAGAAGAATACACACATACTGTGAAAACGGATATTAAGCCCAGTTAAAATTTCTTAAAATAGGCCCTAAGCGAGCACATCGTATCGTTACTTCCTTAAGCTTCTTGTGACATATATTGTATGTAGGTATTGGGCAGGACTGTCTGCTCTTCTCTTTTACCAATTCTTACCAGGTACGGTACCTACTACACCTACCTACTACCAACGACCTAACCTACTGATGCCATAGTGATGGGTAAAATAGTGGCAAGAGGCTTTGGCTTTGCCGGCTCATTGCGGCTTTAGACGGGTCAATATATGAAAAATAAGGGCCTAACCCCAAAAAAAATTATAATAAAGGTTTTTTTGTTTTAGGTGTATCATTAGGTTGTACTAGACCCCTGAAAAAAAGTTTACCAAAATTTGACTCCGGGAAAGTGGTTAATTAGCATATTTTCAAAATGGCACCCCCCCCAAAATTTTCAATGTACAGAAAAAAAATTTCTTGTTCAATTTAGACCCTATAAATGTATTACAAATAGATAGAAACATGGTTGCTTTACCTAATGAACACATCAGAAAATTTCTATGACGTCATTGTGACGTCATAATGACGTTGCTGTCTCAATTACGTCATATGATATCATGAATCATTACTGTTTTTCCTTACTACCAAGACTTAAATAAATATTTTTTGTTTCAGGATTTGAAAATGGATAACGGAGAGCTTGACGAAGACGTCTGCCCAATTTGCAAAGCGAGTTTGGAAGACGCCAAGGACACTGATGTTTCCAAACTTTCAAGGAAGGGTGTTGAAAAAATCAACAAATCAAGCCAAGAAAGGGGTTGTGATGATGTTGTCGCAAGACCAAACCAACGAGTACACAAGAAATGTCGATCCTCGTGGACAAATGAAAAAGCAATCAAACAGGCTTTAAAACGTTCTTCTGAATCATCATCACCTGTAAAGAAGAAGAGCCGCCGTATTAGCTTAGGGCCATATGACCCTAAAAAGGACTGCCTCTTCTGTGGCCATGAAATTTCTAAGGGTACTCATGGACATGATGAAAGTGCCGGTAAGATTCTCACTGACTGTTTCCCTCAGACGATAGTTAAACATTGCAAAGAAAGACACGATGATTGGGCGCATATTGTTCAGGGTCGAATTGAATATCTTGGTACAAATTTGCAAGCTTCTGACTGTGTTTACCATAAACGCTGCAATACCTACTTTCGATTGGGGCAGGAAATGCCAGACCAGTTTCGATCAGAGGCAGTGCAAAAACCAAAACACATCGGGCGGCCCACAAACGAGGACCAGCGACAAGCATTTGTGACAGTTTGTGAATATTTGGAAAGCAATGATGAAGAACAAATTACGATATCTGAACTTGTGAGCAAAATGGGTGAATACTTACTTGAAGAAGACTCTGTGCCATATGGAAGTCAATATTTGAAGCAAAAACTGATAGAACGCTACAATGATTCTATATGCATAGCGGAAGTAGAAGGGCTTCAGGATATAGTGACGATGAGGGGGAAAACTGCAAAAATACTTCGTACCTATTTCGAGACTTCAAAAGATGGTGATTCCGAAAGTCAGAAACGTGCAATCATTGCTACAGCTGCCAAGCTCCTGAAGTGCGATATCAAGACTGAAATCCCATCAGTCACTGATCGATATCCTTCTTCGCAGAGCCTCAAACTAGACACTACATTAGATTACTTGCCGATTTCACTGCGTACCATGTTGAATAAACTGTTTGTGGGGACAGATAAAGATGAAAAAGTTGCTGCTATCGGGCAGTCAATAATACAAGGTGTTCGCCCGTGGGCACTTGTAGTGCCACTTCAAATAGGACTTGCTACTCAGCTACACCATGTCTATAAGTCACGATTTCTCATTGACACCTTGTCTGTGATGGGGTTTAGCTCTTCTTATGGGGAGGTGCAGAGATTCTTGCAAAATGCTGCTGATGTGGTTGCACCAGAGTTACTTGGGAAAGGATCATCTGGTACAGTATTATTCGCTGCTGATAATGTTGACCACAATATCATAACTCTGGATGGAAAAGGAACCTTCCATGGAATGGGAATGGTGGCAGCAACAACACCAGGACAGGTGACAACCCATGTTGTCAATAGGAAAAACGTTTCCAAATTGAATGTGAAAGAAATGTCACGGGTTGATATCATTGATTATCGCTTCTCCACATTTGCACGTCGTAACATTATGTTTGAAAAACTTCCAGAACTTCACTGTCCTGTCCCAGTTGTAGACATTCTATGGGAGCTCTCATTCTGTTTCCACATGGACACACCCAACTGGCAGGGAATGATGAACATAGTTCATAGCGTATCTGACCACCCTGGAAAATCATCTGTCACATTCCTACCAATGATCGACATGTATCCAAGTGAGCCAACTTGCATACTCTCCACACTTAGTTTCATTTGTGACCTAGCAGCGAAACACAAGATTGCGCCAATCGTGACATTCGACCAACCCTTGTTCTTTAAGGCCTCGGAAATAATCTACAATTCACCAGAGTGGAGCCACCTGAAGAACATTACGTTGATGTTAGGAAGTTTCCATACGTTGATGAACGTGCTCGGTGCTATTGGCACACTTATGCAAGGTTCGGGTCTGACGGACAGCCTCGAAACTGTTTATGGTGACAATGCAGTAAAGCATATGATTGGTGGTAAAGCTGTGCAGAGAGCATTGCGGGGCCATCTCTTGGTTGAAAAATGCTTGACTTCCTGTCTCAAGGTAGCAATAAGCAAGGGCTCATCAATATGATTCGATATGATCAATATGATCCATCAATATGGAAAATTGAGGACAATCAATTCGCACCAGTTATGACCGCAAAAAACCCTGCGCCGGACAATTTGTTAAAGATTGTGCATTGCAATTGCACGACCGCTTGCACAACACAGCGCTGTACATGTAGGAGGTACGGTTTACCTTGCACCTCTGCTTGTGGAGAATGCCAACTTGAATCCTGTGAAAACCCAAACAACGTTCGTCCAATGGATCAAGATGACACAGAAGACAGTGACGATGATGACTAATGGTATGTGACAGTCATAACTTAAAGGCTCTTAGTGGTTTCTGACATTCAGTGTGTTATGGACGAGTTTGATTTCATTGCCTATTTCTGTAAGGACAACCAGCTGACATGATATTTCCCTTCATATGGTCATACGGTGATGCAGGGATTTGTTCCTAGGTTGCATGGTGTCATGACGTCACTACCAATAACCATGTATTATTCACAGACCTTTCAGAAAATACTGTATTGTATAGGCAGATCAAATTTTCAAAAATTTTTTTTCACAAAGTGTGTATTTGTTGAAAAAAGTTGATAAAAATGCATGTATTATTCATTGTCGTCATCATTGACGTCATAATGACGTCATAGAAGTTTTCTGATGTGTTCATTATGTAAACCAACCATGTTTCTATCTATTTGTAATACATTTATAGGGTCTAATTTGAATTATAAAAAAGTTTCCTGTACATTGAAAATTTGGGGGGGGTGCCATTTTGAAAATATGCTAATTAACCACTTTCCCGGAGTCAAATTTTGGTAAACTTTTTTTCAGGGGTCTAGTACAACCTAATGATACACCTAAAACAAAAAAACCTTTATTATAAATTTTTTTGGGGTCAAACCTTACATTGACCCGACTACTTTGCAGTCGGGTACTAGAAATACAATAAAATGTGTAAATAATCCGATAATGTGGAATATTAATAACTTGGTCGTGGGTCTGGGGGTAGGAGGCGGGGGAAGTTGAGATTCAGCCTTGACTCTCCCCGGAAGTGTTATAATAAACCGGGAGGCACATGCGCCGTGTATATCTATAGCGCGAGTGAAGCCGATTGGAAGTGCTCCGGCGGCCGTCTTAGCATACCGCGATATTCTGACACGGCAGATTCAAGTTTCATTCAAGTTGTATGTGTATTGCATGTATCTGTGTGTGCGTGTCTATATATATATATATATATATATATATATATGTGTGTGTGTGTGTGTGTGTGTGTGTGTATACATAGGAAGTACAAGAAATGTATGTGGACACGGTCTCGAGCGAGTTCCTACCTTTTCTTTTTAATTCAAGCGAGCAGTGACACACACAAACACAAACGGGGGTAGATGCAACAACAGCAACCTGCGCACACACAAACACACAAGGAAACTCCTCACTATCCACAAAATGTCCTACATTAGATCAGTGAATCCCAAGAATGTACCTGCTGAGGAAAGAAGGAGATGGCGGACTGATGGAACTCAATCAAGTGCACAGAGTGACAACTGTAGGATTACAGAGTATGTAAAAAGCTCAACAGACTACCGAATACAATTTTTGTACAAGCATGAATACAACAAGCCAGAAAAGGTATCACTCACTCACCTTGCAAAAAACTTCCAAAAACAGGTGTGATTAGAAGATGTCATGCACCAAACTGAAACAGCAACGAATAATACAGCCCCAACGATGGCAAAAAAAGACAAAAAAAAATACAAGAAGAAATACCAGCAAATATATTGTTGCGGTTTTGTGTTTTTATAATAAAGGTTAATTTCCCCTCATAGTTTAGTTACACTACAACATGTAGCCTCGTTTAAGCTCAGTTATTTCATAGTAAATGTAAGCGTAGACCTTTCCTGTGTTTAGTTTTGCGTTTAGTAGGATAATGAGAATTAGGTCCTTTACAATGCCTCGTTGCTTTTGGTTTTGGCGCGAAATACCACGAGGCAGGCCTGAACAAGTCGATCAAAGCCGAAGGAAGGCAGAGGAGGAGCCGACGGTAAGCGCGAGCTGCCAATCAGGGCTCGAGGGGAGTGACTTACCACTGCGGCAAAAGGCGGGGTTTGGAACGTTCGAGTCGGGCTAGGGCGGGACGATATAACCCTGTGCCCAGAGCCCCCACCTCAGTTATGAGAGGACATGCGCTGAGTTATGAGCTCGAGTTATGAGATGCGCGCAGGGCAAGCCAGTTCAGTTATGAGACGACCTCAGTTATGAGAAGGGATGCGCTGAGTTTAGTTCTCAGTTATGAGTCAGGGTCCTCTGTTGAGTTACGAGAGTGAAAGCGCTGAGTTACGAGTTATGATTTCGGAGTGCTCGGTGAGTCAGCAGATGAGTTGCGCAGCCCATGAGAGGAGTTACGAATCGGAGTTGTGAGAAGACGCGCGTGAGATTGCGTTGTGTCAAGTCAATGCAGAGGAACTGAATAACTCTGTATATACAAACTTTGCCCTGCTCCCCGCGCTCTGCACAGTATTAATCGCGCTGTAAAAGACAGCCGCGCTGGGCCACAGACGCGCGTATTTTCCCGCCTGCCTGCCTTTGCCGATACGCGCCGCGAGGATTTTCCCGCCTGCCTGCATGCCTTCGCCAGGATATGTGCTGTGACCGCCAGAGGGCCACGCCGGGTGAGCTGTTCCTGGAGCGACCAAAGCAGGCGTGTTCAGCGCGTGAACATTCTTCCTTCATCTCCCTGTGTGTGTAAGTGGGCCCATTGTCTGGGAAAAAAAAGTTAAGACTGCTTTAGACTGCCCTGTGTCTCTTCTTCTTCCAAACCATTGTAAATAGTAATTAAATCGTGTTATTCCTTTGATTCGACTGCTTTTGTCTCTCCATCATTGGCTTAGCATGGTACGAATTGGATCGCTCTGATCGGGTTCCATAAGAAAGGTAACAGCACGGGCCACGTGGTACGCCATCCGCTCGGGTGTACTCAATTGCGCGTGGTTCGTGCGAGACTCGATCCCCGCTCCCGTTGCGGCGTGGGTACTTAAGGTACGTGCGAAATTGTCCCGAGACCCTTTTCCACGTCTGCCCGGAAGTGGCGACTCAGTCTCGCGGGTCTGGGTTCGAAGACCCAGAGAGAAAAAGGGGCTTAATCTCCCCTTTGTAAGGGAACGGGCTTCGGAAAACCGCAACAATATATATTGACAACTGGAAGAAAGACAAAAGAGCAGGGGAAAAAAGTTGGACACGTTGGAGATAGACAAAGAAGGCTCATTGGAAGGGCTAAGAAAGAGGTGAGCTTAACTGGGACGGCGAATGAATCATAATAAATGCCAAGACCAAGGACACCACACCAATGGTTTAAGAAGATGGCGGGACTGAGTCAATCAGACAAGTGTGGGTTCTGCAAGGTAGAAACAGAAAGCATGAGTCACCTCTTATCGGGATGTAAAAAAAATTCATGTCAGAGCAACTGTACACACAAAGGCACAACAAGGTATGTAGAGTTATCCACTGGCACATCTGCAGAAATTTCAATATCCTAGTTCCATAAAACTCATGGAAACATTAACCAAAATCCATCATTGAAAACAAGGAAGTACTGTAATGCTCATGTATGAACTGATAATTCCATCCAGCGTGAACATAGAAAACAAATCATTGCGACCGGGCATAGTACTCAGGAACAAAAAGGAAAAGAAAGCGATTGAGATATCAGTACTTGGCGATTTTGGCCTAAATAATGCAGAAATCAAGAAAATGACTAAATACCAAGACCTCAAGAATGAAGTGAAGAGATCTTGGAAGCTGAAGAGCGCCGAGATTGTACCAGTGATAAATTGGGTAACGGGATTGATAAAGAAGAACCTCACAGAGATCTTAAAAACCATCCCTGGGAACATTACCATAAACGAACTATAGTTGGAGGCCGGTATGGGGCTCAGTGACAATCCTGAAAAGAGCCCTTGGAACAAAACTAAGAACAACACAACTTCACAACTTAGCTCATGAATCACAATCCTCCACCGGAGCAGAAGTGAATATTTTGAGTCCTGGGAAGACTCCGTTCCACCTTCTATCACAATCACAATGCCCACTCATGCGCAGACGTAACATAGCAATAAATCACAAGAAGGAACCCGAATAAGTAAAGACCAAAGATGAAGTCATCAGAAGAAATCTGAAAAAGTGCTCTCAGTTTTCACTCCGTTTGTTTTCTTTCTTGTTGTACAACGCTCCTTTCCTGTGCCATCTCCAGGCACTGCAAAACGTCATTGCATGCACCGAAGGGGGCTCGGCAATGACGCACGCTGAAAGGGAGTACTCAGTTTTCACTCTGGTTGTTTGTTTGTTTGTCCGGGCGATATCTCAGCCATCCTTTGAGCTAGGAAGCCGAAATTTCGGCACAATAGTGAGTAAGTACTTTGTCAAAAACGATATTTTTCTTTTTGATTAATCAATTAATTGATTAGTTACTTCATTATTGTAGATTAATTAAGTACTTATATATTTCCTTTCTCTTCTGGGCATTATCTCAGGCACCTTTTGAGCTAGGAAGCTGATATTTGGACATGACAATGACCAAGTGATTTGGCTGTAAACGGTATTTTTGATTTATTGATTAATCAATTAAGTAATTAATAATAATTATTAGATTAATGACTTAATGAATTTATTTATTTTAAGTTACAGATTCGGATGAAATGGTGGTGGTTTATGTATTATATTAGCCAATTGATTAATTATGATTTTTTATGATTATTATTTATTTATTTTCATTATTAATCATTTATTTATTTTCTTTCTCATCTGGACAATATATCAGGCACCTTTTGAGCTCAAAGCTTATATTTGGACTTGACAATGACCAAGTGATTTGGCTGTAAAGAGAATTTTTGACTTATTGATTAATCAATTAATCGATTAATTATTTATTGATTAATTATCTATGTATTAATTTTTTTATTAATGATTTATTTAATTAAATTTTTTAAAGTTACATCTTCGGATGAAGCACAAGTGGTTGGGTTATGTTATTAGCCAATTGATGAAGAAAATATTTTATGGTAATCTTTTATTGATTTTAATTATGCAATTAATCAATCAATTATTGTACACCTCTTCCTCCCAAAACAGTCTCTAAGAGTTGCACGGCGGTATTGCCGGGTGCTAGAGGCACCCCGGCAATGTCGCGCACTGGAGGATATTTAATTATTTGGCATGGGAGCGGTGTACTTTGAATGTATGTGTACTTGTTTGTTTGTTTGTTTGTCTGGGCAATATCTCAATCATCCTTTGAGCTCGGAAGCTAAAATTTCTGCACAATAGTGAGCAAGTCCTTTGGCAAAAACTTTATTTTTTGTTTTTTCATTAAACAATTAATTGATTAATTACTTAATTATTATCGATTTATTAAGTAATTAGTTATTTCGATTCTAAGTCCGATCGAGATCGACCCCGATGAAGTACTTATTTATTTTCTTTCTCATCTGGGCAAAATCTCAGGCACCTTTTGAGCGAGAAAGCTAATATTTGGACACAAGTGACCAAGTGTTGTGGCCATAAAGGATATTTTTGATTTATTGATTAATCAATTAATCGATTAATTATTTATTGATAAATCAAATAATCAATTAATTATTTTTTTTCAATCAATTAATTCTTTAATTAATTTCTAAAAGGTTACAGCTTCGGATGAAACACTGGTGGTTTGGGTATGCTATTTGCCAAATGATAAAAAAATTAATCAATGTATCGTTATTATTCATTTATTTTAATTACTCAATTCAATCAATTGTACACATCTCCCTTCCAATACCGTCTCGATGTGCTGCATGGCGGCATCGCACACTGGAGGATATGTTATTTATTTATTTGGCATGGGGGTGGTGTCCTTTGAATTTTGCTCTACTTATTGTACACCGCTCCTTTTATATTCCATCTCTGGGTGCTGCATGACGTCATCGCCGGGCACTGAAAGGGGGCTCAGCGATGACGCGTGCTGAAAGAGAGTACTCAGTTTTCACTCCGTTTGTTTTCTTGTTACTTACAAAATCGAAGATTTTTCAAGCATATTGGTCGATTGAGTTTGTTATTCTGTCTGTCTGTTTGTCACAATTTTAAACCGATCATCATGAAACTTCACCAGATGGTAGAGTTGGTCATAAGGAAGAAGCCTATTGATTTTGAGGTCAAAGGTCATCTTGAGGACAAAATTTCTAAAATTGCCATTTTTCATCCAATAGACTTGAAAATTGAACAGCATTTGCATATTGAGTCACTAAATAGGGAAACCAACTATTTTGAGGTGAAAAGGTCAAAGGTGAACTCAAGGTCAAACTTCCAAAATCATCCATTTTCATCTGAAAAGCATCAATTGTCATCTGAAAAAGCATCAATTTTCATCTGAAAAAGCAGCAATTTCCATCCGATTTACTTGAAAATTAAAAAGAAATACAACATAGTGCCTCGCTGAATTGGGAAACCAACTTTTTAAGGTCAAAAGGTCAAAGGTCAACTCAAGGTCAAACTTCCAAAATCATCCATTTTCATCTGAAAAAGCATCAATTCTCATTGGAAAAAGCATCAATTTTCATCCGAAAAAGCATCAATTTTCATTGGAAAAGCATCAATTGTCATCTGAAAAAGCATCAATTTTCATCTGAAAAGCATCAATTGTCATCTGAAAAAGCATCAATTTTCATCTGAAAAAGCATCAATTTTCATCTGAAAAAGCAGCAATTTCATCTGATTTACTTGAAAATTAAAAAGCAATATAAAATAGTGCTTCACTGAATTGGGAAACCAACTATTTTTTCGGTCAAAAGGTCAACTCAAGGTTAAGCTTCCAAAATCATCCATTTTCATCTGAAAAAGCATCAATTCTCATCGGAAAAAGCATCAATTTTCATCTGAAAAAGCATCAATTCTCATCTGAAAAAGCATCAATTCGCATCTGAAAAAGAATCAATTTCCATCCGATTCACTTGATAATTAAAAAGAAATATAACATAGTGCCTCGCTGAATTGGGAAACCAACTTTTTTAGGTCAAAAGGTCAAAGGTCAACTCAAGGTCAAACTTCCAAAATCATCCATTTTCATCTGAAAAAGCATCAATTCTCATTGAAAAAAGCATCAATTTTCATCTGAAAAAGCATCAATTTTCACCGGAAAAGCATCAATTGTCATCTGAAAAAGCATCAATTTTCATCTGAAAAGCATCAATTTTCATCTGAAAAAGCAGCAATTTCATCCGATTTACTTGAAAATTAAAAAGCAATATAAAATAGTGCTTCACTGAATTGGGAAACCAACTATTTTTTCAGTCAAAAGGTCAACTCAAGGTTAAACTTCCAAAATCATCCATTTTCATCTGAAAAAGCATCAATTCTCATCGGAAAAAGCATCAATTTTCATCAGAAAAAGCATCAATTTTCATCTCAAAAAGCATGAATTTCCATCCAATTTACTTGAAAATTAAAAAGCAATATAACATAGTGCCTCAATAAATTGTGAAACCAACTATTTTTTAGGTCAAAAGGTCAACTCAAGGTTAAACTTCCAAAATCATCCATTTTCATCTGAAAAAGCATCAATTCTCATCTGAAAAAGCATCAATTCTCATCTGAAAAAGCATCAATTCTCATCTGAAAAAGCATCAATTTCCATCCGATTCACTTGAAAATTAAAAAGCAATGCAACATAGTGCCACACTGAATTGTGAAACAAACTATTTTTAAGGGCAAAAGGTCAAAGGTCAACTCAAGGTCAAACCTATAAAATCATCAATTTTCATCTGAAAAATCATCAATTTTAATCCGATTGACACGAGCTTTGATTAAAATAGTCAATTATATTGTTGCGGTTTTGAGAACCCACACAGGTAACATCATTAAAGATTAAAGGTTGCACTCCATAGTTAGGCCACATGCAACACGTAGGTCACCTTAGAACGTTAGTTATTTCATAGTATGTGTTTAGGATAAGGCCATTTCCAATAGTTATCATCTGCATTGTGTAAAACAAATAAGAGTAAACCCCGTTCATTTTGCACCCTCCCTCCAATCGACTCCATTGAGCACTATCCAGTCTGCACCCCATTGCCCCTCGCAGTTTGTTACGCGTTGAGCCGGTAGCGTTCGCTGCCCTTGGGTTTCGCTCGAACCAGCCCAAATGCCACGAGGTAAGGCCCGAAAAGAGCGCAAGAGTGGGGGTGTGGCCACGTCAGGCAGCCATCAAGGGCGGAGCCGGTAAGACCCCATCAACCAACCAGGACTCGTGTGAGATCGCCTGACAGGGTGTGGCTAGAGATTCGAGAGGGTTCGCGAAGCAGCGCTATATAACCGCGAGCGCAAAGCCCTCTGAAGGAGTTATGTTGGTTACAAGGACTGACGCAGCAGCACGCATTACCAAAGGACTGACACAGCGGCACGCATTACCAAAGGACTGACGCAGCGGCACGCATTACCAAAGGACTTACGCAGCAGCACTCATTACAAATGACTGACTGAGCTCGCTCGCATGAAAAGGACTGATGCAGCGGCACTCATTGCAAAAGGACTTGCGCGGAGAAGGACTGATGCGATTACAAAGGACTCGTGTGCAAGGATTGTCACGTTTGGCATTCGTGCAGAAGGACTTTCGTGGAAGGCGCCAGTATTGAAGGACTCGATTGAAGTGGCGCATTGTACATAGCGATACTGGGAGCACGTATAAAGACACCGGAACAACTATTACGTACGCAGTATAATCGCCAGCCTACCTTCCCCCCAGTATAACTGTCCGATCCGCGCCACCGATACGTGGCGATCTCGCCTGCCGTCTACCATCACCAGCTGCTTCGTGGTACGAGTCGGGGACCGGAGTGAGCTGTGGACGCCACCGGTGGACCCTCAACCCGACCATCTACAACCCCGTGTGAGTGCGAACGGGCCCGTGTCCAGGTATAAGTATAAGACTGTATAAGGCTGCCCTGTGTATCTGCTTCTTCCTCTTCCCTGTACATTGCTTCTCCTTCTCCTTCCTTGTACAAAGTGTGAATAAATTACCTGTTCTTCCTGTTTTCCTCTTAATTCGATCGTCTTAGTGATTTCTCAATTGGGTAAGCGTGGCACGATTGACAACCGCTCGAATCGGGTTTAGTACCTGTTAACGGCCCGAATCGCGGCTCGCTAATTGCTCGGCGTGTCCACTAACGCCGTGGTTCGGGTGGGGTTATTTCCTTGCTTCACAGCCGGTGATAGTCTTAGGTAATAAGACTAATTCGGCTTACAACCATATTTAACACCGACTGGAAGGAACGTGATAGCCCCGGGATCGTGTCGGCTAGTAAAAAGACAAGGAGATTAATCCCCCCTTGATAAGGGGGAGGCCGACGTTGGAGATCCGCAACAATTGGTGTCAGGAGTGGGATTGGACCCGAAGTGCGCCTAACGCACTCCAAATTACGAGCAGCCGAAATTTATTAATTAAACATCTAAATTAAATAATGCCATGGATAGCCAGGCGGTCGGATGCCAGTGGGGGTAGATGAGGAGAAATTAGAGTCAACCCAGGACCCCCGGGAAGAATTGGGACAATTAGAAGAAATGGAAGAGGACATTGAAGAGAGTGCAGCAGTAGGGGTGGCAGGCGAACAAAATGGCGGTGCCTCGCACATGGCGGCGAGGGCAGCGCCCGCTGCGCAAGTTGGGGTTCTGGACCTGCAAGTCCTTATGGCACAATTCAGGGCTTGTATGATAGAGTCAGAGCATAGGATGAATGCTCGGAGTGAGCGAATCAGTCAGGAAATGAGGGACGAAGCAAGGGGTACCAGTGAGCAATTGGGAAATCAAATTGGGGGATTAGAAAGCAAATTGGGGGGATTAGAAAGCAAATTGGGGGGATTCGGAAGCAAATTGGGGGGCAAATTGAAGGACGTGGGTGGCCAAATGGGAGAAATGAACGAGGGGTTAACGGGGTTGGAAAACAGGATGGCCACCCGAGAGAATCAAATGAAAGGAATGAAGGACGGGTTAACGGGGTTTGAAAACCGAATGGGTGGCCATATAAAATTTTTTTGGGGAGAACATAGACCGCAGGTCGAGCGGGAAAGGCACACTGGTACGCGACGAGGTAACGCGATTTGAGAAGCGTGGGGAAAGCGAGGTTGAGCCAAGCACAGCCGGGTGGACCGGGGTAGAAATCGCGACACGGGGTGTGGAAAAGCCGACGACCGCCAAAGTAGAAGTGAAAATTTTATTAGCGCCGGCGGTAGTCGATGAAAAAGAAAATGAAATAATTATAGTTGAAATCGGGGTTAAGGAGATAGTCAGGTTCACTATGTCAATAAATTATATTTCGTTCAAAATCATGGTAGATTAGCAAACCTATACATTTTTGGAAAGGTTACAGCATAAGGAAACTAAAAATCAATGTTTACATTTGGAGAGATACCTGTATGGCGGCCATTTTGGATTTTCACAATGGCCACTGTAAAATACATATTTTGTTCTATTTCTGCCTCTAATTACCCTAAAAACTTTAAAAAATATACTAAACCTATATTTTCAGGGACAAGGAATCCAATGAAAGTATCAAATTAGTGCTATGGGGGAATGGTAAGACACGAATCAAAGGTTTTGAATTGCAAAATACTGTCTTTATATTCGCGATAAGTTGCACAATCAAATACATGTTATCATTTTGTACAGGCAGTTAATAACATCAAAATGTGTCACAATAATTCATATCACCAAACATACACAGGCAGTCAGCAAAATCATATATACACATGCAGTCAGTATAACTTCACATCTACACAGGCAGTCAATGACAAAATATACACAGGCAGTCAATGGCATCAAACATACACGATTACAGAATATGCCATTTAGAGTTCGTCATCACTGTCCTGTGTGTCGTATCCGACAATATAGTCCGCATCGTTTTCACAGTCCGTTCCACACAAGCAAAGGTCGGTCAAATTGATTGGCAAATCGAATTGGTCGAATGGTCGATCGAATCGAATTCGATGAATCGAATCGAATCGAATCGATCGAATGGTCGAATGAAGCGATTGGTCGAATGGTCGAATTGGTCGAATGGGATTGGTCGATTGGTCGAATCGAATTGGTCGGAATTGGCAAATGTAAACATTGATTTTCAGATTTTCCATGTAATAACGTTTCCAAAAATGTATAGGTTTGCTAATCTACCATGATTTTGAACGAAAAAACATAGTGAACCTGACTAAGATGGCAGAGATAGGAATTGAATGGGAGGAAAAAATGGAATGTACTCAGTCTGCATTCGCATTATCATGTCGTGCTGTCTAACCCCAATGAGAATTTGCAGGCGCTGCTGCGGAGAAGAATCCCAAAGGTGAGTCGGGCTGTATATGGCGCGAAAAGGTTTGGCGCGAAAGTGTTTGGCGCGAAAGGATTTTTCACGAGCTTGGGATCCCGACGTCACCCGGGCGCTTGTGGAAGGTCCGTGGTGCGCTGTACGAGAGTGAATGGTGCGCGTGTGCGAACGGCGCCGGAGCGCGAGTGTGTTACAGAGTGCGAAGTGGAGTGTATGACGGAATGTATGTGGGAAGAGTGTGGAACGGAGTGTGGAACGGAGTGTGACACAGAGTGTGAGATGCATGAAGAGAGTGTGCGAGGATGCACACCAGAGCGTGTTGGAGAGAGTGTGCGGGAGTGCACACCAGAGCGAGTGATTGGGTGTGCAGCAAAAGAGTGCACACCCATGGTTGTTACAGAGGATGTAACCAGAGAGTGTGCGCCAGGATGTGCGCGAGGGTGTGTGATGATGGAGTGTGTGAGTGGCGTGAGTGCGCCTGGGTGGTGTGCAAGAGAAAGTGCAATAACGGAGTGTATGGAGACACCTGGATGTGTGAGTATGGAAAGGGTCGCATGGTGTGAGAATGCAATTCGAGCATCGATGCAGACCGGGGCAGCGTTTAGGCCGATGTACGGCCGACGCGAGCTCTCAGGGCGTGGTGTTCTTTGTGTGCTGCGGGAGCGGGCGGGGATCGTTGCCGCGGCGCTCTTGCAAGGAGCGCCGTGCACGATTCGGGCCGAGCCCTGCCCTGTATGGTCGGTGCCGTGCCTTGGCAAAAGAGGCAAACGGCACAATTCCGGGGGAGGTAGGCCAGGTTGGACCTTCGCCCCCTGGCGGGCGCAGTGCTCTGACCGGGGGAGGTTGGGTCATCGTGGCGGAGACCGGAAGGCTCCGCGCCGGGATGGCGCCTGGAACCTCGGTCCGAGTATGCCTCCTCCCCAGAATCGAAAATGCCGGACGGACCCAACCAACAGGAGACTGACCATCCGCATACGTTGCTCGGCTTTTCGAAGCCGAGCTGTGAAAATGCCTTCCCACCCCGAGAGGCTTGAGTATAGTGAACGAATGGCAGTAGTGATGGCGAATGGTATCCGGTGTAGAGGGATGGTAGATCTACCATCCCTCACATCGTTTTATTGCGGAAGAGGAGCAGTAGATTATGTGGTTTGGCAGTGAAAGCTCACCGAGGGCGGGCTAGGATAATTGTTAGGGATCTAGAAAGATGACTTTAGGAGACTTGAGATTTAAGTAGAGACATTGTACAAGTAGAGGGGACGTAGAGAGATTAGTTGGTTGATAATGACGAGGGATGTGCTTAGTGTAAAGGGAAGACAGGGAAAGCACTAGTATTAGAGGGAAGTAGTTAGTCAGATGATGCTGTGTGTGTGGAGAAACTGTGTGTATGAGCTTGAGCATGCGCTTTAGGCGCAAATGAGGAATTGTGAATGAGAGTCCTTGTGGTGAGAGTGAGCAAATGAGGCAATGGTCGAGAATGATGTGTGTGTGTGTGAAAGTGTATGAGTGGAGTATTGTGGACAAGTGTAAGTGTATTGAGTGATTGGCTTACATGGGGTGCAAGTGAGAATACTGAGTGGTGTGGAATAAATGGTGTGGAGTAAATGGTGTGTGGAATGAGTGGTGTGGAGTGCATGGTGCGAAGGAGTGGATGGGGGAAGATGGACCCCTTCACGAATACCCGGGGAGGCTAGTTTAAAGTTAGGTAGAGGGAGTAGGTAAATTATTGGATATTGACACCTGTGGTGCGTGTCGTAGCAATGTGGTGCTTTGAGGGGTGCATAAGTGAGTGGAATGGCTGGGCGTGTGAGCCTGTTGGGAGTATGGTTAAATGAGCACTCCGCTACTGGTAGTCTGTCGGCCAGGTGAGGCCACAGGTAGGCTCTGGGAGCCAGTTAGGGTCAGTGTAGTGTTCAGCGGGGCCCAAGGTTCCGAGGAGAGGACCCGGGTAGCCCAATGCCAGAGAGGGCATCACGGGGTGAGAGAGCCAGGAGGGCCTTCCCCAGGTTAGGGTAGTTGAGGAGCTAGGCAAGCTCGGGTGGCGACTTCAGTGGCGGAGGTGCACAGGTAAGTAGGACCTGCTGGTAGAGCCACACGACCCAGCCCCAAAATTGTGCGAGGGCACAGTAGGAAAACATTGGGGGAGTGAGACCCCAAATTTGGGAGGCACCACAGGATGGTCAATGGGAATTGGTTTTTAGAACCACATAGTGCAAAGAGGCCAATTGGATTGGCAGGGCAAGACCCCGAGTAGTTTAAAGAGTTAATGTCAATTAGAAGGATAGTTAGGAGAAAATCTCTTCGCACCATCCACATCCACTCACCGAGGTGACAGGACTCCGCACCAGATTTTGCAAATGTTTGGAATGAAAGACGCATCATGACGTGGGTGAGACATTGTGTGTGATTCCATCCCTTCCTTCTTGGGAGGGATTGGGGACGAATTTGGTTTAGGGGGAGATATGGGAGACGAGACGGTAGAGACGAACTTGTAAATTGTAAAGTGTAAATACGGGGAAGGGCAGGGGTAGAGCAGGTGACATGGGGGGTCACATACAGCTAGGGACGAGCTTTCTCCGCTCGCTCTTCCACACCCCTCATGTCGCATTACCTTGTTTTGACGTGTACCCTTGCGCCCTTGCCCCCGCTAACCTCTGCTTTGTCTTCCTCCCCACCCATGGACCCATTACCTTTTGTTGAGGGGAGTGTGCAGGTGTCCTGAGCGGTGCGGCCGCACCTTTGCGCTGCACCCTGCTGCCTGCCGCCTGCACCAGTACACCATATGGACCACACGTTCTGTGGCCTAGCACCTTTGCTGGAGCAGACCATTGCTGCCAGCAGCATCTTACCTGCGGACCACTGTTTTTAAGTGGCGCACATGCCATGCAGTCGGACCACCTAAGCTGGCCCTGCTGGCCAAAATAAAAAGCGGACACGGTTTGTGCACTTTTTATTAATTATCTTTGGTGTGTCAGAGGGAAAGAAGACATTAAGTTTAACGATGACACACCGAAGAACATGAAGCAAGAAGATCCATCGGCCCAGCAGCCAAGCACGAGACATCATCACTGATTAATTTGAAATGTTTTTGTGCATTTTTCATGATGGTGCATTTTGGTGCATTTTGTGCATTTTAAAATATTATTTTGGTGCATATGGGTGTATGGTGTATTGGTGCAGTGCAGTGCATTCTGGGTTTCCTCTTCTCAAAATTTCTTCTTTCTCCCACAAAAGACAGGTCCTGGGTTGTGGTATTGTAAATAATTAGTAGTCTTGTAAATAACATGCTCCCCACCGGCTTTATGTGTAGTTTGAGAATAATTCCGTAATTCGGTTAATTGTGGGCGTGAGTCAGTTAGTGCACAACGCAGCAGGTGGGACATATCTAGTGTTTAAAACTGTCGCACTCAGGGTGTTAGGTTAAATGTAGAGGGTAACCACACCGAAGTATCACACTAATTGTTAAAAAGTAGTCCTGACCCTTGCTTGAAGCCGGCCGTCCTCACTGGTATGTGGTTCGGCTCGGGGACGAGCCTGGCGAAAGGAGGGGCGCAGTGTTGTGGATTTGAGAACCCACACAGGTAACATCATTAAAGGTTAAAGGTTGCACTCCGTAGTTAGGCCACATGCAACACGTAGGTCACCTTAGAACGTTAGTTATTTCATAGTATGTGTTTAGGATAAGGCCATTTCCAATAGTTGCATCTGCGTTGTGTAAAACAAATAAGAGTAGGCCCCATTCATTTTGCACCCTCCCTCCAATCGACTCCATTGAGCACTATCCAGTCTGCACCCCATTGCCCCTCGCAGTTTGTTACGCGTTGGGCCGGTAGCGTTCGCTGCCCTTGGACTTTCGCTCGAGCCAGCCCAAATGCCAAGAGGTAAGGCCCGAAAAGGGGGCGGAGCGCAAGGGTGGGGTTGTGGCGGCGTCAGGTAGCCATCAAGGGCGGAGCCGGTAAGACCCCATCAACCAACCAGGGCTCGGATGAGATTGCCTGACAGGGTGTGGCTAGAGATTCGAGAGGGTTCGCGAAGCGGCGCTATATAACCGCGAGCGCAAAGCCCTCTGAAGGACTTATGTTGGTTACAAGGACTGACGCAGCGGCATGCATTACCAAAGGACTGACGCAGCGGCACGCATTACCAAAGGACTGACGCAGCGGCACGCATTACCAAAGGACTTACGCAGCAGCGCTCATTACAAAGGACTGACTGAGCTCGCTCGCATGAAAAGGACTGATGCAGCGGCACTCATTGCAAAAGGACTTGTGCGGAGAAGGACTGATGCGATTACAAAGGACTCATGTGCAAGGATTGTCACGTTTGGCATTCGTGCAGAAGGACTTTCGTGGAAGGCGCCAGTATTGAAGGACTCGATTGAAGTGGCGCATTGTACATAGCGATACCGGGAGCGCGTATAAAGGCGCCGGTACAGCTATTACGTACGCAGTATAATCGCCAGCCTACCTTCCCCCCAGTATAACTGTCCGTTCCGCACCACCGACACGCAGCGATCTCGCCTGCCGTCTACCATCACCAGCTGCTTCGTGGTACGAGTCGGGGACCGGAGCGAGCTGTGGACGCCATCGGTGGACCCTCAACCTGACCATCTACACCCCCGTGTGAGTGAGTCTGAGTGCGAACGGGCCCGTGTCCAGGGATAAGTATAAGACTGTATAAGGCTGCCATGTGTATCTGCTTCTTCCTCTTCCCTGTACATTGCTTCTCCTTCTCCTTCCTTGCACAAAGTGTGAATAAATTACCTGTTCTTCCTGTTTTCCTCTTAATTCGTTCGACTTAGTGATTTCTCAATTGGGTAAGCGTGGCACGATTGACAACCGCTCGAATCGGATTTAGTACCTGTTAACGGCCCGAATCGCGGCTCGCTAATCGATCGGCGTGTCCACTAACGCCGTGGTTCGGGTGGGGTTATTTCCTTGCTTCACGGCCGGTGTTCGTACTTAGGTAATCAGACTAATTCGGCTGACAACCCTATTTAACACCGACCGGAAGGAACGTGATAGCCCCGGGATTAGTCAGATTCACTATGTCAATAAATTATATTTCGTTCAAAATCATGGTAGATTAGCAAACCTATACATTTTTGGAAAGGTTATAGCATAAGGAAACTAAAAATCAATGTTTACATTTGGAGAGATACCTGTATGGCGGCCATTTTGGATTTTCAAAATGGCCACTGTAAAATACATATTTTGATCTATTTCTGCCTCTAATTACCCTAAAAACTTTTTAAAATATACTAAACCTATATTTTCAGGGACAAGGAATCCAATGAAAGTATCAAATTAGTGCTATGGGGAATGGTAAGACACGAATCAAAGGTTTTGAATTGCAAAATACTGTCTTTATATTCGCGATAAGTTGCACAATCAAATACATGTTATCATTTTGTACAGGCAGTTAATAACATCAAAATGTGTCACAATAAATCATATCACCAAACATACACAGGCAGTCAGCAAAATCATATATACACATGCAGTCAGTATAACTTCACATCTACACAGGCAGTCAACGACAAAATATACACAGGCAGTCAATGGCATCAAACATACACGATTACAGAATATGCCATTTCGAGTTCGTCATCACTGTCCTGTGTGTCGTATCCGACAATATAGTCCGCATCGTTTTCACAGTCCGTTCCACACAAGCAAAGGTCGGTCAAATTGATTGGCAAATCGAATTGGTCGAATGGTCGATCAAAGCAATTGGTCGAATTGGTCGAATGGAATTGGTCGAATTGGTCGAATCGAATTGGTCGGAATTGGCAAATGTAAACATTGATTTTCAGATTTTCCATGGAATAACGTTTCCAAAAATGTATAGGTTTGCTAATCTACCATGATTTTGAACGAAAAAACATAGTGAACCTGACTAGATCGCGTCGGCTCGTAAAAAGACAAGGGGATTAATACCCCCTTGATAAGGGGGAGGCCGACGTTGGAGATCCGCAACAATATTCTTAAAAGGTGAATGTCCAGTGGGATTTGGTGTCGTTACAAGGTGAGGTCCAAGGGACTTGGTGTGGTTGGTTACAAGGTGAAGGTGCACGGGACTTGGTGTGGTTACAAGGGGAACGTCCACGGGACTTGGTGTGGTTACAAGGTGAAGGTCCACGGGACTTGGTGAAGTTACAAGATGAAGGTGCATGGGACTTGGAGTGGTTACAAGTAGAAGGTCCACGGGACTTGGTGTGGTTACAAGGTGAAGGTCCAAGGGACTTGGTGTGGTTACCAGGTGAAGGTCCACGGGACTTGGTGTGGTTACAAGGTGAAGGTGCATGGGACTTGGTGTGGTTACAAGGTGAAGGTCCAAGGGACTTGGTGTGGTTACAAGGTGAAGGTGCACGGGACTTGGTGTGGTTACAAGGTGAATGTCCAAGGGACTTGGTGTGGTTACAAGGTGAAGGTCCACGGGACTTGGTGTGGTTACAAGGTGAAGGTCCAAGGGACTTGGTGTGGTTACAAGGTGAAGGTGCATGGGACTTGGTGTGGTTACAAGGTGAAGGTCCAAGGGACTTGGTGTGGTTACAAGGTGAAGGTCCACGGGACTTGGTGAAGTTACAAGATGAAGGTGCATGGGACTTGGTGTGGTTACAAGTAGAAGGTCCACGGGACTTGGTGTGGTTACAAGGTGAAGGTCCAAGGGACTTGGTGTGGTTACAAGGTGAAGGTCCAAGGGACTTTGTGTGGTTACAAGGTGAAGGTCCACGGGACTTGGTGTGGTTACAAGGTGAAGGTCCACGGGACTTGGTGTGGTTACAAGGTGAAGGTGCACGGGACTTGGTGTGGTTACAAGGTGAATGTCCAAGGGACTTGGTGTGGTTACAAGGTGAAGGTCCAAGGGACTTGGTGTGGTTACAAGGTGAAGGTCCACGGGACTTCGTGTCGTTTCAAGGTGAAGGTGCACAGGACTTGGTGTCATTACAAGGTGAAGGTCCACGGGACTTGGTGTCGTTTCAAGGTGAAGGTCCACGAAACACCAACCCTGGTACAAGGGTGCACCAAATCCCGCTCGAAATGTGAATACCGTGCATGCCATTGCGGACTGAGGATCACACCCGGCACGCGTGTTAATGTGGAACACGTGACTCGTGGGGAGCGCGGGAAACCAAACGTCCTCGAGTGAGAGCGAACTTGAGAAGATGCTCCGACATGCGGCATCCCGCGGTACTGCAGCCCCACTGCTCCCACTGCGCACGATGAAGGAATTGTGCGAAGCTCCAGAATGGCAGAATGAGAGAAAGAGGAATTGGGAATGGAAAAGGGAAATGGGGAAAACGGGAAGTTCCCACGAATGTTTCTTATGACATCCACGGCTCGTTCGTTCCGTTTACAGGAAAAATTCATTCTTCGTGTCAGACCAGACACGGTGAGGAGGAATGTAAGTGTGGTATTTACTCTGTCACGGTGAGGAGGAATGTAATTGTGGTATTTACTCTGTCCTGGTGAGGAGGAATGTAAGTGTGGTATTTACTCTGTCATGGTGAGGAGGAATGTAAGTGTGGTATTTACTCTGTCCTGGTGAGGAGGAATGTAAGTGTGGTATTTACTCTGTCCTGGTGAGGAGGAATGTAATTGTGGTATTTACTCTGTCACGGTGAGGAGGAATGTAAGTGTGGTATTTACTCTGTCCTGGTGAGGAGGAATGTAATTGTGGTATTTACTCTGTCACGGTGAGGAGGAATGTAATTGTGGTATTTACTCTGTCACGGTGAGGAGGAATGTAAGTGTGGTATTTACTCTGTCCTGGTGAGGAGGAATGTAATTGTGGTATTTACTCTGTCCTGGTGAGGAGGAATGTAAGTGTGGTATTTACTCCGTCCTGGTGAGGAGGAATGCAAGTGTGGTATTTACTCTGTCCCGGTGAGGAGGAATGTAAGTGTGGTATTTACTCTGTCCTGGTGAGGAGGAATGTAAGTGTGGTATTTACTCTGTCCCGGTGAGGAGGAATGCAATTGTGGTATTTACTCTGTCCCGGTGAGGAGGAATGTAATTGTGGTATTTACTCTGTCCTGGTGAGGAGGAATGTAAGTGTGGTATTTACTCTGTCCTGGTGAGGAGGAATGTAAGTGTGGTATTTACTCTGTCCTGGTGAGGAGGAATGTAAGTGTGGTATTTACTCTGTCCTGGTGAGGAGGAATGTAAGTGTGGTATTTACTCTGTCCTGGTGAGGAGGAATGTAATTGTGGTATTTACTCTGTCCTGGTGAGGAGGAATGTAAGTGTGGTATTTACTCTGTCCTGGTGAGGAGGAATGTAAGTGTGGTATTTACTCTGTCCTGGTGAGGAGGAATGTAAGTGTGGTATTTACTCTGTCCTGGTGAGGAGGAATGTAAGTGTGGTATTTACTCTGTCCTGGTGAGGAGGAATGCAATTGTGGTATTTACTCTGTCCCGGTGAGGAGGAATGTAATTGTGGTATTTACTCTGTCCTGGTGAGGAGGAATGTAAGTGTGGTATTTACTCTGTCCTGGTGAGGAGGAATGTAATTGTGGTATTTACTCTGTCCTGGTGAGGAGGAATGGAATTATGGTATTTAATCTGTCCTGGTGAGGAAGAATGTAATTGTGGTATTTACTCTGTCCTGGTGAGGAGGAATGTAAGTGTGGTATTTACCCTGTCCTGGTGAGGAGGAATGTAATTGTGGTATTTACTCTGTCCTGGTGAGGAGGGATGTAATTGTGGTATTTACTCTGTACTGGTGAGGAGGAATGTAAGTGTGGTATTTACTCTGTCCTGGTGAGGAGGAATGTAAGTGTGGTATTTAGTCTGTCCTGGTGAGGAGGAATGTAATTGTGGTATTTAATCTGTCACAGTGAGGAGGAATGTAAGTGTGGTATTTACTCTGTCCTGGTGAGGAGGAATGTAAGTGTGGTGTTTACCCTGTCCTGGTGAGGAGGAATGAAAGTGTGGTATTTACTCTGTGCTGGTGAGGAGGAATGTAAGTGTGGTATTTACTCTGTGCTGGTGAGGAGGAATGTAATTGTGGTGGTATTTAATCTGTCCTGGTGAGGAGGAATGTAAGTGTGGTATTTACTCTGTCACGGTGAGGAGGAATGTAATTGTGGTATTTACTCTGTCACGGTGAGGAGGAATGTAAGTGTGGTATTTACTCTGTCACGGTGAGGAGGAATGTAATTGTGGTATTTACTCTGTCACGGTGAGGAGGAATGTAAGTGTGGTATTTACTCTGTCCTGGTGAGGAGGAATGTAAGTGTGGTATTTTCTCTGTCCTGGTGAGGAGGAATGCAATTGTGGTATTTACTCTGTCCCGGTGAGGAGGAATGTAATTGTGGTATTTACTCTGTCCTGGTGAGGAGGAATATAATTGTGGTATTTACTCTGTCCTGGTGAGGAGGAATGTAAGTGTGGTATTTACCCTGTCCTTGTGAGGAGGAATGTAATTGTGGTATTTACTCTGTCCTGGTGAGGAGGAATGTAATTGTGGTATTTACTCTGTCCTGGTGAGGAGGAATGTAAGTGTGGTATTTACTCTGTCCTGGTGAGGAGGAATGTAAGTGTGGTATTTACTCTGTCCTGGTGAGGAGGAATGTAATTGTGGTATTTACTCTGTCCTGGAGAGGAGGAATGTAATTGTGGTATTTACTCTGTCCTGATGAGGAGGAATGTAAGTGTGGTATTTACTCTGTCCTGATGAGGAGGAATGTAAGTGTGGTATTTACTCTGTCCCGGTGAGGAGGAATGTAATTGTGGTATTTACTCTGTCCTGGTGAGGAGGAATGTAAGTGTGGTATTTACTCTGTCCTGATGAGGAGGAATGTAAGTGTGGTATTTACTCTGTCCTGGTGAGGAGGAATGTAATTGTGGTATTTACTCTGTCCTGGTGAGGAGGAATGTAATTGTGGTATTTACTCTGTCCTGGTGAGGAGGAATGTAAGTGTGGTATTTACTCCGTCCTGGTGTGAAGGGAACACTCGATTGTAAGGCGATAAATAAATGGGGAGAAAATGTTCATTCTTTGATGCATTTTTATGATCCTCCAAACTCAGAGTCTGGGACAAGTCACCTGTTTATCTGGGACAAGTCACCTGTTTGCCAGCAGTGAAGACAATGGGCCACACTGAGTGGGCGATGTGGGCAAACGAACATGCTCTGCTATCAGGAGTGGGTGAGTTACCGCCATTAATCATATCTCTGGTTCACTACGTTATCTCAAAGGGATGATCCAAAACGTTCAGCTGGTAGGATTGTAATCAATGGATCAATAATTATAAAGCGTTTTATTCATGGAATGTTAAAATTATTAATGATGTACTTGCAGTGTTGATGATTGGCGGCGTGGTGGGCACAGCAGCACAGTTTCCAAAATGGCAGTTTTCTGCTGCAAGCTTGTATCCTTCAATTTGGACATGCTGGTACAACCCAACCACACCCTCGGTTCCACCCTGACCACGCCCTCTGCCCCACCCTGACCACGCCTTCTTCCCCACCCTGATCACACCCTCGGTTCCATCCGAACCAGGCCCTTGGTTCCATCCTGACCACGCCCTCGTCTCCACCCTGACCACGCCCTAGTCTCCACCCTGACCACGCCCTGTTCCATCCTGACCACGCCCTCTGTTCCACCCTGACCACGCCCTCGTCTCCACCCTGACCACGCCCTCGTCTCCACCCTGACCACGCCCTCGTCTCCACCCTGACCACGCCCTCGTCTCCCCCATGACCACGCCCTCGTCTCCACCCTGACCACGCCCTAGTATCCACCCTGACCATGCCCTAGTCTCCACCCTGACCACGCCCTAGTCTCCACCCTGACCACGCCCTCTGTTCCATCCTGACCACGCCCTCTGTTCCACCCTGACCACGCCCTCGGTTCCATCCTGACCACGCCCTCGTCTCCACCCTGACCACGCCCTCGTCTCCACCCTCACCACGCCCTTGTCTCCACCCTCACCACACCCTCGGTTCCATCCTGACCACGCCCTCGTCTCCACCCTGACCACGCCCTCGGTTCCACCCTGACCATGCCCTCGGTTCCAACCTGACTATGCCATCGGTTCCAACCTGACCATGCCCTCTTCCCCACCCTGACCATGCCCTCGGTTCCAACCTGACTATGCCATCGGTTCCAACCTGACCATGCCCTCTTCCCCACACTGACCATGCCATCTTCCCCACCCTGACCATGCCCTCCTCCCCACCCTGACCATGCTCTTCCCCACCCTGACCATGCCCTCTTCCCCACCCTGACCACGCCCTCTTCCCCACCCTGACCATGCCCTCTTCCCCACCCTGACCATGCCCTCTTCCCCACCCTGACCACGTCCTCTTCCCCAACCTGACCATGCCCTCTTCCCCACCCTGACCATGCCCTCTTCCCCACATTGACCAAACCCTCTTCTCCGACCTGACCAAGTCCTCTTCCCCAAACTGGCCATGCCCTCTTCCCCAACCTGACTATGCCATCGGTTCCAACCTGACCATGCTCTCTTCCCCACACTGACCATGCCATCTTCCCCACCCTAACCATGCCCTCTTCCCCTCCCTGACCATGCCCTCTTCCCCACCCTGACCACGCCCTCTTCCCCAACCTGACCATTTCCTCTTCCCCACCCTGACCATGCCCTCTTCCCCACATTGACCAAACCCTCTTCCCCGACCTGACCAAGTCCTCTTCCCCAACCTGACCATGCCCTCTTCCCCAGCCTGACCATGCCCTCTTCCCCACCCTGACCATGCCCTCTTCCCCACATTGACCAAACCCTCTTCCCCGACCTGACCAAGTCCTCTTCCCCAACCTGACCATGCTCTCTTCCCCAACCTATGCCATCGGTTCCAACCTGACCATGCTCTCTTCCCCACCCTGACCATGCCCTCTTCCCCACCCTGACCATGCCCTCTTCCCCACCCTGACCATGCCCTCTTCCCCGACCTGACCATGCCATCTTCCCCACCCTGACCATGCCCTCTTCCCCACCCTGACCATGCCCTCTTCCCCACCCTGACCACGCCCTCTTCCCCACTCTGACCATGCCCTCTTCCCCACCCTGACCATGCCCTCTTCCCCGACCTGACCACGCCCTCTTCCCCACCCTGACCACGCCCTCTTCCCCAGCCTGACCACGCCCTCAGTTCCACCTTTTCACGTCCTCTCCTCCACACGCTATTTCACGTCACGCCCAAACACCTTAACAATTTGCAGGGCAGCGGGTCTGCTGGTGATTCTGATCGAGTATCCACGAGGGAAGAAGATGAATGGAGGATTTCATCCTCGCCGGTATCGTTTACTATATTAGTTTTCCGCTGTAAAGCAGCCTCACACAACACCTCATCTAACGTGATTCCTCTTCAGGTCACCTTGTTAATGCCATTATTTCACAACCTTCCCAAGACACAGCTCCCCCCTGTATCCATCTTTTCTCAAACTACAACCACAATGACAAAGGGGGAAGTAAAAATGAACAAGATTTTGGGGATTAAGTGTTTCACATGAATCAAACCATTGGAAACCTTTATCAACAAAAAACACCAATTCAAACTCATTTTTCAGCCCCAAGTAAGCTTTCTGAAAACTTCACGCCGTTGTGGCTGCTAACTGTACCTTACAAGTGGTGACGTATCCTCACGACATAAATTGTTAGATTTTTCTGGGAATGCTTTGTCACCCCACAGAGGACAGGCGTGTCCACAGGCCTGTACCATCATACTCAGACCCATTACCAGGAACTACACCTGCCGTGCTCTGCTGCTGGCCCTGTGAGTCATGACCTCGCGTGACAATTACTCGATTATTCCTCTTGATGTACAATCTGTGCCATGTTACTGATCGCCTTGGTAAACTAACGCAAATCCTTGCCCCAGGCTCAGTGCACCTGGATACCTGACTCTGGCTACGATCCTGGGATCCATCAGCCTGGCAATTTCCGTTTTGTTGTACTTACTGGTGAGGAAAGGAGGGGGGGGGGGGGGTCGTTGGGGGATTAGGGTTCTCAACAAAAACATCAGTGGTACTAAAGCTGTTTATGGGCATAGGCCAGATGGTTTGGCCCCGCCCCACATTTTCCCTCCTAAACCACTGTACCTGTTAAATACACCAGGTGTTGCTTTGGTATTTTGTTCCAAAGGAAAAGGTGGGTGTGATTTGGACCTTTGACCTCTTCACGCTATTTCCTATGTGGTCTGAGGGATCACAGGGGGCCCTGTCTTTTTTTTTATAGGTAGCATCTCCTTATGTCAACAACAGTGATTCAGCAGGTGACCAGGGGAGTCGATAGGAGGTAGGCAAGTTACCCACACTCTGGAAGTCGTTATGGAGCTTATGGGGTTCTTCCTGATGATACAATAGGGAATGGCAAGGTTGCCCCTTTCTTACTCTCAATGTTATATCAATAGTATTGTTATGAATTTTGGGGTAGAGTGATATGTAGATCAGGTAGATCTGTGTAGGTATCATGCTCCGACTGTCGTGAAGAACCATTTCGATGTACATCAGTAGAGGACCTGTTTAGCCCAGATGTCGGATTAAGCTTGTATATTTGTGGTCATACGAGGATGGCTTTGTGCTAATTATCGTCGGGATTATGCTAATTCCCCTGTGTGTGAGACCTTGTGATTTATCCTTCGTCCCGTATGGCTCTACGCATAGACACTAGGCAGGCCCAAAAGCACCACACTCACTACCTATCCCCCCCCACCCCCCCAACACAATAAAACTCACCGGAAGTGCAGGCAAGAAGCGCCCACGCATTGCGCCAACATGGTGATAAAACATCACTCAGGTAGGCCGAGAGCCACGCCCAGGACTCGCTATTGGGCAGGAGTTGACCAATGAAAGCCCAGAGGCAAGAAGGAGCCAGCTGATTGGCCAAGGGGAGATTATAAAAAGGGAGTGTGTCCAACGTTTTTCGCTCTCCCCGATCTCCCTGGCCCAGGCCTATTTCCCTTCACGCCAACATCTTCCTCTTCTTGTTGGGATCGGACTTTGGAGAGACAAAGCGATGAGAGACACCACCGGGGGACGTGCAGAGTTTTGCAGGCGGAAACGACTCGCCACTGTGGCGTGACGAGGCCTGGTGCGAACGCTGAAGTGGGAACGGGCGCAGGGAGGCCTAGCTCCCACCAACGCGCGCATTTCGTGCGCGCACGCCGGCTGGACCCATTCGCAGACCCTCCCAAGCTGATCAGAGCTAAGAGCATGATAAATCACACGGTTATATTCAGTTATATTCTCCCCTCGTGTGTGTTATACATATGGTGTGGGAGCGCTCCATTTTAGGACATTTAGTTAACCGGCCCGTTTCCTTGTTATCGGGTTCCGTTAAATAAACCTGTTATTTTTGTACATTTTAAATCCAGTTTTCGTTTGAGTTACTTTTTGCAGGATTGAAGACTGCTCGGCGGATCATGTCAGGTAAAAACTTCCAGCTTCTTCTTCTTTCTTCCTCCCGCGCATATATAGTGAAATCCGCATTTGGGCATCGCCTTTGGAGTTAAAGCTGGCTTTGGTTATCCGTGATTTCCCAGTCTTCACCGAGGGGAATCACGCGACAGTATGAAGTAGATAATTACACTTGCCTTTTGTCACGTGTTCACTGTGATCACGTACCCTCTCTGTCTCCGGCCTTTATCAGGCAGCATTCCGCGGAGAGAACTGGCAGCCCGGGCACACGGGAGACTCTAGGCACGATCACATCAGCCAAGACACGGAACCAGGAATTCCACCTCCTCGAATCCCAGAAGCACACCGTCAAGGAAGCTTGCTGAAGCGACTGCGGTTGGGCCGCGTGTCCAAGCTAACCCCATCGTCTCGACGTGCAGGTAAACGGCAGGTGCCGTTCACAGAGACTAGCCCTTTGGTGGAATAATTGGATAGCAAATGATGCGAAGCCGTCCTGGTTAGGTCACCACGAGTCACCTAATCTGGACCAGGACTAGTCTCACAATCAGGTAGTTATCAAGGCGGTGCAGCCAATACCACCATACACAATCACAACAGATCCCCACAGCAACGAGGGCACAGGTTACCTTGTTTTACCTGCCTGAATTACACTTCATCACATTTCCATATTATAAATCATTTCAAATCCTTCAACTTCACCTTCACCTTCCACGAAACGTTTTGATTCTGATTTTATAACAAATACCTGTCAGCACTACGTCACAACTATGTCACAACTACGGCTGGAAAGATTAGACTCTGCAAGTGAGGGTGAAGTTGGTAAAGTGTCAGCATAACCGTGAAGTGGAATAACCTAGCAGGTGTTCAAACCATTTACACCATTTTGTGTAATTTTGCACAAATACACAGAATAGCACATTATAAGGTTAGCCGAGGTAAATATAAATGTAAAGGTAACCCTCTTTTAGATGATTGCTCTGCTGTGCAGTTTGTGATGACGTCATCGATGGTCAAGATGTAAATAAATCACATAAAACCGAATTGGCCTTTTACATGTTCAACAGTTCAAGAAAACTCGGAAATGTGGACAAAGCTTGCAGCTCCGGTTTCACTTTGTCTTCACATTTGTCCACGATGTTGAATGGTGATCGTTATACAACCGATTGAGAAATGTGTAAATACATTCACCTTGTCCCATGGTAATGCAACATGGCTTAGTGTGCCCTGCCGAGTGAGAGAAGCATGCCAACTTGTGGGCAGAAGGAGGGTTAGGAGGTGTCACCAACAAGGGGGGAACTACGGGGTATAAAGGGGGGCACAGTCACCAACACAGGGGGGAACTACGGGGTATAAAGGGGGGGTACAGTCACCAACACAGGGGGGAACTATGGGGTATAAAGGGGGGGGGGCACAGTCACCAACACAGGGGGGAACTACAGGATATAAAGGGGGGGGCACAGTCACCAACACAGGGGGAACCTACAGGGTATAAAGGGGGGGGGGGGCATAGTCACCAACACAGCGGGGAACTACGGGGTATAAAAGGGGGGGGGGGGGAGACGGTCACCAACACAGGGGGGAACTACAGGGTATAAAGGGGGGGGGGGACAGTCACCAACACAGGGGGAACCTACAGGGTATAAAGGGGGAGCACAGTCACCAACACAGGGGGAACCTACAGGATATAATAAAGGGGAGAGGTACAGCAGTATTCTTTAAGCCAATAAAATAATTCAAAATCAATGTTTTTCCAAACTTGTGATTTATAATGAAAGCTTCCTCGGTCTGTTTGGCATTTCCTTCATGTTTGCTGATCCCAATACTTAAATTACCTGCGTCCTGCTTATTTTCCCATCACCTCACAAAGTCCTTGCAATTTGTGTCTGCACGAGGGTCATCACTTGTCCATCCAAAGTGGCGAGGTTGAGGACACGTCAGGGTGTGGATAAGCTGGCTATCTTCGGTCTCTATGGCTGTCAATGTGCTGATGGAGGTGGTTCTGTTCTTGGTGCATGGAGCCAAATGCATCACCTCTTTATTCTCCTCTTCCATCCTCATTTACCTTGTCCTTACCGTTCAGAAGCCGATTCTTCCTTTGCTTGTCCTTAGCATCTTGTACTTTTTTTTTTTTTTTTGTATACAAGATCGAGGCTCATGAAAGAGCAAACATTAATCACATAAAAAGTCAAACCGACACATAAAACACAAAATAAGGGGAGCGGTAGACAAGATGGGGAGAGAGGGGGAAGGACACAAACACAACACTTGAGAGCAGGGACATCGAGAGAACTGTGGGAGGGAGAGGGCTTGGGGGTAGGGGGGAGAGGTATAACACATATGGATACTGCAAGGACTTCCAGGAAAGAAGTTGCAATTTCGAAAAAAGTGTATCTGGGGTGAATTAGCAGGGGTAGAAAAGATCAAGGTTTTGGATGGGGGAAGATAAAAGATGGTGGTGAACAGCTGTTTTAAAGACCTGAAGGGAGGAGTGGGATTGAAGGGAGCGGGGGAGTTTGTTCCAGAGGTGGGAGAAAAGGGGAATGAAAGAGTGAAGGTGAGCAGAGAGCCTAGATTTTGGCAGTTTAACCATAAGAGGGTTGCTGGCAGATCTTGTGCGACCTGTAGGAATACTTGGGGGGACAGAGCACAGAGAGAGCTGGGGGAGCAAGGCCGGAGAGGAGTCGGTAGAAGACAGAAAGACCACCAACCTGCGTGCGGTGAGTGCGTGAAAGGCCCTCGGAGTTAGCTTCATCGCAGGAGATTTCAATGATTCTGGAAGCTTTGGTTTCAACAGCGTGAAGTCGAGCTAGGTGTGAGGCAGGAGCACCAGCCCAGCGGGGGGAACAGTATTCCATTGAGCTGCGGATGAAAGCCTTGTATGTGGTGAGGAGCTCAGGTGTGCCAAGGAAGGACTTCGCACGACGGAGGATGCCCAGTCGGCGACTGGCTTTGGAGGCCAGCTTGGAAATGTGGTTTTCCCAAGAAAGATCATGGCAGATAGTGAGACCCAAAAGCTTGAGCGACAGAACTTCTTGGAGAGGATTCTTGAGAAAGTAGATGGGAGGGTTTTCCAGTCGGTCTTTTCGGAGAGACATAGTAAGAGTGTGAGATTTGTCAGGATTGAAAGACATGTTCCAATTATTGTTTGAGCAGTCTGTGATTTTGTCCAGGTCTGCAGAGAGTGAGGAGGCTGCAGACTGCGGATCTGAGGGATGAGGAATGGAGCGGCAGAGAGTGGAGTCATCAGCAAAGAGATAGAGAGGGTTTTCAAGAGAGTCGGAGAGATCATTGATGAAGACCAGAAAAAGCACAGGGCCCAGAACACTACCTTGAGGAACTCCAGCCAGAACAGGAAGGGGCGATGAAAGAAATCCATTCAGGGCCACACGTTGACTACGACCAGAGAGGAAGTCCGCAAGCCAAGCGTGGAGATTTCCATGGATACCATAGGAGGAGAGTTTGGTGAGCAGAGCTGGGTGCCAGACCGTATCGAAGGCACGTGATATGTCGAGGGAGACAGCTCTGATTTCCTGTTTGGCATTGAGGACCTCCATCCATTGTTGAGACAGCAGAAGCAACATTCCCAGAGAATAATGACCTGGTCTGAATCCAAATTGATGATCGGAGATCAAGCCATTGGAGAAGAGGAAGGATTTGATATCCGAAGCAATGATGGATTCCATGACTTTGCTGATAATTGGGAGCAGGCTGATTGGTCTGAAGTTGCAAGGATCTGTTTTTGCACCTTTTTGTGTAAAGTAGTAATGTTTGCTGATTTCCAAGATGCTGGCAGATGACCTTGAGCAAAAGAGAGGGTGAAAAGAACAGAGAGGGTGAGATAGTGCGGCAGAGCAGGATTTTAGGCCCGTGTGCTGATGCCGTCTGGTCCAGTTGCAGAATCAGAGTCGAGGTTTGACAAAAACTTCTCCACCTTGTCAGGAGAGAAGGACACAGAGTCCAGGAGCAGTTGGGTTCGACTGGGTAAGGTGGGAACAGAGAGAGATGGGTTTGGGACACAAGATTTTGAGGCAAACACAGAGTTGAGGCATTCGGCTTTGTCACGTGCGGTGTAAACTGTGTAGCCATTTGAGGTGAGGGAGGGGATGGAGGGGGAACAAACACCAGAAACGGATTTGACCAGACGCCACCAGGATTTCGAGGAAGGAGACAGGTTTGAGAGTTCATTCTTGAGTGTGGAGGGATAGTGCTTCCTGGCACTCCTGAGGGTAGACACACACTTATTCCGAGCTTGGTGGAAGGAACTGAGATTGCCTTCAGTTGGATTAGCCTTCCAAGAGGCAAAGGCAAGTTGTTTCAGGGCAACTGCCTCACCACAAGATTCAGTGTACCATGGACGGGAGGAAGGGTAAGACAACTGAAGACGAGATGGGACAAATCTGTGCATGAGAGAGCAGTTTGCTTTGGAAGAATTCCCAGGAAGAATTGATGTCAGAGGCAGTAGAGATGGGAGACCAGTCCAGATGATTGATGGCTGCTTGCAGCTCGTGCCAGTCGGCCTGAGTGAAATGCCAGACTCGTCAACGCTGAGGAGGCTCTCTGAGAATGGCCAGAGAGATGTCCACTTTAACAAGCACATGATCAGAATAACCGATTGGAGCAGAAGAAGAGCAGCAGACATTTGCAGGGAAGTTTGTCATAACCAAGTCTAGAAGATAAGATACTCCATTGACTGAGATCCGGGTTGGGAAATTGACAGATTGTGTCAGTCCCAATGAGTCACAGAAGTCCTTTGCTGAAGTGCCATGGCTGTTGAGAGAAGAACCCACACCCAGCCAGCTGGCACGATGACAGTTGAAGTCGCCACATATGAGGAAGAGAGAGTTGGGATGAGTTGATAGAAGTTGGTCCATGTTGTCAGACAGCGACATGTAAATAGAGTCATCACTGTTTGGAGGACGGTACAGAACACATATGAACAAAAGGTGGGAGCGGAGAGGAAGCCGTAGCCAGAGGTACTCCTGGGGGTGGGGTGGAGAGAGGGCAGTGCAAGGAGAGCGAGGAAGAGAGTTTTTGATAAAGATAGCAACCCCACCACCAGGACGAGGCTCAGGTCTATCATACCGGAGGAGGGAGTAACCAGGAAGAGATATTAAGGAATCAGAGACATCTTGAAGGAGGAAAGTTTCTGTTAAGCAGATCAAGTCTGGATTGTCAGAAGCAACCTGAATGGAGAGATCAATCAAGTTTGAGCGAAGGCCCCGGATGTTTGAGGTCCATATCGTTAATGAGGAGAAAGGGGGAGCATCGAGTGCAGGAGAGGGGAGGGGTGGGGTAGGAGCAGATGAAGGATGAAGGGGGAGGTAGGAAGAGCAGTTAATAGTGTGTCAGAGATTACAGAAGAGTTACAAGAAAGGGAAGGATGAGGACGAAAGGTTTGATGGTGATGGGAAGAGGCACAGTGAGGGGTTTTTTGAGGGGTGGCAGAGGAAAGTAGAAGGTTGGGGGAGGTGAAGGTATGAGATAGAAGGGAGACGAAGTAGGGAGGAGGCAGGTTTGAGAAGGGGGGAGAATTGGAGAGGGATGGTAGGGGGGGAGATTTGAAGGGGGAGGGGTTTGGGGGGAATTTAGGAGGGGAGGGGCAAGGGGGGAATTTAGGAGGGGAGGGGCAAGGGGGGAGTTTAGGAGAGGAGGGGCAAGGGGGTAGTTTAGGAGGGGAGGGGCAAGGGGTGAGATTTGGAGGGGAGGGGCAAGGGGGGAGTTTAGAAAGTGGATGATTAATGAAAGAGGAACATTTATAACAAATTGGGTTTGTTTTGATTTTCAAGTTAGAGATACGTTTAAGAACGTTGGAGGAGGGGTGGAATGAATGTGAATTTAGAGCATGTAGTGATTTAGAATTATAAGAGATTGAATATTTTTTTGAAGTAGAATGAGTTGGAGAGGAAATTGAAAAGAGCCTTTTAAATAGGAAGAAAAACAGCGTGTTGTAATATACCACTGAATAAAACACTGCAGGGGAAAGTTTAAACATATTTAAACAGAACCGTGAAGAACAGTCTAATGTTCACAAAAAAAAACAACGGGGAGAGGGAGCCTCGAGGGACAACTACGAGTCACGTGAACAGGGCAAAAGATGTCAGCATAAAGAACAGGGCAAAACAGATCTGGGGCATGGCGTGAAAATGGGGGTGAAATACGTGGTCGAAGAACGAACGAACGAAAAGAACAAAGAAGGAGATGTTTGTTTTTTTTAGTTTTTTTTTTTAGTTAAGATTTTAAACAAGGAAGTATGGGGTGAAAAGACTGGGAAAATACAGAGAACGAGAGTAGCAGGACCACAATCGACCGCTGAGAGAAAACAAAGCCTCCAGGTAGGAAGCTTAAAGAACAACAACAAGGCCGCAATATATCGCGGCACGAAATACTTACTTTTTCCACATGCGAAATTTGCATTTATGTTTATTTAAATTATACAATGTTGTACAAAATGTAAATGTTTCATGATGTTTGTTATATTATATCACCTTTATCTATCAATGTTGTTGAAATGAAGATCAAATAGCTGTATGTTGAAAAAGTCAAAACTTTACATGGGGTGTACTTACTTTTTCACGTGACTGTACATGCTGGGATACAATATATAAACTTGTACCAAGAGGTCATGTTTTGTTAAAATATAATTATGGTAAAGCGCGGCGTTACGCGCGCTGCTTGTGAGCAAGGAGGAAGCGGACAAGCGGTAACATATAAACGTCTTTATTGTAAGACTACACTGTAACACTGTACCGCTCCAGGCTGGGCGCCCGGTGTATATCATGAGGCCACGCCTACCCCTCGGACGTGGCCACCGCCCATTTGGTGCGTGGAATGATGTCACCACGCCAGTGGGCTTTTGTGTCCGCCACACGCGCCCCCCCAGAATTCCCACGCACCTGGAGGGCCAGTTTGCGGGGCAGACGAATGACCCGGCCGAAGCGCCCCCTGGCGATCGGCGGCGTCCGGGGTGCAGGGATGCCAGGTGGGATGCCCCTGGCTGCTCCTGGGATGGGTGCAGGACCGGGGGGCGGCGTGGCGGCGGGGCTGGGCGGTGCCGGGGGTCCGCCCGCAGGAGGGCGGCCCCGACGTGGGGGTCGGGCCACTGGCGGTGGATGGTCCACATCGAGGTGGGCCGGCTTGAGGCGGTCTACCGAAACGCGGTCAGGAGTACCGCCGATGTCCAGGGTGAAGTGCTTCGCCCCGGTCTCCAGCACGCGGAAAGGCCCGTCGTACGGGGGCCGCAGTGGTGTCCGATGGGCATCGTGGCGGACGAAGACGTACTCCGCCGTGCGAAGCTCCGGGGCGACGTGCGTCGGTGGGTGCCCGTGGCATGCCGTTGGCACCGGGGCGAACCTCTGGGCGGTCTCTTGCAGAGCGGAGCGCTGCTGTGCCGCGGACCATGGTGCCGTGGAGTCGGGGAGGAACTCGCCCGGCACCCGCAGCGGTTGCCCGAAGACCAACTCCGCCGCGGATGCACGCAGGTCCTCCTTGGGCGCCGTCCGGAGGCCCAGCAGGACCCAGGGGAGCCTGTCGACCCAGCCGCCGTCGCGGAGGGTGGCCCGGAGCGCGGCCTTCAATGAGCGGTGAAATCGCTCACACAGGCCATTAGCCTGGGGGTGGTAGGCCGTGGTTCGGTGCAGCCGGACCCCGAGCCCCTGCGCAACCGCCCCCCAGAGCTCCGAGGTGAACTGGGGGCCGCGGTCGGATGAGATGTCTGAGGGGGCGCCGAACCGGGCGACCCAGGTGGCGATGAAAGCCTGCGCGACATCGGCCGCCGTTGTCGACGCCAAGGGCACGGCCTCCGGCCACCGGGTGGTGCGGTCCACCATGGTGAGGACGTGGGAGAAACCCCGCGAGGGGGGCAGAGGTCCCACCAGGTCCACGTGGACGTGGTCAAACCGGCGTTCCGGCACCGTGAACGGGGCCAACGGGGCCTGGGTGTGCCGGTGCACCTTGGCGCGCTGCCACGCGAGGCATGTCCTGGCCCAGCCGCGGACGGCCTTCCGGAGGCCATGCCAGACGAACTTGTCGGCGATCAGCCTTTGGGAGGCCCTCGCGCCCGGGTGGGACAGGCCGTGGATGGCGTCAAACACCTGGCGCTGCCAGCCCGCGGGCACAATGGGGCGAGGACGCCCGAGGGAGACGTCGCACAAGAGGGCCGCGCCCGCGCCGTCGAACGGCACCTCGGTGACGCGGAGGCCCGTGACGGCGGTCCGCAAGGCCTGGACGTCGGGGTCAGCGGCCTGGTCCGCTGCCATCCGGGCATAGTCGATGCCGAGGTGGACTGCGTGGGCGACGGCCCGGGAAAGGCAATCCGCCACCGGGTTGTCCTTCCCCGCGACGTGCTGGATGTCCGTCGTGTATTCGGACACGGCCGAGAGGTGACGCTGCTGCCGGGCCGACCACGGCTCGGTGACCTTGCCCATCGCGAAGATCAGCGGCTTGTGGTCGACGAAGGCAGTGAACGCCCGGCCCTCGAGCAGATGGCGGAAGTGCCTGACCGCCAAGTGAAGTCCGAGCAACTCGCGGTCGAAGGTACTGTAACGGCGTTCGGGCGGGCGAAGCTGCCGGCTAAAGAACGCCAGCGGTTGCCAAGCTCCACGCACCCATTGCTCGTGCACCGCGCCCACCGCGTAGTCCGAGGCATCGGTGGTGAGGGCGATCGGTGCATCGGGCGCCGGGTGCGCGAGCATGGTGGCGTTAGCCAAGGCGAGCTTCGCGCCCGTGAACGCCGTGTCCATCTGCTCGGTCCAGGTAACGTCGCCTTTGCCCGGCTTACCTCGGAGAGCTTCGTGCAGGGGGCGCAGGAGCTGGGCGATACGGGGCAGGAACCGATGGTAAAAGTTCACCATGCCCAGGAACTCCTGCAGCCCTCTGATCGTGCGGGGGCGCGGAAACCCCTTCACCGCCTCCACCTTGGCCGGCAGGGGGACGGCTCCGTGCCTGGTGACACGGTGCCCCAGAAAATCGATTGTGGCGGCGCCGAACCGGCACTTTGCGGGGTTCACAATCAGGCCATGCTGGCCCAGGCGTTCGAAGAGCGTGCGGAGGTGGCGTAGGTGCTCTTCGCGGGACGCGCTGGCGACGAGGATATCGTCCAGGTAGACGTAGACAAAATCCAAGTCGCGCAGGACGCTGTCCATCAGTCGCTGGAATGCCTGAGCCGCATTCTTCAGACCGAAGGGCATGCGCAGGAACTCGAAGAGTCCGAATGGCGTGATGACCGCCGTCTTCGGGACGTCCTCCGGCCTGACGGGGACCTGATGGTAGCCGCGTATGAGGTCCACCTTCGAGAAGAAGGACCTGCCCGCCAAACGGGCGGAAAAGTCCTGAATGTGGGGGACGGGGTAGCGGTCGGGAGTCGTGGCGTCATTGAGACGGCGATAGTCCCCGCACGGTCGCCATCCCCCGCCGGGCTTCGGCACGATGTGCAGCGGCGACGCCCAAGCGCTCTCTGAGCGCCGAACGATGCCGAGTCGCTCCAGGGTAGCGAACGCCGCTTTTGCCACCGCCAGCTTCGTCGGCTCGAGGCGGCGTGCCCGGGCGTAGACCGGTGGCCCGACGGTGGGGATGTGATGGGCCACCCCGTGCTTGACGGCCCCCGCCGAGAAGGTGGGCCGCGTGAGGGCCGGGAAGCCGGCGAGGAGGCGGGTGAATGCGTCCGCTGCCGGAAGCGTACAGACCAACGTGGCCGGAACCGAATCGTTCGGCAAGCCGCTTGGCAAGCCGCTCGTTGAGCTGGGCAACGCACATGCGAGCGAGCTGAACGTCTCGGCCTGGACAAGCCGTCTGCGCTTGACGTCGACCAGGAGCCCATTAGCGCACAGGAAGTCTGCGCCAAGCAGTGCCATGGGCACGTCGGCGGTGACGAACGTCCATCGGAAAACCTGCCCTCCAAACCGCAGAGAGAGGCAGCGTTTTCCGTACGTACGGATGGGCGTCCCGTTCGCGGCAAGCAGCGCGGGGCCCCCACCCGCGGCGTGCTTGTCTGACGTGCCGGCGGGAATGACACTCACCTGTGCTCCCGTGTCGCACAGGTAACGGCGCCCGGAGAAGGTGTCCGTTATGAACAGCAGGCTGCTCGAACGGCCGGCGCTCATCGCCACAATTGAGCGCCGGCCCGGGCGTTTCCCGACCCGTTGAAGGAGCACGGCGGATGACACCGCCGAGCTTCGTGGCCGAACTTGGCGTGGAACCAGCACCAGGTGGTGGAGCTGGAGGAGCGCGGCTGGCTCCGCCAGGCCGGTGGAGTCGACGGGTTTCCCCGCGGTGGCGGTTTTCGCCGCGGCGGTGGGCGGGCGTGGCGCGGCGTTCACGAGGTGCGTATCAGCATGCTGCTGAAACTCAGCGTGCTGTAGAAGATGATGCTGTGGAACAGCAGCGTCGAAGGCCGTGACGGCCACGCCAACGCTCGCCCGCGTGTCCGAAGCGGCGAAGTACTTGTCCGCCTCGGCCGCCAATGCTCAGGGTTCCGTTAGCCCGGTCCCGGCCAACGCGAGGCGAACCTGCGCTGGAAGTTGGCGACGGAAAAGCGCCCGGAATAGCGAACCGGGGGCTTCGTCGCCCAACAGTGACAGCATATGGTCCATTCGGACCGACGGGCACGTCTCACCGAGCTCGGGGAGATCCAGGAGGCGGTCGGCCCGTGCGTCGTCCGTGAGGCTGAACGTGGCTAGGAGTAGCCGCTTGAGTGCCTCGTACTTGTGGCCGTCCGGTGGGTGGCGAAGGACGGCCACAACTCGAGCGGCCGTGCCGGGCCCGAGGGAGGCGACGACATGGCAGTAGCGCAGGTCGTCGTTGGTGAGGCGCCGAAGCTGAAATTGGGCTTCGGCTTGAACGAACCAGACCTCGGCCTGGGCCTCCCAAAATTCGGGAAGTTTAATCGCCATTGACTTGTCGTTGGCCATTGCAATGGCGTCGTGTTCGGAAGGATCGCTACGGCAGATCCAACGTCGAGGGTCACCAGTAAAGCGCGGCGTTACGCGCGCTGCTTGTGAGCAAGGAGGAAGCGGACAAGCGGTAACATATAAACGTCTTTATTGTAAGACTACACTGTAACACTGTACCGCTCCGGGCTGGGCGCCCGGTGTATATCATGAGGCCACGCCTACCCCTCGGACGTGGCCACCGCCCACTTGGTGCGTGGAATGATGTCACCACGCCAGTGGGCTTTTGTGTCCGCCACAATGGTATATACACACACACACACACACACACACACACACACACACACACACACACACACACACACACACACACACACACACACACACACACACACACACACACACACACACATATATATATTGTTGCGGACGCGGTTAAAGATGTTATTTTGACCGAGCGGTGGTGTAACCGTGACCGAACAGTTATTCCCCGACTAATACCCGATTTGCCCCAAACTTTGGCCGGATCGCGCCGCGGCTGCTCAATGAGGGAAAAGACTAAAACGACGAATGCAAAGAGGAAGACGAAGGCAAAGAAAGGTTTGGAAATACTAAATTTATTTACTATTTACACACATAAGCAAAAAGAAAGCAGTCACGTTTATTTACAACACATAAGACGCAGGTGACACAGTGCAAATACTAGCTTACCTACAGTCTTAATTAACCCAGGACAGAACAAACAAAAGACAGACTCACGCGGGGAATGCTGACAGGAATCGCAGGAGGTGGATGGCTGGAGGTGAACGCTTGGTGGAGCCAACGCGGAGCTTGGTGGAGCTTTGGTGGAGGTGAACGCTTGGTGGAGCCAACACGGAGCTTGGTGGAGCCTTGGTGGAGGTGAACGCTTGGTGGAGCCAACGCAGAGCTTGGTGGAGCCTTGGTGGAGGTGAACGCTTGGTGGAGCCAACGCGGCTGGTGGGGGGTTGGTGTGACGGGTTCTCTCTCCTTCCCTCACAAGCTTCAGGACTCTTTCTCTCTCTTTCTTAGTCCCACCCAGTCCAACAACTTCCTCTCTTGCTTAGTCCAACTCAAGGCCTTCCTGTCTTCTGATCTCCTCCCTCCTCGACTCTCTCTGGGGGCCTCTGCCTCGGGTTATATAAGCCCCACCCTTGACCCTTTTGCGAACCTCCCCAAAACGTTCCCTCTCCGCCCTCTAAAGCCAACCCCTCATTCTGGGTTGGTCGGCAAGGGCTGGTTCACTCCTCCCCTCTATGACGAGGTGGGGACCCGCCTTTCTTCCCCAACCCTGCCTCGTGGTCAATGGCGGATAAAGGGAAAACCGCCCAAAATGCAGTTGGCAATTGGAAGGGAGGTAATTGGCAATGGCACTCGAGGCCTGGCAAAGACGAAAGGGGAAATGGAAGTTTTGGGAGTGGGAATGAAGGGAATCTATCTCTTTCACTGGTGCAATGGAGTATTTCTATTAATGGGAGACACAGCCTTACCCTAAAACACAGAATAAGATATAACTATCGAACAGGGGTATTCTATGATTGGCTGACGTGTATGCTTGTGGACTAATTATGGGACGCCCTTTTGACCTTTACACAGCTCCGGAGGCAGGAGGCGCAGAATAACAATAATAATAATAATAATAAAGCACACAATCAAAAAAAAATACAGTCCTCATATCCGCAACAATATATATATATATATATATATATATATATTGTTACAGACGCGGTGGTGGATGTTAGTTTACCGAGCGGTTTTGGTATGACCACGTCTGCACAAGTTACCCGATTATACCCGAACGTTGACTAATCGCGCTACGCTAGATCAATGAAGGAAAAGACACACGGCTGGGATTAAAATGACGCGACACCAGGGATACGGTTCTCAAGACCTCCGGAGGAGATTATATTCGTTCGGAAGGTCACATTACAGGGACGAGAGGTACAGCATAGAAAGACAAGCACTTAGACACAATCTTATATTAACCCCAACAGACGACAGATAAACGGGACAAAAGGCTGACTCACACGGGGATTGATGGCTAGGAAAGGCAGGATCGATGGCTCCAGGTGCACCTGGGCTCAGGGACAGAATCGACTCGGTCCGGTCCAGAGATGCGGGAGGTCTCACAGCGCTCGAGGTAGTGTCTTGCTCTTCTTCAAGCTGGGGGCGCATCTGACCTCACATCCGGTGAGTCGCTTCGTATATCCGGCGGGGAGTGACACGCCCTCGGCTCGTTAGCTCCGCCTCGTGGAATCGGCACGTTGCTTCTCATTGGGTGCGTGCGGGGGGTTTACCAGGCTCCGCCCTTGACGAGGAGCTGACAGCCAGCCCCTTCGTGGTAACCCCGTGGAGCGCATGGTCATGGCGGCTAACCGAGCTGGTGGGAGGACGCACACTCCCCCCGCGCGCCGTGGTTGTAGTTGTTGTTGTAGCTGTAGTTGTTGTTGTTGTTGTTGTTTGGGGAAGAAGATGGAAGGAGGTATGGGAAAGGTCCTAAACTCACTACTGGTGCCATATAATCACATTCTGGTGCAACGAAGAGTCATAATTAATGGAAACGAGTCCTTAACTGACATAGACTAAGAATAACTAGCAAGATGTCCGAAAGTTGTCTACGTGTGATGCGGTGGACCTGGGCACGACATTTAATGGGGGAAAAAGGGGAAGGTCGGTTCTACAGAGTGTTGTTTACAGACAATGGGACTAGGGAATGGGGGATTGGGGATAGTTGGGGAGTATTGGGGAAATAGGGGAATATTTACAAGCGGATATGGAGGCCAAATTCCATATTCGCAACAATATATATATATATATATATATATATATATATATATATATATATATATATATGAATGAATGATCGTTTTAAGGCCATTTTCCCCGCTGTAGCGGGGGTTAGCCTTGTGGGCCCCATGACAATCATGGTTCCCTGTTTGAGGCAATGTTTTTATGGCCGGATGCCCTTCCTGACGCCAACCCTTAGTCGCCTCTTACGATGTGCAGGGATACGGTGTTCCTATTCTAAATCGGGGTACACACCGGGATCATTCATCCCAGCAAGCTGGTACTCAATTTGCCGACCTCGGAAGGATGACAGGCTGAGTCAACCCCCCGGTGTTAATTCAGTGATCGACCGGGATTCAAACCCAGGATCCTCGGATCCCAAGCCAGCACCCTAACCACTAAGCCAACACCAGGCTTATATATTGTTACGGATCTCGGGGGTCGGTGCTCCTCTTATCAAGAGGGGGTTAATCCCCTTGTCCTTTTCGCTGGCTGTCCCAAGTCCTGGGAAGTTATAACGCTCCTTCCGGTCGGTATTAGCTCGGGTCATTGGTTAAGGTAGTCCCAAATACCTACTTACTAATCCGACCGTAAAGCAGGGAAATAACTCCCGCTCGAACCACGGATAAGATGGAAAATGCCGAGCGGTTAGCAATCCGCGATCCGAGCCGTTAACAATGACTAAACCCGATTCTGAGCGGTTCCTAATCGTGCCACAGGTACTCAATTGAGAAAGGACGGATGCGATCAGATGGAGAGGAAACCAGAAGGTCGGAAGAACAAAGATGGTTTATTAACAAATATACAAGAGAAGAGGAAACGAAAGGATGTACAGGAAGAAGAAGAAGAAGCAGGACACAGGGCAGTCTTAAAAACAGTCTTAACTTATGACCCCAGACAAACATACACTCACACACGGAGATTGTAGCTGGTAGGGTGGAAGGTCCAGGTAGATGGTCCAGGCTCCAGTCGACTCCGTCCAGGCTCCGGTTCCGTGGGCGAAACCCGGCAGGCAGCGCCGCGTATCGTTCAACGTGAGCGGACCTTACATATAGCGGGGGGAGGCTGGTGTCCTTCAGCGTACGTAATAACTGCACCAGCGTGCCAAACGCTCTCCCTCTCAAAGTCCTCTTATCAGCGCCAGCGAGTGAATCCTCTGTTGTAATGCGTGCGCCTCCAACAAGTCCAACCAAGCCCTCAAGTCCGTTACAATGCGCGCTCTCCCTCCAGTCCTGTGAAAGGGCTTTTCGTTCGCGCTTCTATAACGCGCGCCAAGATCACTCCACTAGCCAAAAAGCCACGCCCGTCGGTGATATTGCCTCAGCCTTGGTTGGCTGGTGGGGGCTTACCGGCCACGTCTTTGACGGCTGGTTGACAGGCCACACCTTGTTCTTGGCGTTCCGCCCCTTTTTCCTCGGGCCTGACCGCATGGTTAATGGCGTCGTTTGAACAAACGCTAAGGCAGCTGCTGCTGGCAGAGGCACGTAATGGCGTCGCTTGGAGAGCGAGGTCGCAAAATGGCCGGAATGAAATGGGACCTACTCCTTATTTAATTGATACAACGCAGATTCAACTATTGGAAACACGGCCTTATCTAAAACACATAATAATGAAATAACTAAAGTCCTATGGTGGCCTACGTGTTGCTTGTGGACTAACTAGGGGTTATCGTACATTTTCGTTTCCCATTAATCGTACATTTCTCAAAATCCAATCTCACCCATCCCTTTCAAATCTTCCCCCTTGCCCCTCCCCTCCAAATCTTCCCCATCACCCATCCCTTTCAGATCTCCCCCCTTGCCCCTTCCCTCCTAAACTCCCCCCACACCCCTCCCCTCTGAGACCCTCCCTCACTCCTCTCCTCCTAGACTCCCCTCTCACCCCTCCTCCTCAAAGCGTCCTCCCCGCTTCTTCCCCCTTCCAACTCTCACCTTCAGCTCCCTCAACCTTCTGCCTCACTCTTCCCCCTCCTCAAACAACACCTCACTGCGCCTCACCCAATCACCATCAAACCTTTTGTCCGCCCCATACTTCCCTTTCTCCAAGCTGTTCTGAAATCTCTGACGCACCTTCAACAGCTCTCCCTACCTCTTCCTCCTCTTCCACATCATACCGTACCGCTCCCCCCCCCCTGCTCTGTATCCGATGCTCCCCCTTCCTCTTCTTTAACAGTATGGACCTCAAACATCCGGGGCCTTCGCTCAAACTTGACTGATCTCTCCATACAGGTTGCTTCTGACAAACCAGATGTGATCTGTGTAGTGAAATCGTATCCGTACTGAACCCGGGTGGGGATGCTCGCTGCTCGCTGTCATTGTTGTCCCCACTAGGGGCGTGACTATAAGACCCGTTGCCGTGTCAGTGCTCCGAGACTTCTCCCTTGTGACATGTTACATCGGTAGCCTCGTTAATGGTACGCCTTTATAGAATATCTAGCTTGCTTGCATTGACTGATATGAATGGCTTTATGAGATGTCGCATCGTATGCTTATTGTGTATTTCTACTTACAGGAATGATGTGATGATCTAAATGCAATTAAACCAAACCGTTGGACTAAAAGTTGTGCGGACCTGAATGGTTTTCCACAACACTTAATTGCATTTATGATCTGCTGACATGGCTGGCAACAAGACGTTGACGGTGTCCATTTTCAGCGCCGACCCACAAGCCACGGACGGAGGCTTGCAACTCAAGCACTGGCTCAAGCAGCTGGAGCATCTCTTTAATGAGCCTGATACCGCTCCGACGCCTGCCGCGAAGCTAGCAATATTACACTCAAAAATCGACTACCGGGTCTACCACTCGGTCGCTCAATGCACGACGTATGATCTTACCGTCGCGGAGCTCAAGCGGCTTTATATAAAAGAAAAAAGCCCTGTGTATGCGCGTTATTTGCTGCAGACGCGACGGCAGCAACCCAACGAGCCTATGGATCATTACGCCCAGGAGCTCCGGCAGCTCATGCTGGACAGCGCCCAGCCACGGACTCCCGAGCAGGCTAAAGATGATCGACTTTTAGATGCCTTCATAGCAGGGGTCTCCTCTCAGGAACTACGTCTCAAACTCTTGGAGAAGACCGACCTGACCTTCGCTACGGCGGTTGAGCAAGCGACGGTGTATACTGAAGCGCGGATGCAATCGAACGCCTATGATCGCACGCGCCTTTTGGCGGGCACCTCACTACACGCCCGGCCGGAGAGGACCACTGACGAGGACGTGGATCCGCCTGCTGAACTCCGGGATGCTCCGGAGGATGACCCTACCCTGACAGCTGCCGTTACGACCAGCAGACCCAAGGCCTTGCGCGGGGCCGCATGTTTTTTTTGTGGAGGGCCTCGTCATGCCCGAGTCGTGTGTCCGGCACGTGACGCTATTTGCCATTTGTGCTCGCTAAAGGGACATTACGCGAAAGTTTGCAAGAAATCGGCACGCGGCTCGCGGCCCTTCGACACGCGCAGCCGCGGTCGCGCAGGCGCGGCAACCTTGAACGGGCTTGTAGCAGAACCCACGAGCCCAGCGCCTTACCCGTCTTCGAAAGGGAGGGCCCCTCGCTGCGGCCCGCTGGGCGCTCAGACAACCTTGACTGGCGCCACCGGAAAGCCACCACCGTCTCATTCTCCATCGGGGACAAAGGCCGCGTCCTTGGCCAAACCTCGAGCCACGCAAGGGAAGAAACAGCTTTCGAATACTACGGAAGCCTCTTGTCAAAGCGACCAAACGAAAAAGGCGATTTCGAATACTACTACGGACGCCTTTTGTCAAAGCGACCAAACGAAAAAGGCGATTTCGAATACTACGGAAGCCTTTTGTCAAAGCGACCAAACGAAAAAGGCGATTTCGGCTACAACGGAAGCCTTTATCTGCCAGGAGTGTCAAAAGGCGATGTCAAATACTACTGAGGCCTTTTCTCATCGGATTTTGAATCGCGAAACACCGGAATGCTGGGGAAAGTCCTCTGATGACGATAATGGATTTCCCATGGTCAACGCAGACTCCGGCCACGATCGCAAAACTGCAGCTGGTGTAGGATCCACCCGCGAGGCTGGTCCGACCCATTCGGGGGGCTCAGTCCCGCTCCCAGCTGCCTCGTCTGGCCTGGCTCAAGCCCTTATTCCCCTTATGGTTGAGGGCCATTGTGTTCAGGCCTTGGTGGACACCGGATCTACGGATAGTTTTATCGACCAGCGACTTGTGCTCAGGCATGGATGGCGGATCGGGCGGTCTACACGACGGATCTTCATGGCATCCCAGGGACTCCGGCTTAGCACAAAAGGGGAATGCCGATTGAAACTAGTGCTAAAGGGACGGGTTTTCCCTGATGTACACCTTATGGTTTTACCCGCATTATGTGCTGATATTCTGCTAGGACACGATTTTCTTAAGCTGCATGGACGTCTGGTAATGGAGTTCGGTGGGCCTGACACTCTTGTTGTGGGGGCGGACGACGCGCTAACGGTGTGCGCCCTAGCGCAAATGGACGTCCGTCCGCTTTCGCTGTTCCCCAATCTAACCTCCGACTGTACCCCTGTCGCGGTAAAATCGAGACGCTACTCCCGCGCGGACATGCAATTCATTGCGGACGAAACGACACAGCTCTTGAAAGACGGCATCATAGAACCTAGTAGGTCACCGTGGCGTGCTCAGGTCTTAGTGGTGCGCAGTGAGGCCCACCGCAAACGCATGGTAATCGACTATTCCCAAACGATTAACCGCTTTACACAGCTGGATGCCTACCCCCTTCCGGGGATGGACGCGCTAGTGCAACAGGTGTCCCAGTATTCGGTCTATAGTACTCTCGATCTCCGTAGTGCGTACCACCAGATCCCTATCTCTAGGGCGGATCGTATCTATACCGCTTTCGAGTCGGGGCAGCGGTTGTACCAATTTACACGATTGCCCTTTGGGGTGACGAACGGGGTCGCTTGTTTCCAGAGGGCCATGGATGACCTCGTTGCGCGGGAGCACTTAACCGATGTTTTCGTCTACCTCGATAACCTTACGGTTTGTGGATATGACCAAGGGCACCATGACGCTAATCTGAAGCGCTTCCTTGAGGTCGCGCAACGGTATCACTTAACTATGAACGAGGATAAGTGCCGATACTCCCTACGCACCATAGATCTTCTGGGGTACACCGTGACCCATGGCTCTGTCTCTCCGGATAAGGAACGTCTGCGACCTTTGCTCGACATGGCCCCTCCCTGCGATCGGGCTTCCCTGAAACGCGCCCTTGGGCTGTTCGCCCATTACTCCAAATGGGTGCAAAATTTCTCCGCGAAACTTCGCCCCCTTGTGGCCTGCGACACCTTTCCCCTGAGTTCGGCCGCATTGACGGCCTTTGAAGGACTTAAGACCGACATCGCCCGAGCCGCCGTAGCAACCATTGACGAGAGCGGCTCGTTCGTCCTCGAAAGTGACGCCTCGGATCAGGCCATCGCGGCGACCCTCTCCCAAGGGGGACGTCCCGTGGCTTTCTTTTCACGGACTCTTACCTCCGCTGAGCGGCGGCACTCGTCCGTTGAAAAGGAAGCGTATGCGATCGTCGAGTCTATTCGGCGATGGCGCCCGTACCTACTCGGGCGGAGCTTCCAAATCATCACGGACCAGCAAAGCGTTGCGTTCATGTACGACACCTTACACGCCCAGCGCATTAAGAACGAGAAAATCACTCGCTGGCGTATCGAACTCGCCGACTTCTGTTACACCATCAAATATCGCCCAGGGAAGGATAACCAGGCCGCCGATGCCTTATCGCGCCCCACTACATGTGCTGGTATCACCTCGTTGGAGGGCCTACGGGTGCTGCATGCTACTGCGGGCCATCCCGGCGTAACGCGTTTCGCTCATTTCGTGCGGAGTGGTAATCTCCCTTACTCGATTGACGATATCCGCCGTATCTGTCGCGACTGCGCTATCTGCGCGGAAATCAAACCGCGTTTCTATAACCCCCCTATGGGGACTCTGGTGAAGGCTACACGCCCGTGGGAACGCTTGGCGATGGATTTCAAGGGCCCTTTGCCGGTGTCGAGCGGCTCTCGCTATCTGCTCACTATCGTTGATGAGTACTCACGATTCCCCTTTGCTTATATGTGCGCGGACATGACTGCTGCCACGGTGATGCGTTGCTTACAGAACTTGTTCTCAATGTTCGGTTACCCGGCCTATGTCCATACCGACCGGGGTGCAGTCTTCTTGTCTCAGGAGGTGCGCGGCTATCTGCTCCAAAACAACGTTGCGTCTAGTTACACCACGCCGTATAGACCCCAGGCTAATGGGCAGATCGAACGCTTCAACGGGATTATCTGGAGGGCCGTCATGCTCCATCTCCGGACCCACGGCCGGGGCCCTTTTCCACCACCCCAGGAGCTCGGGGTGTATACGGTCTTTGCCCAGTTGGCTCGCTGGGCCCGGGCCGGCCTACCTTAAACGGGCAGTTCGCGCGAGCAAGTACGACCCCCTTGTGGACAAAGTGCAGATTCTCCAGGCTAATCCTGAGCATGCTCGTGTGATGACGTCTGATGGTCGTGAGACTACTGTCTCCGTTCGTCATCTTGCCCCTTGCGGGGTCGACGACCTTAGTAGGGAATCGGACGAACCAGTCGAACCCGTCTATGAGACTATGACCTCTCCCGACGCTCCCATCGCCGACAGTCCACCGACCCTCCCCCCCGTCGAGACTGCCCGGGTCCGACGACTTGGCGTTACCCCCTTCATCACCCGACCCTGTTGACGCCTCTGACACCGGGGATACAGGGTTACGAGACGCCGTACCCGGGGAATTTCGAACGCGTGCTGGCAGAGAAATTCGCCGCCCGGCCCGCTACGGTTGGGCCGACTAATACTCCGCGCCCATGCTGACGCTCACTCGCTTTTAGCCACGCGGCCGTATAATTCTGACGGGGGGGTGAATGTAGTGAAATCGTATCCGTACTGAACCCGGGTGGGGATGCTCGCTGCTCGCTGTCATTGTTGTCCCCACTAGGGGCGTGACTATAAGACCCGTTGCCGTGTCAGTGCTCCGAGACTTCTCCCTTGTGACATGTTACATCGGTAGCCTCGTTAATGGTACGCCTTTATAGAATATCTAGCTTGCTTGCATTGACTGATATGAATGGCTTTATGAGATGTCGCATCGTATGCTTATTGTGTATTTCTACTTACAGGAATGATGTGATGATCTAAATGCAATTAAACCAAACCGTTGGACTAAAAGTTGTGCGGACCTGAATGGTTTTCCACAACAATCTGCTTAACAGAAACCTTCTTCCTTCATGATGTCTCTGATTCCTTGGTATCTCTCCCAGGTTACTCCCTCCTCCGGTATGATAGACCTGAGCCTCGTCCTGGTGGGGGGGGGGGGGGGGGGGGGGGGGGTTGCTATCTTTATAAAAAAACTCTCTTCCTCACTCGCCCTGCACTGCCCTCTCTCCACCTCACCCCCAGGAATACCTTTGGCTACGGCTTCCCCTTTTCTCCCACCTTTTGTTCATATGTGTGTTGTACCGTCCACCAAACAGTGATGACTCCATCTACATCTCGCTGTCTGATAACATGGACCAACTTCTATCTACCCATCCCAACTCTCTCTTCCTCATATGTGGTGATTTCAATTGTCACCATGCCAGTTGGCTGGGTGTGGGTACCTCTCTCACCAGCCATGGCTCTTCAGCAAAGGACTTCTGTGACTCACTGGGACTGACACAATCTGTCAAGTTCCCGACCCGGATCTCAATCAATGGAGTATCTTCTCTTCTGGACTTGGTTACGACTAACTTCCCTGAAAATGTCTGCTGCTCTTCTTCTGCTCAAATCGGCTCATCTGATCATGTGCTTGTTAAAGTGGACATCTCTCTGACCATTCTCAGAGAGCCTCCTCAGCGTCGACGAGTCTGCCATTTCACTCAGGCCAACTGGCATGGTCTTCAAGCAGCCATCAATCATCTGGACTGGTCTCCCATCTCTACCGCCTCTGACATCAACTCATCCTGGGAATTCTTTCAAAGTAAATTGCTCTCTCTCATGCACAGATTTATACCATCTCGTCTTCAGTTGTCATACCCTTCCTCCCGTCCATGATACACGGAATCTTGTGGTGAGGCTGTTGCCCTGAAACAACTTGCTTTCGTCTCCTGGAAAGCAAATCCAACGGAACGAAATCTCATTTCCTTTCACAAAGCCCGAAACAAGTGTGTGTCCACCCTCAGGAGAGCCAGGAAACAATATCTATCCGTTCTCAGGACAGAACTCTCTTATCTGTCTCCCTCTTCCAAATCCTGGTGGCGTCTGGTCAAATCTGTTTCTGGTGTTTGTTCCCCCTCCATCCCCTCCCTCACCTAAAACGGCCACACGGCTGACTCCGCGCGTGAAAAAGCTGAATGCCTCAACTCTGTGTTTGCCTCTAAATCTTGTGTCCCAAACCCATCCCTCTCTGTACCCACCGTACCCAGTCGTACCCAGCTGCTCCTGGACTCTGTGTCCTTTCCTCCTGACAAGGTGGAAAAGTTTCTGTCAACCCTCGACTCTGATTCTGCAACTCGACCTGACGGCATCAGCCCACGGGTCCTAAAATCTTGTTCTTCCGCTCTTTCACTCCATCTCTCTGTTCTCTTCACACTCTCTTTTGCTCAAGGTCATCTGCCATCTGCTTGGAAATCTGCCAACATCACCGCTTTGCACAAAAAAGGTGCAAAAACAGATCCTAGCAACTACAGACCAATCAGCCTTCTCTCAATTATCAGTAAAGTCATGGAATCCATCATTGCTTCAGATATGAAATCTTTCCTCTTCTCCAATGGCTTGATCTCTGATCATCAATTTGGTTTCAGACCTGGTCACTCTACTCTGGACATGCTGCTTCTGCTTTTTCAGCAATGGATGGAGGTCCTCAATGCCAAACAGGAAATTCGAGCTGTCTCCCTTGACATATCACGTGCCTTCGATACGGTCTGGCACCCCGCCCTGCTCACCAAACTCTCCTCTGTTGGTATCCATGGAAATCTCCACGCATGGCTGGCGGACTTCCTCTCTAGTCGTAGTCAACGTGTGGCGCTGAATGGGTTTCTCTCATCTCCTCTTCCTGTTCAGGCTGGAGTTCCCCAAGGCAGTGTTCTGGGCCCTGTGCTTTTTCTGGTCTTCATCAATGATCTCCCCGACTCTCTTGAAAATCCTCTCTATCTCTTTGCTGATGACTCTACTCTCTGTCGCTCCATTCTTCATCCCTCAGATCGACAGTCTGCAGCCTCCTCACTCTCTGCAGACCTGGACAAAATCACAGACTGGGCAAACAAGTGGAACATGTCTTTCAATCCTGACAAATCTCACACTCTTACAATGTCTCTCCGAAAAGACCGACTGGACAACTCTCCCATCTACTTTCTGAATAATCCTCTCCAAGAAGTTCTGTCACTGAAACTTTTGGGTCTCACTATCTGCCATGATCTTTCCTGGGAAAACCACATTTCAAATCTGGCCTCCAAAGCCAGTCGCCGACTGGGCATCCTCCGTCGTGCGAAGTCCTTCCTTGGCACACCTGAGCTCCTCACCACGTACAAGGCTTTCATCCGCAGCTCAATGGAATACTGCTCTCCCCTCTGGGCTGGTGCTCCTGCCTCACACCTAGCTCGTCTTCACGCTGTTGAAAGCAAAGCATTCAGAATCATTGGAATCTCCCGCGATGAAGCTAACTCCAAGGGCCTTTCACTCACTCACCGCAGGCAGGTGGGTGGTCTTTCCGTCTTCTACCGACTCCTCTCTGGCCTTGCCCCCCCAGCTCTCTCTGGGCTCTGTCCCGCAAATATTCCTACAGGTCGCACAAGATCTGCCTGCAACCCTCTTATGGTTAAACTGCCAAAATCAAGACTCTCTGCTCACCTTCGCTCCTTCATTGCTCTTTTCTCCGCCTCTGGAACAAACTCCCTCACTCTCTTCAATCCCACTCCACCCTCCAGGTCTTTAAAACAGCTGTTCACCACCATCTCTTATCTTCCCCCATCCAAAACCTTGATCTTTTCTATCCCCGATAATTTCACCCCAATTCCACTTTTTGAAATACCAACTTCTGACCTGGAAGTCCTTGGTGTCCTTGTGTTTTATACTTCTCCCACCCCCACCCCCCCACCCCTTCCCACGCCTCCTCCCCCCAAGCCCTCTCCCTCCCACACATCTCCCTGCTCTCAAATGTTGTGTGCTCTCAAGTGTTTGTGTGCTTCCCATTCTCTTGTCTTCCGCTCCCTCTTTGTATATATTTGTTTGTCTGGTTGATTTGTTTGTGAAGTAAATGTCAGCTCTTTCACGAGCCTCGATTGAGTATACAAAAAAAAAAAGAAGGGGTGCAACCTTTAACCTTTTAATAATGGGATATTTACAAGTGATTATTTATTTGCAAAAGTGTGGGTTCTAAAACCGCAACTATATACAGTATATATATACACATATACACACACACACACACACACACACACACACACACACACACACACACACACACACACACACACACACACACACACACACACACAAAAGTTTTAGAACACCTCAATTTTTCCAGTTTTTTTTGAAATTTATGCAGTTTAATGTCCCAATGTACTCTGAAATCAAGCATAGAACAAATAAACAATTGGAGATAAAAAGAAATCATAGAATCATTTTGTTTCACAAAATGTAATTTAAATTTTTGACTCTGCAAAGTAGCCACCTTTTGCAGATATAACCGCCGAACACACTCGTGGCATTCTTTCTACAATGGAAATCAAATGTTGTTTGGGAAGTTCTTCACAACACTGTTGCAGAAGTTCCCACAAATGTGTTGCACTTGTAGGTTGCTTTGCTTTCACCCTTCTGTCCAGTTCATCCCAAACCAGCTCGATGGGGTTTAAGTCTGGAGACTGCTGGCCATTCCATGATTTGAAGCCTACCGTCTTGTTATTTTCCTCGAAGGTAGTTTTGACATAGCATGGAGGTGTGGTTAGGGTCATTATCTTGCTGTAGGATGAACCCCTGACCAACTAGGCATTTACCAGAGGGTATTGCATGGCACTGCAAAATGCTGTGGTAGCCCTTTTGGTTCAGGGTGCCAGTCACTCTGTGCAAGTCGTCGACTCTGGATCCAGCAAAAGAGCCCCAGATCATCATGCTTCCTCCTCCATGTTTGACAGTTGGTGTCACACACTGAGGAACCATCCTTTCGCCTACTCGATGGTGTACAAAAACCCTGCGTGATGAACCAAAGATTTCAAATTTTGATTCATCGGTCCACAAGACCTTCTTCCAGTCTTCAGTAGTCCACTGGCGGTGCTTCATGGCCCAGGCAACCCTCTTTTTCTTATTTTGCCATCTTAGCAATGGCTTTCTTACTGCCACTCGAACTGTCAAACCTGCAGCCCCAAGCCTCCTCTTCACAGTTGAAACTGAGACTTGCTTACTTGGACCAATTTTAAGTTGTTGTCCTGTGAGCCGCCTATCACGCAAGCTGTTGACTCTCAGAAACTTGTCTTCCGATTCTGTTGTGGCTTTGGGTCTCCAAGACCTCTTCCTGTCAGAGTTTCCTCCAGTTTCCAAGTGCCTTTTGATGGTGTAGGAAACTGTACACACGGACACCTTGGCTTTCTTTGCAATTTCTCTGAAGGAAAGACCTACACTTTTAAGGGTTCTAATGGTATATATATATATACATACACATACATACATAATGGCCAGCAGTCTTCCTCGGCACACCTGAGCTCCTCACCACATACAAGGCTTTCATCCGCAGCTCAATGGAATACTGTTCTCCCCTATGGGCCGGTGCTCCTGCCTCACACCTAGCTCGGCTTCACGCTGTTGAAACCAAAGCTTTCAGAATTATTGGAATCTCCCGCGATGAAGCTATCTCTGAGGGCCTTTCACTCACTCACCGCAGGCAGGTAGGTGGTCTTTCTGTCTTCTACCGACTCCTCTCCGGCCTTGCACCCCAGCTCTCTCTGTGCTCTGTCCCCCAAATATTCCTACAGGTCGCACAAGATCTGCCAGCAACCCTCTGATGGTTAAACTGCCGAAATCTCGGCTCTCTGCTCACCTTCACTCTTTCATTCCTCTTTTCTCCCGCCTCTGGAACAAACTCCCTCACTCCCTTCAATCCCACTCCTCCCTCCAGGTCTTTAAAACAGCTGTTCACCACCATCTCTTATCTTCCCCCATCCAAAACCTTGATCTTTTCTACCCCCGCTAATTCACCCCAGATCCACCTTGTTTGAAATTCCAACTTCTTTCCTGGAAGTCCTGGCAGTGTCCATATGTTTTATACCTCTCCCACTGCCCCCTTCCCACGCCCCCCCCCCCCCCAAAGCCCTCGCCCTCTCTCAGATCTCTCGATGTCTCCATGTCTCTCGGTCCCTGCTCTCAAATGTTGTGTTTGTGTCCTTCCCCCTCTC